>NC_137974.1:60550085-60878562 GCF_963924665.1 Micromys minutus
TGTCAACTTGACACAAGCTGGAATTATCACAGAGAGGAGCCTCAGCTGAGAAAATGCCTCCATGAGATCCAGCTGTAAGGCATTTTCTCAACTAGTGCTCAAGCAGGGAGGGCCCAGCCCATTGTGGATGGTGCCATCCCTGGGCTGGTAGACCTGGGTTCTCTAAGAAAGCAGGCTGAACAAGCCAGGGGAAGCAAGCCTGTAAGTGACATCCCTCCATGGCCTCTGCATCAGCTCCTGCTTCCTGACCTGCTTGAATTCCAGTCTTCCTTTGGTGATAAAAAGCAATGTGGAAGTGTAAGCTGAATAAACCCTTTCCTCCTCAACTTGCTTCCTGGTCATGATGTTTGTGCAGGAACAGAAACCCTGACTAGGACACTTTTCTACTTAAGGGAAAACTATGACGGGGACCAGGAATTACTGAATGAAGCAGTTGCCACACAATATTGAGGACCAGAGGTGTTTGAATCTCCAGAACCTACAAACCCCTGGATTTGGTAGCATTCATGTGTAATCCCTGCATTCCTGCAGAGAGATGGGAGCTGAACACAACAGATTCCCTGGAAGCTTGGTCAGCTAACCCGAATTATGCTGAGGTGTTTAGACCCTATCTAAAAGAAGCTGGGATGCATGCACAAAAACCTAACACCTCCTCCCCCGACCTTCACAGCTGCACTACAGCAAGTGAACTGTAGCCACCCCCGACACATATATCACACACACACACACACACACACACACACACACTTACGTTAAAATAAAAATAAAGAAGAAAATAAGTAAGAGAAACAAAAGCTAGAAAGGTGGCTCAGAATAAAGGTTTGGTAGGCAAGCTTAAGGACCTGGGTTCAAATCACCAGCAAGATGGAAAAGCCAGCATGGCAGCATGCATTTGTAACCCCCCCCGCCCCCCCATGCAGAGATGAGGAATGCTGGGTACCAGCCAGTCTAGCCAAAATACTGAGCTCTAGGTTTGGTGAGTGGCAGTATCTCAAAAATCTGAAGTCGAGGATGAAACCAGGACAGCCGATGTCCTCCTCTGGCCTCCACGCCCATGCTCAAAGGTGCACACCCATGTGCACACACATATCTGAGAGAGAGAGAGAGAGAGAGAGAGAGAGAGAGAGAGAGCAATATAAATGAGTTGCTGCAAAGAACCCATCACAGAAGGGCACCCTACCTCAGAAGCCATCCGGGCAGCTGGGAGCCATACTCAAAGCCCTCGTCATAGGTTTTAAAGTGCTGGTAGAATTCCTTGATTTTCCTCTTGTCTGTGAGAAACAGCCCTTTCATAAAGAGAGTATTGAGCGTGGCTGGATAAAATAGATACCTGCAAGGACAGAAACACTCCGGAAGTCAACGCTAACAGGAAAAGTGCTACCGTTTGGGGTTCTCAACCTGTGGGTCGCGACCCCTGGGAGATTCAAAGATCCTGTCTATATTATGGTTCCCAACAGTACAAAATTTCTAGTTATAAAATATCAACAAATCCATTTTATGGCTGGGGGGGTCACCATAATATGACAAACTATGTTAAAGGTTCACAGCATTAGAAAAGTTTAGGACACTGCTCTAGATACATTTTTTTTTTAAATGACAATTGAGCAGGGGGTCACGTGACATAGAACACAGCTTTGGGGGAAAGGCATTCTCAGGTTTTCACATTTGCTGGTAGAAGTCAAGTTGTGTTTCAAGGGTGACTGAAAATAGGGCGTGTTTGTCTAAAGAGTTAAAAATCCTTTATTTAAAAAAGTAACTGCTTTTAATTATGCACATTCGTATGCATGTGTTTCTCTGGATTTCAAAATTCACCTGGTGGATTAATGTACTCTAACTAGTCTACTATGAGACTTAAAACATAAACCAAAACCAACTCATTTAGATTCTAATTAATGGGCACTTTCTAGCTGAGCATATATAGAGATGCATGTGAATTCAGGTGTCTCGGAAAATCAGGAAGGTCAGGTCCCCTTGGTTCGAGAGTTATAGGCAACTGTAAACTGTGTGACGTAGGTGCTAGGAACCAAACCTGGACCCTTGGGAAGAGTGTGTGTGTTCTTAACTCATGAGCCCTCTACCCAGCTCTGAAGATTTAAAATTCCATTCTAAGGAAGTATCTTCGGCTCAGACAAATATAAAACAAACAAAAAAACAACCCATAAATAATAGGGTGGATGGATGAAATTCAGTAGGAGTGTATTTATAAAATAGTAACAACTAGAATACTACTGTCTGTGGGTGTATAAGTACACTGATAAAAAGGGGTAACAGTAACCATTAATTATCTAATTTCTCACAAGATTCTGCATATTCAAACTATTGCCTACTGAAATATCTGCTGGTATTACTGGTTGTGGCATAAGGAAATGAGAAATGTCCCCTATAGGCTTCTGTACCTGAAGCCTTGATCTCACTGGTGGCACTATTTGGGGAGGTTATAGAACTTTTAGTAGGTAGAGCCTTGCTGCAGGAAGTACATCACTGTGGGGCGGGGCTTTGAGAGTTTATATCCACCTTCCGGTTCATTCTCTCTACCTTTAAAGTCAGGATTCTACTCGAGTGAGAAAGGGCTTTGATAATTCAGTTTTTCATGTCAAGACGTGATATACACGGGGGGGGGGATTTTTTTGCATGTGGAGAACATTTTATACATGTGGAGAATGCATGCGGGGATTTTTTTATACATGTGAAAAAAATCTGTACATGTAGAGAGACTTTATACATGTGAAAAACTTTACACATGTGGAGAATGTTTGCACAACTGAAGAATTTACCACATATGGAGAACTGCTATGTGTTTAGAAAATGTTTTTTATGGATCCCATACCCAACCTCCACCTTTTCTGGGGAGCTCGTGAACACGGCTAAGCCTGGCATTGCTCCTCCCTGTCCTTCCTGTCTCTTACGCCCTCCCTTTTCTTCCTCAGAAACCCCCGGGTTTCTGGTGCTCACACTGACTTTCCCTGGGCTTCTTTCTTAAATCTCACGACCATCTCCTGGGTCCCTCTCACCCACTTCTGACTCCATCTTCTCCTCTGTCCTCTCAAGTCTTCCTCTCCTAATGATATAATAAGCAGTGAAAGATACATTCATGGCAATTATGAGCAGGAGTTCTATATAACCCTATATAGAACTGTTACAACCACTAAGGAGAAATAGTTTGCCGGAGTCAAGTGACTGATGATTTGCTGAGACTGCTCAACTAGAAATTGCCCATTAATAAGAATTTAAATGATTTAAAAAAAAAGCCATGGTGGCTAGTTAGAGTACATTAATCCACCATGTGAATTTTGAAATCCAACATGCTTGTTCCAAGTTTTTATCTGAAGATCAGAACAACAGAACAACCACGGTTTACCTCACAAAGTCATTCAGCTCCATTGTTCCATGAGTACCGAAACCTTCCAGCTGATCATGAAATTCTTCAGTCAGCTGCCCAATAAAGTGATGTGTGTTGAAAGTTCCCATCTTCCCTTTCATCAAGACATACAGTTTTTCATGCAGTGCAAAGAAGACATTCTTTGGAATCCATGCTAAAGACAAAGGAAACTGTTTTCCGAAAGAGGCAACAATTCCTCCTGGCATATAATCTATTGGCATTGGCAGCATCCTCATGGCACATAAAACCATCAAATCTGTTTTCAAGGTCATCTATGAGTGAATGAGAGGGCTGGTCTTTCTAGCCCCTTCTTCCTCCAGATCTATATATTCAAGGTATATCTAAGGTGAACTGGGGGTGGGGTAGGTATTGGAACAGGAGGGATCAGAGAGGGGGAGGGTAGAGGGAGAGAGTGCCAGGAGAGAAAACTGGAATTGGGGGATTATTTGAGGGCAAGGCAGAAACCTAGGGCAATGGAAACTTCCAGGAATCTCCAAGGTGACCCTAGCTAAGATTCATGATAATGGGGGATAAGGAGCCAGAACCAGACATTTTCCTGTATCGAGGAAAGACTTCTATTTGGAGGGATTGGGAACACCATCAAAACCCTCAACCTACAATTTGTCCTGCCTGCAAGATGTGCCAAGGTAAAGATGGTACAGAAATTGTGGTAGTGGTCAACTCTAGTGGTGGGGTCCACCTCAAGACCGATGACACAAGAGGAAGCCTAGGGGTCCAGAACCAGAGGATGAGTAGCCCAGAGACCTAGAATAGAACAAACATGCCCTACCAACCAAAATAGTCAGGGCTGGAGAGATGGCTCAATGCTTCAGGCACAGGCTGCTCTTTCAGCGGGCCTAAGTTCAATTCCCAGCCCTCACATGGTGGTTGATGCCATATTCTTTTGACATGCAGTAGTACATTTAAAAAATATAAAATAAATAAATGTATACACAAGTCAATGAAATAATTCCTAATGCTACATAGATTGGTGCCTATTACAGAGAAGCCTCAGCAACTAAGAAAAACAGATGTGGAAACAAAACATTGGGCAGAGCTTGGGAAATCCTGCTGAGGAGAAGGAAGGCAGGATTGCAGGAACCAGAGGTGTCAAGAATACCACAAGAAAACCCATAGAATCAATTAACCTTGGGGCTCGTGGGGCCTCACAGAGAGTGAATGGACAATCAGTGAGCCTACATGGGTCTGACCTAGACTCTGCGTCTATGTTACGGTTTTGTAGCTCTGTGTTCTTGTGGACGTCCTAACAGTGGGAGTGTCTCCAACTCTTGTCTGTTTGGGAGAAGCTTTTCCTCCTACGGGTTTCCTTCTCGAGCCTTAATGTGGAGAGAGGTTCCTAGCCTTGATATACCCTGGTTGGTGGATATTCCTGGGAGGGCTGCCCTTTTCTGGGATGTGGGTGGAGGAGGAGTAGATTAGGACTGAATGGGAGACTGAGGTTGGGATGCCATATAGGACAGAGTAAGTTTAAAAAAAAAAAAAAGAAAATGCAAAAGTATCTTTAAATTGTCCGAATTCTGGGTGCTGTTATTTGCTGTTATTTGCCATAAGCACATTCATTACTCTCTGCCCAAACCCCCATTTCTACACACACACCAGTATTCCCAAGTTTCTCCCCGAACGTTTCTTCCAACAGAATAACCCTGACCTCGCTCTAAAACACTTCCTTACAGAAGTACTCCTCTTCCTTCTACAATATTAACTTGAGGTTAGGTCAGGGCAGGGTCTGGAGCTTTGGTTTTTATTATTGTTGCTGCTGTTGGCTACTTTATAAAACATTTTTATCTGGTTTATTTAGTTTAGTTGACTTTAAAAGTATGTTTTAAAATAATTTGCATTTTATGATTCTACAATGATCCAATTCGATTTTGTATGAATTAATTTGTTTTTTTTTTTTTTTTGTTTTGTTTTGTTTTGTTTTTTACCGTGGTGGTGGAATGTTTGGTAGAAATGAGAAGCCATCTCCAGTAAATTTTAATGGATGTTATCTGTTCAACAGAGATGATCTAAAGTAAGAGGCCACAGGGGAGACCCAGAAGAATGTTCTGATAATACCCATCTACCTCTAGCATATAAGGTAGTATCTTTCACTGAAGAAATGTTAGCACATAGAAAACTCGCCTGCAGGATATTTACATTCATCAATCAGGTGCTCCATAGCTCACTTCCCAATAAGCACTATTGAACAGTGAGTTCAGCCCATACACTGTGATCTTCCAAGGAAAAATTAGCTATGCTTATAATCACTCAGAGGTTTTGACAGATTTTTGTCTTAATGCTAAGAAATGCAAGACTGGGGACAATATAAGGGATTCTAAGAAGAAGGAAACAAAGGAAGAGAGGGAGGAAGGGAGGGAGAGAGGAAGGGAGGGAGGGAGGGAAGGAGAGAGGAAGGGAGGGAGGGAGGGAAGGAAAGAGGGAGGGAGGGAGGGAGGGAACAGGCAGAAGAGGGACACTACCTTTGGGGCAAGAAGCCAGGACAGATATTCTGGGAAGAATGCATGGTGCATGCACAGAAACTTGCATCCTGGAGAGCAGTAGCCACACCAGGAACACATTCTCCAGGAACAGCAAGCAGGTTCAAAGACAGGGGGAGCCTGCAAGATGGAAGAAATCGACCCAGAGAGTCTTATTGACCCTTTGGGCACCCTCAGGAGAGGCCATAATAATGGCTTGTTGATCAAGCAGAGTAACTTTTGGGGAAGCAAAGTACAATCAGGCCAAAGCCCGAAGCCTGCGAAACATTGTGTACACAACCTTCTGCTGCAGTTAATAACACCTAGGTGCTGCAATACACGGAGAGTCCAGAAAGTCTCTAAAATGCACCGCTGGGGAAAGCCTGACCCATTCATGTCTAATGAAACCTAAATATTTTAGACTCCCAATTATTTATTTTTCAATGACCCAGTTTATCATGTGTACTTCCCCTGCACACACACACACACACACACACACACACACACACACACACACACACATACACACACACACACATACACACACACACAAACTCATAGCTCTACTCTAAAAACAAAGCAATTGCCCATCGCAACTCTTGATAGAAAACTAGTGATGTGATCTTACTTAAAATTACTCTTCGATTTCAATGCTATAGCTGAAAGAATCTATCTAAAAATATCGGTTACCTGTGTGATAAAGAGGACTTTGTACTGCTAATTCAAAATCTACATGTTTAGATTTTAGAAACACGTCGATTCCTTCTTCTTCAGTAACAAAGGTCATTCGTTTTCCCATAGCAAAGATAGTAAATACTGGTCCATACTATAATAAGACAGAAAAAAATAGATATATTAGTAAGCATCTCTAGATCATGGGTTATGTATAACACAGTTTTCCTCCAGAATATTAATACTTAGACTGGAGCAATGGCTCAGTGATTAAGAATGTATATTATTCTTGCAGAGGATCTAATGTCAGTTTTTAGTACTCATATTGGACAGTTCAACCGTCATCTCTATATAACTCCAGGGGATCTGATGCCCTCTTCTGGCTTTCACAGGAACACCTACACACATGTTCATATTCACGAGTGCGCAAGCATACCATGTACACATCTATCTATCTATCTATCTATCTATCTATCTATCTATCTATCTATCTCAAAAATACCAATGGTGAAGTGATGGCAAAGATTTGAAAATATGGTTACATGTGGTAGTTACTAGAAAATCTGTTTAGGTCACATTTATATAAATCCTAATTCATTCTGTCCTAAAATGTGATTAATAAGATACCTTTCCTAGGCCCACCTTCTCGGAGTCAAAGGGTAGGGAAAATAGGGGAAGGGACTCTGTTGGTGGGGCACCCAGAGAGGGGTAGCATTTGAAATGTAAATAAATAAATCAATTTTTAAAAAGATATCTATCCTATCTTCCTTTCTTTGTTATTAGGGAATATAAACAATTAAAAAATATGTACCACCATAGAGATCTTTCAATCTTATATATTTAAGATATGAAAAAGCTCATAAGCAACATACAGCTCAATACTTCTCAAGGAAGCATACAAAACTTAAGGGAACAGAAGGCCTTCGAGGCCTGTTCTTGTTTAGACATGGTACTGACATAAATACCAGGCCTGGGCATGATGGTTAATAATTAGACATAAGGGGCCTATGAGTCAGCAGAAATTGACTGACATTGGATGTTCAGAGAAGCCAAAAAGTAAGCAATAATGTAGTCTGTGTTAATCATTGTCAAGAGATTGTCAATGCTGTCTGGTTTTGGGGTCACTGGAAAGTCGTCTTTTGCCTTTGCCAGACCCTCTGTAGGTTCATGTGCCTACCTATAAGCTGTGTGCTGGTATGTGTGTGTTTGTGTGTGTGTGTGTGTGTGTGTGTGTGTGTGTGCGTGCCTGCCTGCATAAGCCATCATATATTTACATGCACTAGCATTTGCCTGGGTGTCTGCCGGCCTAGCAGCCTGATTCTGGTACGTACCACATGTCTTGTCTCTCTAGGGCTCCTAGTGCTCTCTCGCCTTTGTCTTCTTGGCTTTCTGTGGCCCTCCTCTTTCTTGGCATCAGAGCTTAGACTTCATAAATTTCTCCCCTTTTTTCTCTCGTTATTCCCTGTGAGAAGTCTGCCTTCAGGCAATGTGCCCTAGTTAGCTTCATCTGTCAATCTGATGAAGCCTAGCATCAACTGAGTCTCAGTGGAGAGACTGTTTAGATCATAATGGCCTGTGGGTGTGTTGGCAGAAGGGGACTATTTAATTTTTTGTTCATGTAGGAAGACCTAGACAACTATGAGTGGCACCATTCCCTGGCAAGGGGGTCCTAAGCTGAACAGGATGAACATGACTGTGCAGTGCTTTTTCACACTTGTCACCTGTGAGTTCCTGCCTTGACTTCACTCAGTGATGAACTGAGATCTGGAAGTACAAGCCGAAAACGTCCATTCCTCCTCTAACTTGGTGTTGGTGGGTGCTTTTATCACAGGAACAGAAAGGAAACTCGAGTTTAAGACCTCATCAAAGGAAATGAGTGACATTTTCAGAGTTCTAATTATGCTCTAGCATCCATTATAGATGTTGGCAAGAAACTACCCATCATGAAAAGGAGCCATCATGAATGTATGGCCCATTTTAAGCCTCATAAAAATCTAAAGAGATCATTTACTCCAATAACTACTTCAGTGTTAGTCATTTTCACACTAATCCTGAGACTGGCACTTGTTACAGTCTTGTAGATTTATGTTAAGTCAATATGTGATTGAACAGTGGAGGTAGGCAGAGAAAAGGTAGGAAAATGGAAGAGGAACAGGGATTGGAAAGAAATAAATCAAGATGGAGCTGGGGAAAGCAGACTTAGATCCTAGTGGCTATACTGGAACATGGGTAGATATAAATATTTAAAGGGGTTCTATAGGTCTTTATCTCATATGGAAGGGCAGTTTGTATCTTTGTCTATTGGATGTAATCTTATTGTGTGGAGGGTTTGTGAATTGAGAATCTATTATATAAACCCATTTGAAAAGTTACTGGGCTTTGAAGAGATGTTTGTGATGGGCAGTGGAGGAAAGAAGACACCGGGATGGTAATTCCACTCGGGTTGGAGGCAGTAGGGCAGGAGGAGTGAACTTCCTGAGAAGGGAGTCCTGTGGAGGGGGCAGCTATAGGACAGAGTGACAGAGTTCCTGCGCACGGCTCCACACTAGAGTGGCATCCACAGAGTGAAACCAAGGGTGCCAATAAAAGGTTAAGCCTTCTTTTTAATATTTACTGCAACACAGTCTTGATAAGTACTGGGTGCTAGTAGACAAGCTTTAAGCTTAAGAATCACTGAACACTAAACACACACACACACACACACACACACACACACAAATGAAGTCTCATTTGTCATTTCTCATACCACACATAAACGCCACCTCCCAGTATTACTTACCTACAATTATACTTATCAATACTTAAAAGAAAGCGGATTATTCTCATTGTTAAGGCTGTGATTAAATGCCCATTCTTAACATTCTTAACTCCGAGCTCTGCCTCAACTTTTAGGGACTTTTCATCTACTGCATTCTGTAAGTGAATTTCCAGATCCTATATAAATGGAATCAGACGACATACCAACAGCTGAGAGTAGCTTTTCCCATCCACACCACTCTCCAGGGTCATCTAGATTCTATGTGTGGTCAAAGCTTCACCGCTATGCATTTCTGGACAGGATTTCACCAAACACTGAAGGACATTCATGGCCTTATTTCAAGGGTACTGAAAAAAGGAATTATGGATAAATCTTTGTCCAGGTTACAGTGTAGCCAGAGTTTCCATTGCTGTATGAGAAACTTAAATGCTGAGTTACATGATTATCTGTGTGCTCTGCTAATAAACAGATGACATGTTTGCCAGAGTGGTCGGACCGTTGGGCATCTGCAGGAGAGTGGCTGGCTCATTTTCTCTTTACCAGCAGCTGTGACTTTCATTGTCCTTGTCTATTTGTCTGGAAGTCCTCATCAGAGCGTCTGTTTTCTAACCTGTCTGTATTTTGCCTTTGAATGTCTGTGGTTCTTTATACACACAAGATACTGGTCCTCCATGGGGTGTGGGGCTCGAACGTACTTTATGCCACTCAGAAGCTGGTTCTCTTTGTCCTCCTTGTGGGTTTCATCACAAAGAGATGTACCTGATTTCGACGACGTTCAGCTCTTCCTTTGATAGGCTGCACTTTGAGTGCCAATCACAGAGCTTTTTCCTAGAGCCAACAAGGGTGATATTCTCTTCTTTCTGAATGTTCTGTTGCCTATGTTTCTGGTTAAGACTGGGATTTTTTTTTTTTTTTTAACTCAAGATGTGAGTCTTAGGTTGATGTTCCTATTTTGTTTTGTAAATTGTTGGGTCTTTAATTCCTCCTGGCTCATGAGCATGTAACTGTTTCACCAGTATCTGAAAAGGTTGTCTTTGCTCCATTAAATTACTTCTGTGTCTTTGTCCCACGTCAGCTGAGCACGCTTGTGTGGATGGTTTTCCAAATTCTTTATTCCAATCCACCCATCCCTGTGTTTTCTCCTCTGGCAGCATCACAGTCTTCGTGACTATTAAGCATTGAAACTGAGTGAATAGTCCTCTTGGGTGGTGTTGTTTTGTTTCCCCAAACCCGTTTTAGGGATTCTGCTCCTTTGACCTTTCCACCTAAATCTTAGAATAATGTCTACAGAATCTAAAATAAAGCTCCCATAGAATTTGAAAATATTCCTGGATTTCAATTTGAACACAACTGACGTGTTTACTATTGGCTTTGCCAATCCACAACCACTGCTCCAAAGGAATCTCTGGCATTTTTTGTTTTATCAAGACAAGGCTTCCCTTTGTAACCCTGGCTGTCCTAGAACTAGCTCTGTAGACCAAGCTGGCCTCAGACTCAGAGGGCAGTCTGCCTCTTCTGCCTCTGCCTCCCAAGTGCTGAGGTTAAAAAGGCATGTACCACCCAGCTAGATCTCTGACCATTTTAATTGGCATTTTGGGGTTCTTGGCAAATACGGATTAAACCTATTGGTTTGTATTTTTACCTAAATCGTTGAGTGACTCTAAGCATCATTGTATGTTTAACCACACAAATATATGCAGCACCGTCTGTAATTATGTGTCAGCCTTTCTGAACTCACATAGGAACTCCAAGTTCTGAGAAACATTCCAGTCGGATTGCTTAATTTGGCTAATGACTTGTACGTTAAACCCTGTCTTCTTCTCTCCTGCGGCCTAGGGTTTATGTCTAGCGCTGTCTCCTCTACCTTGAAGCTTTTGCTTTGAACCTTCAAAGTTTCTTCTTCAAAGTCATAATTTCATGGTGAATCAAACTAAACTGTACCAGCAATATTCTCCTTGTTCTCCTATCCCAGCTGTAGATCACACCACTTTACACACTTTATACACTTTACACACAAGCAGTCCCTCTCCTGAGCCCACGCCTGGCCTGTCTCTCTTCTAGTGTGCCTTGTCTTTTCTGCTTTCTTTGTTGATTGAGAGAGCACTGCCTCACCCTGTGTCACCATGACATTTATTTTCAGTGGGGGACTTAAGAACCGGGGTACACCAGAGGAAAGCCCCACCATGACACCGAGGAGTCCTTGGCCTACACTGCCAACCAGAGTGAACTGCATTTCCGGCTACTGGTGAACAGTCAGAGAAGACCCATTGTTACAGAGCTTGGGAATGATGGTTGAGAATTAGGCTGGAACAGGCACAGAATCAGCAGCATTTCCCCACTGGAGCTGTGTCTACATGCTTGCATGTGTGTGTGTGTGTGTGTGTGTATGTGTGTGTGTGTATGTGTGTGTGTGTGTGTGTATGTGTGTGTGTGTGTGAAGGTATATGCACACAGAGGACAGAGGTTAACATGGGTGTTTTCCTGATTGGCTCCCATCTGATTTCTTGAGACAGGGTCTCTCCCTGAACCAGAAACTCAGGGACTGGCTTAAGTGGCTGTCCACCAAGCCCTAGTGACCTTGTTTCCTCTACCTGGGATCACAGGTGGTGGAACAGTCTCATACTTGCAACACTGGTACCTTACCAACTAAGCCATCCTCTAAGCCTGTCCTGACAGTTTTAAACTGTTGAGCAATGCCAACACATCATCCGTCCACAGATTAAACTGTACAGAAAACTTTTGCAGCCCCAAAACAATCTCATCCCGGATCTCTGGAAATTCTTCCCTGAAGGTCCACCTAGACATGTTTCCCATAGCGTTTCCAGATAAATAAGATGCCCCATCAAAATTAGGACTGACTGCAGATACTGTGAAAAGGTGGGCTACCTTGGTGCGTTCTATCTTTAAGACTGATGATGTCACGAGCATGCAAAAAGGCTCCATGACTAGTCTGAGAGAGTAAATAATGTGTAAGTAGCCTGAGAGAGCAGACTGTGAGCAAGGTATGGCCCTGCACACCTGAATCCCTGTCCCCGGTGGGCTGAGTACTCAGGCAAGGGGACTTTAAGTTCAAGGCCAGGACAGGCTACTTAACAAACAGTAAGAACTTGTATAAAACAAAGAAGAAGAAGAAATGCTGGGTCAGCTGTTTTCCTTCTGTGTTTTGTTTGTGCATTGCTTAAGGAGTGGGCGGGCGGCTGATCACTCCTTTTTTGAGTCTTTTAGCTTACGTGCTTGAGAGGTCTCTGATGCACTTTTTATTATCCTGACCACGTAACAAAAAGAGTAAGTCTTAAAATTACCATCTAGGACTCAAACAGCAATGGTGCTATAGCTTTTGATAAAAGAGAAAGAACACACACACACACACACACACACACACACACAGTGTCCCATAACATGATGGTAGGCTCTTGTTGTTTCCTTTGACCCAGAAGACTACAGAACCCTTGTATTTATCTGAGATAGGCTTCTCAAATATTCCTTATAAATTACTAAACTCGTCTGCCCATAGACGGCTGTGGGAAAGAAAGACATACTTTTAGATAAGATCCTTTTTCATCTTTAATAAACTAGACTAGTAAACATTTCACATGATTGTGGTATCCAGTATGGTACAGAATTCAATAGGATAAGAAGATGTATATGTTTAAACAAACATTAAGAACATATATTGCATCTTTTTCAAAGAAGTACAATAATAATACAGTACAATCATAAAACAAAAACTAAATTGTGCATTTCCCTGAAGGCAAATCTGTCTTAGGAGTTTATCCTAAGGAAATAGTCAAATTGTTAGGGTCCAGGAGTTGCCCGCACAGACCACATGAACACTGATCTCAGTTAAACAGAGATGGTTTATCGAACACACACCCTGACTGATCAACGAAAGCAACAGCTCAGCCTCAAGAGCTGAAATCCACACTCTGGACATTTCCCAGGGCCAGCTTACAAAGGCTAAAACTGGAAAAACCATAAGCCCATGCTCACGTACTGGAAGTACTGACCAGTGTGTGGCCCTGACTCAAGCCATTTTAAACATAGCAGTTCATACTGACCTTTAATTTCATAGGTCCTAAGTGAAACTTATAGTGGTGGAACTTCATAGGATGAACAAACCTCATACAGTTAAACCTCATGCGTGTATCACAGCACCCACGTGGAGGTCTAACAACCTGAGAGAGTTGATTCTCTCTGTCCACCATGTGGGTTCTGGGGTACAATCTCAAGAAGTAAGTCTTAACAGCAGACACCTTTTACCCACTGAGCAGGCCCTCCACCTCATTCTTTGAGACAAAGTCTCTCATGCTGAGCCTGGAGGGGCTGGGGAAATGAACTCAGGCTCCCTTGCTTTGTTGAAGAAAGCACTTCATCCACCAAATTGTCTTCCCAACCAAAACTACAGTAAGATCTTGGCCTCCAATATGTGAATAAAAATTAAAAGGCTAGTCAGTGTCTTCTGCAAAATGCTCAACATTCAGTGGCTGCTTGAAGGATAAAAACCCTTACAGTGATATCCATTACTTATCTCCTCAGGGCAAGGCATAAGGGAGGTAGAGTCTCACCAATAAAACTAGTATCTGGTGGTAGGGATGAGGAGAGAAAGAAAGAAAAGTGGGGAAGCCTTTAATCTGTAAAGATCAATTTAACAAAACAAGTTTTATAAAACTGTAGAGTTACCTGTACTTGTGATACAAATTGATTACTCTGTTTCACAAACTAAAATCATGGAAACTCTTATAAACACCCACCTCCCCAAAGCTACAAGCTTTTATCTGCATACTAATAAACATGCACTTAGAATTAACTGCAGGGAATTACTAACAGTCAAATGACATATCTACTTCCAACAAGTGTTAAATCCTCAAAGCGGGGACCCCCACGTTCCATCCTAGGAAAGGCGACACCCCAAATCACTCAGAAGAAGCGGTCTTGATGCAAACTGCAAGAAGATTTTTATTCCAAGCGTGCTGGGGTTCACAGTCGTACACCACACAGGGGTAGAGGACTGAGGACCCCAAGTGCAGGACTGGGACAGCTTTTATAGGGTTCACAAGGCCCGAGAATCCCAAACCAATCATGGCAAAGCCCATGATCACAATCCATTTTAAATTATCTAAGCCTGCGCTTTCTAGGCCAATCACTGAAAACCATCTAACCCAGCACTCCAGAGACCAATCATGTTAAATTATCTAAGCCGGCGCTCCTGGACCAATCTATAGGGTCAGAGGTCTGTATTTGAGTGGTCTCCTGGGTGGGGGTGACAATGGCATCAGGAGAAGTCACTGGGGGAGGGGTTTCTATGGTGCAAGTAGTTTGCAGAAGCCAGATAAGCGGTTAGTCAGCTTATCTCCTCTTAACTTACTAGGCCTGCTTTCGAATCCTGTCCTACACCCTTTCACCCAGTTTCATACAAACAGGTTTCGGAACAGCAAGGAGTGTGACCTTATATCTACCTACTGGCAGAGAGCAGGGTCTGGAATTTGAGGTATTTAGGGGTTCTTAGGCATGGGGGTTAAGGCAACTTTAGAGTGAGGTAGCTTGGGGTCCTTGGAGGGGTTAGGCTATATTTTTATCCTTTCACAAGCTGTGTAGAGAAACAGAGGAGACGAATTGCCAGAAGTATGTGTATGTCCAATGATCCAACACTGTGTTTAGTTTAAAAAAAGAAAATTAAGACTGCTACCTCCTTCCAAACTTCCTGTCATAGCTACATACCTTGATTCTTGCTTTTTCTATAAATTCAAGAGGGGCTTTCCCAAACTCAAATCCAGCTCCGATCCAGGGAATCCAGCCCTGGATGCACGGGGGTCCATGCCAATTCTTCCACCGAGAGAATAAAAAAAGAATGAAGCTTCCCAGGACGGCGATTGCTATTGGTGAGAATAACTCCATAATGCTCATCTCTCAGAATCAACAGACTTTTGAAAACGTCCTTCTCCAGGGGCTTTTCCTACTCCCCTGCCGACAGAGGAAAAAGCGCCGGGTCTCCCAAACTTTGAGTCGAGAAACTTTGGAAATAAATTCTCTTGCGTAACTGTAGCTGCTTTGGTCCGCCCCAGTTTTGTGTGATTTTTGCATTGTGGCTGCCTTCCACCTTCGCATTGCTTTCAAATTCAGAGAAAAAAAAAAAGGCTTTAATTTGAGCTGGGCTGGCCTAGGTTGGGACAGTGGGCGGGAACACGCCCTGTGGCGGTGGAGCTCAAGTAAACCAGCAGTTTGCAGTGGGCGCCTAGCCACCAGCCAATCAGAGAAGTCGCTGCGCCCCCAAGAACTACATTTCCCAGAAGCCTCTTGGGTACGGCTTTGTTTTTCAGCACCTGAGGCCGAGGGACCCGGCCAGCTACCAGGCGGGCGGCCCCTTTGCCAAGCGTAACAGAGGCACGTGGTCCCTCCCTGACCTCTCTTGGGCTAAAAAGGGGCGGCGCCGGCAGGGTGGCAGGTTCCCAGGCGACTATCGGGGCCCAGTGGTCCTGACCTGCTGCTGAATGCCTATCCCGGAGGAGGAGTCGCTGCTGCCGCTCACGCAGAAATGGCCCCGGACGAGCAAGTTCCTGCTGTCCGGCTGCGCCGCAACCGTAGCTGAGCTAGGTACCGGCTGCCCCCGCCTCGGCCTCCCCAGCGAGTGGCCGCGGCATCGTGCTGGGGGAGGGATGGGCGGGTAGCCTCACTCCAGGCTGGAGCATCTTCAGAGGTTGGACCCTCTCAAGGATGTGGTCAGGTGCCCAGTAGGCCAGCTTCAGGAGGAGTATGGATTGGAGTTGTCCAGGGTCCTTGTCTTCTCATCCCCAGGGATGTTGTCTTATGCCTAAGTGAGTACTCTTGGGCTCTTCAAGAGCCCTAAACCTCTCTAGGAAACGTTTTCCCTTTCTTAAGTATGACCATAATCCATTTGTTCACAGTTTTCTTTTTTCCATCCTTCCTGGGATTTTTTTTTTTTTTTTTTTTTTTTTTTTGTGGTTTATAGTCTTACACAGCCTCGGAGTCTTTTAAGATTGGAGTTGAGGAACAGGGGCGGGGGCGGTGGGGTCCTACCTTGGGGGACTTAGAATTGTTAACCATTCTTCATGAGCATCTGTTTAAAAGTCAGGCAGCCACATCACTTCCCTGAGCCTATTCTGTGCTTCCCTATAAGGGGAACCCTGAGAAGTAAATTTTATATGTGGTAAATGAAAGGCAAGGACAGCTATTAATCAGGGCATGATTACAGTTGCTGCAGTAGTGGGTCCTGGATATGCAGTTGCAAAGATCCCAGTGTGGCCTTCTCCCAGGCTGGTGGGGGCACGTGCAGAGAAAGATATTTACAGCAGCTGCCTGTTGCAGAAAAAAAAAAGATCTGTCTGCCTATGTGAGTCCAAAGGAATAAACAACACAACAGAAAAAATAAACAGACCACTTAGAGTGGATTAGGGCACCTTGGCATAAGCAGATGGTGTGTCGTTCTTGTTTGTTTTTCTTTCCCAGAAAGGGGGCAGGGAGGTTTTGAGTTCAACCTGTGGTCTCTGAAGCTATTTCAGATTACCCTTACATTTTCCTGTCCATTAAAAAGAGAAAGGAAGGAGAATGTCTCTGGTGCATTAGTCATTTGAAAATGTTACTCAGCCTTCTCTGATGGAGGTTTATTTATTTTTATACCTCGAATACAACACACTATCTTTTGCTTCCCTTCTATTTGTCTTCTTTCTAATCAAAGCTAACAAGACATTCTTTTGAAAAAGTCACTGATTTTCCGAAATAAAATTCGACAGCTTCTGAAATCATCTAAAATGAATCAGCTGAGTGATGAGCTAGTTAAGGCTTTGATGCGTCCCCGAAGCTCAAGTGGCTTGTACTGAAACATCCCTGTGAAGTGTGTTGAGGAGTAGGGATCGACGGCCAAGGAATGAAAGTGAGTTGGTAAAGGGGAGTACACACCGAGTTGGCATGAAAGCCTCAATCACGAAGCAACCAAAACGAAAATGTGTTTTAAGGCGCAGAACTTGTACTGCTACTACCTCTTCATACTCTGCTTAGTTTCACATGTTGATAAGACACTTTTAAAGGTATACATGCATATATACCACATATCTATCTATATAGATACATATATATGCCACTGGAGTCTTTTTAAGATATATATATACATATATATATGTATATATATATCCTATCTTATAATAGGTATTTATGGATTGTGAATCAGGCAGTGGTTACTGACAATTTTTATGTACTGTGAGCAGTGTTCATATCCCTCTTAAGAGTTATTCAGGACACTGTGTGTATGAAGTGTATTATGGATCAAGTAGCTAAAATATACTCTCAGATCAAAATAAACTGTCTCTAATTCAACATATAAACAAATTTTCCAGTTAACTAAAGTTGGGACGTACAAAGAACTCGTGAATAGGCCTTGTATAAAGCTTATCAGTTCAGAAAAAACATGGAATGTTGTCCTCAGTTGAAAGATGCTGCTGCCCTTGTATGCAGAACACATTCCAACTTCATTGCATCTACTGCATCTCCAGCATCAGTTCTGTGATTCATTCTCATGGAAGAAGAACCTATGAAATCATAGAATTCCTCTTCAATTTTGTTCTAAATTTGTATTCAGTCTCAAATGATAGTGGCTGTGGTCAAAGAGGCAGAACAGAACACTTTAAGCTGTTTCCCACTGAGAAAATTCAAGTGGTTTTGAGATTAAATCTTTTATTGAAAAGAGATCAAGGGTTGTCCTACTTCTGTGGGATTGTTTTGTTTAGGCTTTGTATCTGGGAATGCTTTGGGGCAGGGAATCTTAGACTTGGGAAGGCAGGAGAGTGTCTTTCTAAATCATCCATCTACAAGGTCAGAAGGCATGGGGATGGGTTCAGAAGTGTCTATTTTCCACAGGCTCCTTAGCTGATGCTGCTCTATTCTCCTGCTTCAGAGTCTCCAGATCTCAGGGGGATGCTAATCCTATGGTTTTAGAGGTTTTTGTTCGTTTGTCTGAATGTTCTGGGGGGTTCTTCCCCTTCGTTTGTTTTCTATTTTATTAGCAACCTTTCCCCTCGATCTCACAAAAACCCGACTCCAGATGCAAGGAGAAGCTGCCCTTGCTAGGTTGGGAGATGGTGCCGTGAAATCCGCCCCTTACAGGGGCATGGTGCGCACAGCCCTGGGAATTGTCCAGGAGGAAGGCTTCCTAAAATTGTGGCAAGGAGTAACGCCCGCCATTTACAGACACGTAGGTATTTATCTTGATTCTAGCTGGTAAGTTTGTTATGGGTTCTGTATCCTTTGCTTTTCTCTTCAGCCATATCCAAAATCCAGCAAAGACATGACCCCCCCCCCCCCACTGATACAATCAGTAGAAGAAAGTCTTTTCAAGTGTTATTAAGGAGTTAGTATGCTAAATTTTGAGTATTTAACTTCCATATGGTGCAATGTCCTGGGAATTGTCCAGGAGATCCTTGGACCAAGCTGACCAACTAGGCTAGCTGGACATGGTGAGCAATATATAACAGGGAAAGTGAGAGAGGGAGACAACTGGTCTCAGCTTCTGACATGGCATACACATGTCGAGCCAAGTTACACACCATCCTTACCACACACATACACACGAAAAAAGAAAGATAATTCAACAAGTGTCATCACTTAATAAATCCTGATATAAAGGGAGTTATCATTGTTTCTACTTGGAGGTATGTTTGAGAGGGTTCCCTGTGAATTCTTTAATATTACAAGACAGACACACATGAGTGATTCGCATCCTTCCCCCTTACTTACAAACCTTAGATACAGTGAAAAATTAAAGTTGGGTTGGAATGTAAAATTCTGAATGAGCTTTCAGTTCAATATTTTCAGTCTTTGAAAGTTAAAGGGTATTTATCTTTGTTATGTACGTCAAAGACCAACTAGGCAGACACAGCAGAGGGTGAGGAAGATGCTTCATCCAGATGTGGCGCTAGATCATGGTGCTCGAGGACCGCCACGTCTCCAGAGGGGTTAGTAGTGGTCACTGTCACAGAGAAAAACCTCTCTAACTGTGCTTTCAAAGAAGCACTCTCGGGAATGGGTGCGGTTGTTATGTCAGCTTAGAGAGAGAGCATGTAGTTGGTTCCAAAGAGATGCTGAGATAAATGTGGCCCTCAACCCCTCCACCTCTGAGCTGTTTCCTTAGCCGAGAAAGCATCGGTTCTAATCCTGCTCAGTCTTGCCGTTGTTCACACGCCATGCTGTGAGTGGGTTAGCCCATGATTTCCAAAAGGGTCAGTGCACACAAACTTGCACTGTTTTTGTGATTTGTATTTATGTTTATGATATACCAAGTCAAACTGCCTGAAAAAAAAAAATCAAGAAAAAAATCTTTTGCATGGGCACCATGTACTGGTTTTCATGACGCTCTTTTGCACCTTTTAAAATGTTTCTCCTTGGGGCCCTGTTATTGCTCTGTGCTTTGACATTTCTCGGTTATGCTCTCTAGCTTGTTCTTCAGCCAAGATCATGTGCTTTCAACCTGACAGAGAAGAACTGTTCGTGGGTCCTCCAGTGCAGTTACATATGCTTATCCAAGGAGATAACCTTTGTACACCAATGTTTGAGTTAAAGTCAATGCACAGAGCTATTCTGTGAGGCTGTTTTCCCCTCTGTTTCGCCTCCTCTTTCTGTGGTTCTCTTAGGATTTTATTGCTATGAAGACACCCCATGACCACCATGACTCGATTGGGGCTGGCTTACAGTTTCAGAGGTTCAGTCCATTATTGTCATGACAGGAAGCATGGCAGCATGCAGGCAGGCACAGAGAAGGTGCTGGGAGTTCTACATCTTGGTCTGCAGGCAGCCGAGACTGCCACACTAGGTCCACCTTGGGCATAGGAGACCTCAAAGCCCACCTCCACAGTGACACACTTCCTCCAACAAAGCCACACCTACTCCAACAAGCATTCAAATGGGCCAAGCATTCAAACACATGAGTCAGTGGGGGCCATTCCTTTTCAAACCACCACAATGGAGATTCTCAAGATGGTCAGAACTGAAACAAGAAGACAATTGTAGATCTCTTCTTCCCTAGTCTCACTTCAAGCTACATAAGTCAGAGACCCTTAAAACCTCAAGTTGTGTGTAAGTTAATAAATAAACTCAAGCTTAGTGAATCAATGTCTGTCAAAAGTAAATAAATAAGCACTCAGAACCTTCGAAGAGCAGCTCCAAAGGAAAGATAACAACTAATTGCTAAAGAATTTGATAACTGTTGTGTCAGAGCATGCAGTGTGGCACCAGGATGCTGAGAGAAAGGTCAAGGAGCAACTTTCTGGAAAACATACTGAGTCCTAAAAGAGGAAGAGGTCTAAACAAAGCAGAGAAGGGAGGCCCTGTTGTAGAGCGATCAGACCAGGAAGGATTCCTCCTTTGGAAGATGGTTGTGGTCAGGTCAGAAAGTTACTTCCTTAGACACAGGACTGAATTTCCGTGGTCTGTTTCATGCAGTGTACTCTGGAGGTCGGATGGTCACCTATGAACATCTCCGGGAAGCTGTGTTTGGCAAAAGTGAGGATAAGCATTATCCCCTCTGGTAAGTTTAGTTTTGAAAACAAGATGCTGTGATGACCCACCCACCCCCCAAGGCCTTAAGGTGTATTGATGATATTATATGGAAAATTATCCACTTCTACTAAAATTGCTTCTAGTAACAGACTTAATAAATAACCGAAATTCAAATAGGTGAGAATTCTTTACATATTGTATACAAACACCATAGAAGTGTGTATGTGTATTGTTCACACATGTTATTTATTTAATAATTTTAAAGAACTCAAAGGCTGGAGGCAAGGCACATGCCGATAACTCCAGCCCTTGAGAAATGGAGGCAGAAAGATAAGAGAGTTGGAAGCCAGCCTCTGTTACATGCAACCTGTCTCAAAAACAAATATTAATAATGAAAATAATTCTATTGGAGCGTCTTTTATTGGGGTTGCCTTTTTCAATTGCCTTTGTCTCAGTTAACTTTCTATTGTGCTGTTAAAACATCATGCCCAGAGGTAACTTGGGGAGGAGAGGGGTGTTTTGTTTTGTTCTCCACTTACAATTAATTCCCAACCAGAGGGTTGTCGGAGTAGGAGTTCAGAGTGGGAACCTGGAGGCAGGAACTGAGGCAGAGGCTACAGAGAAAGGCTGCTTACTCTTACACAGCGTATTTGTTCCCCATGACTTGCTCAGCAGGACCACCTGCCCAGGGGTGGCACTACCCACCATGGGATGGGCCCTCTCAGAACATCAGATGTTCATCAAGAAAATGCCCCACAGACTTGCCTATGGACCAATCTGATGGGAGGCATTTTCCCCATTGAGGATCTCTCTTCTCAATGGCTCTAGGATGTGTCAAGTTGATACAAGACTAGCCATCACCTGGTTTTTATTATAGCTGGTCTGTTTTGAATATATATAAAGTAACATTAAATCACATTAGCATGTACCTTTGTGGTTTTAATCAAAAAACAGCAGTCTCGGTTACACAAATGCTTTGGTTAATTCAAGATACTGCATGTATGATGAAACACTTTAAACTCTTACATCTTAACACATTGCCTGTGTGACTTTTATTTAGTGACCATTAATTGCAAAATATTTAGTTAGACGAATGAAAGTATATTCTCTCCGAAAATTGTCATCCAAGAATAAACAAACCAGCATCTCTCTCTAGAGACAAGCTGTTATTAATTCATGTTTTGTTTCTGCTTTTTTTCTTTTTTTTTTTTTAAGTTTTTTTTTCAGGTTCTGGCTTTTATATTATGAGAAACCTTGGTCGAGTTTTTAAAGGCTGTGTCCAGGAAGTAAACTATGGCTCCCATTTTTGTATCAGTCCTAATTAAATAATCTCTAAAAGTAGAATTTGCTACCTTCTACACTGGGCGGCTTACTATTTTCAGTCAGTGGGTTACTGTAACATCCCTTACAAATTTCTGGAAATTTCTGTAAGAAAAAAAATTAGCTGGAGGTAGATTTCATAGTTCTTTAAAGGATTGTGGACTTCCTTCCGGGGACTTGTTTGATGTTGTTTGGACACTTTTTGTGACACAGTAATAAAGACGGTTTGTCAGCTCTCCCAAAGCATGCTTAGCAAATAAATGGTTTCATATTTGAATCATTGCATTCTCCGAGTCTTAGGTTGTCACTTAGTTTTGTTTTTTTGTTTGTTTGTTTCCATTGTGCTTTTTTTTCCATTTTTATATTTTTCTTTCTTTTGTTTTTAGGTTATAAATGTAGAAGTTTGGAAAAGAGCAGTAACAGTTGTGGGATATGAACCCATACACTAATGTCCTCAATTCCCGAGATGTAAGAATGCGTTTGATGAACTGTAGACTAAACCTCGAGTCCTGAGTGCTTAGGTGCCTCCGGTTCCCCATGACTCACTTCCTTAACTTCCCAGACACTGTGCTCTTTGTCCCTCCCAGCATCTCTCTGGCCCTGTTCTTTGCCCCTCTCTTGTCTTTCCTTCTTACACGGGCAATGAAGTAAGTAGCTAAGGGCCAAGGCAAGGACCAAGCCACATCTATAGGTATTTCACAGGGGAGGAGCCCCATGCAGGGAGAAGAGCTGTTTTATCCTTTAATGTTGAGGCTTTTCTCTTTTCTTCGTATACCTGCTGTGTTCTCCCATCCCTGTAGCCTTGACTTCATCTACAGGCTGAGATCCGAATCAATATGTATACAGTTGACACTCAACATCCAGTTGTCGCTGTGACTCATTTAGCACTGACATGTGCGTGGTTGATGCCAGTGACTTATGTTTCTACCATGACAATGACACTGCTTATTAAGACCACGGTAGCAAGCTAAAGAGATAGTGGCTGTTGCCAAGCCTGATGCTAGAAAGAAATGATTCCCAGTCTTCTGATTCTCTCTCTCTCTCTCTTTCTCTCTCTCTCTCTCTCTCTCTCTCTCTCTCTCTCTCTCTCTCTCTCTCTCTCTCTCTCTCTCTCTCTGTCTGTCTGTCTTATACACACTCAAAATGAGGAGTGTAGTAGCTTTGTACCATCAGAATTCCTATGGCAGCCTGTCAGTATAGCCCTGTGTATATTTCTTCCTTTTGAAAAGCCCTAGGCTTTTAAGTCAGAGATGGGCTTGAGTCCCTTTCTGTTCCCTTAATGATTTCCGTGGACAAACTGCCTCCCCCTTTCCACGTTCAGGTCTCTCTGCTACAGAAGTGATGCCCACCTGTAGGCTTCCGTTAAACTAATGGCAATCCGTCTAAAGAAACGAAACAAAACTATCTCCTTCTACAATTAGGAAATCGGTCATTGGAGGGATGATAGCTGGCGTCATCGGACAGTTTTTAGCCAACCCCACTGACCTCGTGAAGGTCCAGATGCAAATGGAAGGAAAACGTAGACTGGAAGGGAAGCCTTTGAGGTGAGTCGCTAACAAAACGTTCCCTTCCCCGCCTTCCGCCACTTGTTTCTTGGGCATTTATCTCATGCACTCACGTTTGTCATCTAGTCTTTACTAAAGGAAATGACGCTGTCTTCTTCTTTGAAGTTACATGTGTGAAAGCTCAAACTGTCCTTGTGCACAATGATGTGTTGGGCATCTGACACGTGTCAGACAAACTGTATGTGTTGATAACTTTTTGCTCCCCCTAATAAAAGACTGATAGGCTAGTCCCCTGTTCCAGGCTGATGTAAAGAATTTAGAAAGCAGGGCAGTGCCATTCAGGCCTATAATCTCAACACATGGGAGGCTGGGCAGAATTGCTGAGAGTATGGTGCCAACCAAGAGTATATAGTGAACTCAAGGCTAGCCTGGTCTATACGTGATACTATATTTCAAAGGAGAGAGAGATGGGAAGAGAGAGTATAAATTATGTGTGCTGGTATGAGCCCTAACTTGATCACTAGGGCTGGTATCCTGGGTGTCACTAAACCCAGTCTCTGTATCTTCATTTTTAAAGGGGACTCATGGTGGTTAACACTACTGTCTTTAAAAAATCTCAGTTTTCCTCTTAACAAGAATATCGAAGGGTCAGGTGTTGCTAATTTCTTGTAGCCTGTTTGTCCTGGGAAAGGGTGACTCTGACAGATGCATCCCTCCCAGGAATGGGGGAAAACAACATGGGATTGAGCTGAGTTTAAAGACATCTGCTCCTGGGAACACTGGCTCTAGCTGAGCTAGACTTGAATGAAGAAGGCTGGGACCTCCCTTGGCCGGTCACCATTGAATACTGCTTTCCTGCCCTCTAGTCTGTCCTGCTCTACCCAGGGCTCCCCTGCAGACTTTAAAAAGTGTGTGGGGTGCACATTGGGCCAAGAGACAGCACTTAGCAAGTGGGTTACAGCATCCCAGGACCCATCCTGAGCTTTTTCTGATATCTAATACCCACGAATCAGTAAAAGAGATTGGTTTGTCTGCAGAGAAAAAAACAGCCACAGACACCTATTTTCAGCTAGGTTTCAGTTGAGTTTGGATTTTTATGTTGGCTGCTTTTGTTCTTTTGTTCCTAATGTTGGTAATTTTGGTTGGTTGATGCCATTGTAAAAAAGAAGAAAAAGGAGGAGGAAGAGGAGTAGGAGAGAAGGAAGAAAGGAGGGAGGGAAAAAAGAAGAAAGAAAGGAATGAAAGGATACATATAGAGAGAGAGAAAGAGAGAGAGAGAGAGAGAGAGAGAGAGAGAGAGAGAGAGAGAGAGAGAACAAAATAGCATGTGGATCCCAGGACAGTAAGTGCCTACACAGTCAAAACACAGGGCTATTTTGTGTGGCAAAATAGTTGTCCTTTGGTGAGATTCAGAAACCACAGGGCCTACATAAAAGCTATGCAGCTAGCAAGCAAAAAGCAAGGAATTCCAATGCAGACCCTTTCGGGCCACACAAGCCTGGATGTTTCTTCTGTAACAGACGGTGGCATTGTCTCAAGTGCAGACTCAGCTTCGGTTTTCACCCGCACACAGAAGAGTAAAATCAATATAGGATGGTAATTTTCACAAAGATTATATTACTTAATTTTAAGAATTCTCAGGTTGTCTTTTCTATTTTTAACCTAAAATGTCATCTTGCTTAGGAGATAAGATTTAAATTTTTCTGCTTATTATTATGTTATGTGTATGGGTGTTTTGCCTACATGTGAGTCTGTGCACCATATGATGGGAGAGGCAGAAAAAGACATTAGATACTAGAGTTAGAGAATGTAGCGAGCTGCAGAGTGGGTACTAGAAATTGAACCCAGGACCTCTGGAAGAGCAGCAGTCAGTGCTCTTAAGCCTTCTCTCCAGCCCAGACTGACAGAAGAGTGTCTGAGGGTCAGTGTTTACTGGTTTTGGTTTCTTTGTTTTCTTTGATGATGCTAAGGATCAAGTCCCTGGGGCCTTGGGCATGTTAGAGAAGTGATTTACAACTGAGGTACACCCCCAGCCCCAAGTCAGTGGCTTGTAGTATTGTTTGAATATATGTGTGTATACTATAACTATATATGGTCCCTGAATTAATAAAATGAAGGCTAATAACTATTGCTTTCTTCTATAATTATGTGAGGGTTAGCGATATAAAAATACCAAAAGTAGCATCTTGATCATTTTACTAGACTGAGAGGAGGAACTCATGAGAGAACTTATGGTGCTGCCCATTAAAAATGTGTATATAGTGTCAGGCACAGCAGTGCGCACCTGTAATCCTAGTACCGGGGAGGCTGAGGCCAACCTGAGCCAAATAACAAGACTGAGCACTAGAAAGGGAGAAAGAATAAAGACAGGAAGGAAAACAGCTAGTGAGATGTTTCAGCAGCTCAGAGCTCAGTGTGCGTTCCCGTATGATGGCTCACAGCCACCTGTAACAGTTCCAGCGAAATGCAGTGCTATCAACAACAAATCATTTAGTTATCTGGAAACAAGACTTTTCTAATCTTTTCAAATTTCTAATGATTCTGAATACATACTGTTTTATTTCTAATTGGATCTGTTGACTTTTGTCGACCTGTATAGATCTGTCCATGAGACCTGGGATCTGAGGATGTTAAAAGAATGGGACGGACTGCAATCTAAAACTGTAGACAGCCTGACCTCAGTTTCAGTGAACTTTTATACACAGATGTAACAAAGAAAGCAGTGATCCAAGAAGGTCCTTTGAGTTTAGAAAAACAGGTAAATAATCTCATAGTACAGATGAACAGAACAGCCCTTTCCCAGAGCTTCTCAGGACACATCGGTGTAAGCGCAACCGCCTGGCACTCGCCATAGATGGTATCTGAAAGCATGAAAGCGAGGCAGAGGCCATGTCCAGATCCAGGGCACATGAAGGCCAGCATCCAGCGCATCCTTCCACCAGCCTGGGTTCTAGAGCTGTGTTCCAACATCCAGCCAGAAAAGCACATGTCTTATAAGTTGAATGCAAAGATTTGTTGCAGGAGGCACAAAATCATGTCCAAGAACAATCCAGGGAACAAAACGTGCCTGATGTAAAAGGCCCTGTGCCTGTTCTCTTGGACCCTTTCTCACTTTGGCTCCCTAAGGCATTGCTTACCATGAGTCAGTCCTGTGTCCGTGTTCTCACGGTATCTGAAGTGAGAATTTTAGTTTCTTTAAAAACCCAGAAATATATATATATTAACCTCAGGTGTGGGGTATGGGGCTGCTTCGAACTATCCTCAGGAGGTGACTGTAATTTGCCTCATGCTCTAGCAGGGTCAGGATTTTACCAGCTTCAGATAGTTTTTTTGAGCATGTAACATTTGGAATTCTGGGATACATAAATGCCAGAGCCCCTGTGGAAGGGATGGGTTGACCCGTTGATGGCTGGATAAAGTTTGCTGCAGTTTGTCAAGTAGTCCTGCGTAAAAAGATGAGAAGAAATTAAATATCCTGACAGCAAAGATCAAACTTGCACCAAGGAACTCAACACCCCTAATCAGCAGGAAGTGGTCTAATGATATGCTCACCCTCTTTCCCTTCTATCCTTTTACCCTCTCCTACCCAGTGTGAGGGGGTGAAAAGGAAGAAGTGATAAAAGGTAGAAGGAAAAGAACCCACAGAGTGGCCTAAAGTCCCTTTACAAGTATCGCCTGAAGGTGAAATTTGAACCTCTGCCTTCCAAACACATAGAGCACACGTCTTTGCTATTTCCTTAGATTCCGCGGAGTACATCACGCATTTGCAAAAATCTTAGCTGAAGGAGGAATCCGTGGGCTTTGGGCAGGCTGGATACCCAATATCCAGAGAGCAGCGCTTGTGAACATGGGAGGTAACGCACCTTCTCGAATGTCTAAGCCATCATCTCTGAGTTATGAGCACTGGTATGTGGAAGGCATTATTTTATTTTTCAATAGCATGAACCAGCAATGGCAACCGGTGCATTTTCACCCCAATTGGTAATGTAGGAAAAGAACTAAAGAGAGAAAAACTGTTTCCATGAAGAGAAAAGAAAGTCATTTCTGAGGCCTCCTACCCTAGTCCAGATTGTCCAGGAGATGAAAACTGAGTGTAACTGACAGTCACCAGCCCAGATGCCCAGCTCTCCCCACCTGACACTGCCCCGTTCCCTCAGAAGTGGTCCTGATCAGCACAGCTTGCAGCCTGGAAACAGGAACATCCCCCTGTGCATCTCTCCCCTTCACTTGGAAGTTTTACCCTAATCATAAAGTTTCAATTGGTCAGTTACATATCAAGGAAGCTAGAAAAGACTAAAACCCTTTTTTTTGGAAGACTGAGCTGGTAGGATCCTGAGTTCAAGGCCAGCCTAAATCATAAAGTTATACCTTTGGCAAAAAACAAAAAAAACAAAAAAAAACAAAAAAAAAAAAAAATTAAAAATGAAGTCCTATTAGACAAATGTTCTTATTTAGGAAATGTTATTAATATGGTAATGTATTACTAGTGAAACTACAAGCTACACTGACTATTATATAAGAGGGAAAGCATTTTAAAATTAAATTATATGTTGACAGATATCTTTACTGAGAAGTTATATGTGGCAGTCCCTAAGAAGATATATTATTTAAAATGTATTTGTCTAATTTTATAACTTTGAACTCTAAAATCTATAAACATTTCATAACATCAGGAGGCTAATGGCCATCCACTGAGAGACACTTATTGAAGTTAGCAGTGGCTATGTTTTAAACATACAGTGGATATTGCACATAGTTTTAAAAAGAAACCCACGCTAAATCCGGCTATGTGCCGGCCTGGGCAGCCGACCTGGGCTCTTTTGCCTGGTTTCTGGGGTCAGCCTGTTGCCAAGCTGCTCTGGTCAGAAAACTGCTCTCAGACTAGCTCCATTGGAAAAGCTGAGCTGACTTAACCAGTCTTTCCGGAAGTGCCTGCGCCCCGCCCACTTCCCAGGTCATCCAACCCTGTGCAGGCCTGCAGAGAGCCAGTGACTGCTCACTCGGATTCCCCAGCCCCGTGAAAGGAAAGCACTAGAGACTTATAATATGCTAGCCAGATTTGTGACGATAAATCTCCAACCCCAAAAGGCTCGTGCAAAGAACACACAACGCAATATTGTAAATACAGGCTGCATGCTTAGATTAGACAATATACCACTTCACCACTCTATTGCCCGGCTGTGAAATTCTTCGCTATTTGCGGCTCCTCCAGGCCGTGTGGGTCTGCTCCATCTTCATCTCCTTCTACCTCCATTTTTCTCTCCCTCCATCCTCCGTCTAATCTGACCTTCTTCCTCTTTCCCTTCCCTAGAACTTTTAGCTCCGCCTTTTCCTTCCACTGCCCAATCACAGTCTCTGTCTAACCAATCTAACCAATTAAGCCTTATCTAACCAATTAAGATTTTTGTCTGACTTCACCTGAGTATGTGATCTACTCCTAGTCTG
Source organism: Micromys minutus (assembly GCF_963924665.1). Taxonomy (NCBI): domain Eukaryota; kingdom Metazoa; phylum Chordata; class Mammalia; order Rodentia; family Muridae; genus Micromys; species Micromys minutus. Next base: position 60,579,144 of record NC_137974.1, read on the forward strand.
GACAACCCTCTTGAGGGAACAGAAAGTATAAAGGATAATCTACAGCAAGTGGCTCCGTCTATGCTGTGGTCACTGTTATACCATCCATGTGTATTCCCAAAGTGAACGTGACATCTCCATGAGAATTAGCATGTAGGAAAGATTACAAGTAAACGATAAAGAAGCAGCTTGCCTTTGTGTTAAAAATACAGAATTTGGGGTGCAGAAATGAAAGATGTGTTCCTGGCTCTTAGGCTTGCATCTCTGAGAATAGTCATTTTGTGTACATATCCGCAGCTTCCTTGAAATGTAGTTGGCAAAGCTACCAACTACTCCAATCTTCTGGAATCATCTTAAACTCACCCCCTACACCCACACACAAATACCTGCTATTTCAGTATCCCCAGTGACCTTCCAGCAGGCCACCCCTTCGGACTCCAGCTTGACCTCTGCCACAGCCATCTGACTGGCCTCCCATCTTCAAAGTTGTACACAGTGTAGCTATCCAGAGAGAGTTATCTAAATCTCTGATCCAACATGCCTCCCGTGTCCTTACCACCTTCTGCTGGCCTCTCATTAGATAACAAAGTGGAAATTTTGGAATATGGTGTAGGATGCTGCAGAGCCGGCCACAGGCTTCCAGCTCCTCAGCAGTTCACCTTGTCTGCCAGAAGGAGCACAGCAGAAAGACAGGAGCTGAGAGGACACGCCCCCCACCTACCCACTCACCCCGCCCAGCCCTGAACCTACGAAGCTGTGGTCTTGTCCTGTCTTGCGATTAGTTTTCATCTACACATCCCTTTAATACACAGCTAAACTGTCATCTCTGTCCATGATTGTTCCTAAACCTCTCGAAGGCCCTCTCCATAGCTAGAGCTGGTCAGGATAGTTGTCCTTTTCTGTCTAGAGTTCTCTGAGGTCATTACTGTCCTTGGCCTCTAGTGTGTGTGTGTACCTTTGACTACATGGTGAGTGAGCCCCTGATGGCTATAGTTTGTTTTACTCATCCTTTGCCCCCCGTCTCTTTCATACTGACTCACCAAATGCTCAGGGCTTAGTCAGTGAAAGAATCCTTCCTAAGATGGATGATATGATGCTTGGGAATGAATATGTAATGTTTTTTGAGAGTTCCAGTAACAGGTCTCTTAAATGTGGAGTAGTTTATTTTCCCTGTCAGTCCATGTATGTCTGCTGTGTCTCCTTGGTAGCTGGTTCCCCACCCCCACCCCAGGAAGTTCTCTTGACTCAATTTGTTTCTTCAAGGTTTTCTCAGAGCCTCAATTCACCCAAGTGGCTTTCTCTGAATCTTCCTTTGGCTGTGTCTAGAGTATCACATGTAATGTGTCACCAAACTTCATTATCAAACCAGTTTCTTCTCCACTCTTCATTGTCTCAAATACCCACGAGTCCGTTTTGTTACTTGGGTATGAATTTCACCCTTCCTTGTTCCTTGAGTCATTTAGCTGCTGAGTGCGATGGTTTCTGTCTTCTCATGGTCACTGGAGCTGCTTAGTTCATACTTGACTTGCTGTATCCTTCATCGCCACCAGACCCCTCCTCAGTGGTCCCTTCCTAGGCGCTGCAAACCACTTTGTGCCACTGTGCCTGAACTGGCTGTACAAAGGTGACCACCGATGTCTTGTTAAAACTGAAAACATAAAAGCCGTCTGTTTTCATCCTTATCTCAAAATTAATAGCTCTTCCATTGAAGTTGTTCACACTTAGAACCTTGCCTTCACCTTCCGATTTTTTCTCTGTCTTTAATCTCCTGACTATTTCTGGCTGTTTCTGCTCTCAGAATTCATCCAGAAGCTGAGCAGGGGCTCCACTGTACCCTGATCAAGCCAGCGTCATCTCTTATTGGGATTAGCCTGATGTCTCCTATCTAGTCCCCTGGTCTTCCTGCAGTCTGACTTCTGACCCTCTCTTGAGCCTCCTGGGCCAGCACAGACCTGTCATTCTCCAGTCCCCCTTGCATGCCACACCAGCCTCTGCCTTCTGCATCATCATCCACAACCCAAGCCGGCTCCTGCCTCACCTCAGGCAGGTGCTTTCCTCCCATCAAGAGCGCTTTCTCGCAGCTCTCTAAATGCTTACTTTTCTCATGCTTCCTTTGCGTCTCTGGTGTCATTTTAGCAAGAGACCTTCTACTTCGCCCAGACTTTAAAATCCACCCCTTTGCCTGTTCTTCTGTATCCCTTCCCTTTTCCTGTTGGTCAGCAGAATACCTGTTTAAAACCCACTGACACCCAGCCATCTGGTAGTTTGCTTGGCTAGCTGCATCTGCCACCGGGGAGCAGAATAAAACTCATTTTACCGGTGACTCTTCCCCCAAGCTCTGCAAAAGCACTGGCCGTGTCTCGTCTCTCCCCGCTGGCATGCCTGTCCATTCTCAGCAGTCAGTGGCCTTCAGCGTGGGTCATCCCCATAAAACCCCAGCACTGTGGTATAACTCTCCTTTTAAAAATCCTTTTAATCGCTTCAGATTGGCCTTAGGAAATATATAACAAGCTTAATGTAAAACAGCAGTCCAGATATGTTGATTATAGCTTGAGTCAGGGTCTTGACTCATTCTGACTTAAGCTCAGACAGAAACTTCCCAGTCCAAAGACCAAACATCGCAGAGGCTAACACCAGCATAGTGTTATCAAGACAATGAGGGCCCGTTTCTTTCCAACCGTTTGTAGCTTTGCCTGCCTCCGCTTACAAGCAAGAATAACGTCTTACATTCTGGCACACAACCCACCCCCAAACCTGGCACAATTTTGACACAGAAGACAGTCACTGTTGAGTGAATGAGTAGTCAGTCACCACTTTCTCCTTTGCCAGATTTAACCACGTACGATACAGTGAAACACTACCTGGTACTGAACACACCACTTGAGGACACTATCGCCACCCACGGCTTGTCCAGGTAGGCGGCTGTTTGGGCTCTTCTTAGTTTCTCTGTTTCCTGTTTGCTTTTAGGATGTAATTTCATTTTTCATTATGTGTATACATTTGAGTCTATGTGCAGGCATGTGCAGGTGAGTGGAGGCTGTCCCTGGGGCCTGAAGAGTTTGTGTCCCCTTGAGCTGGAGTGACAGGTTCTGGGAACCACAGTCTGGTCCTCTGTCTTGTGTCTAAAGAGAAAAAGACGTCAAGAATATGTTTGGTGGAGGCGAAGTATGATGTGGGGGAAGGGTTGCCTCTGCAGGCTCAATCTGATTAGGAGGCAAGCAGCCACTTTTACAGTGAGTCAGGCACACCTGGCTGTTGCCAGGTAACTGTGGGGCGGAGCCTAGACTAAATGCCAACACTCTGCAAGAGCAGCAAGGAGCTCTTAACCCCTGTGCCATCTCTCTGGACATATCTGGCCTTCTCTTGAATTGTTGTCATCAGTTCTATGACATGCCATCATGATGAGGAAGGGATGATGCTATGTTCTCAAAGTGTCATTTTTTTTTCAAATTTGTGGCAACTAAAATGTGGAAGAGACAGATAAAATCACAGCACATTTCAGATTAAACTGGGCAAACATTTGTATCTGATGGGGCTGCTCCAGGGAAGTTTCTGACGATGGTCTCTAACTCAGTTCAGCAGATATGTGTGACCTTCTGGGCTGCCTGTCCCAGTCTCCATCTTGCAGTACCCCTACCCAGGGCACTCCCCAGCTTGGAGACCTGGACACTGTGAAAGTGGTGGACAGTAAATGAGGTGACTAAAGAGTTGGTCACTTCGGGGTTCAAAGGAATGAAAAACAACACCACCAGCAAAGCAAAGGGAAGGTACACAGAGGGAGCAGATGAGGCATGAGGGTTTGAGGGGATCCGGCTCTTCCTTCTCTTTGACACATCCATCCTTTCAGTGGCTCCATTAGAATGGGTAGCAGCCGATGTGATATAATATTAATGTTCTCAAGTTGATGGTATTGAAGATGCACACTCCTCCCCTCAAAAATACTTGTTTGGACACGAGACTCTGTCCTTGTAACACTGCCTCCAGATCTGCGCTGACAGGTGACTCAGTCACCCTCAGTGCCTGTCCCTCCCTGCCTATCACTCAGTTAACACCTATCACATTTGCCCAGTTTAATTTTTCCTGGCACTGGTGAGTACCTAAAACTATCTAGTTTTCCTTGGCCTCTCCCTCAACAGTGTAGGCACCTACAGAACAGGATCTTCTTAAGCATTCAGTATTTTTATTCTTGGTGTTGGTATTGGTTATGGTGGTAGTTGGGTGTGTGTGTGTGTGTGTGTGTGTGTGTGTGTGTGTGTGTGCAAGACAGAGAGAGAGAGAGAATCTGTACCTCTTGTGGTTGTGTGTGTGCATGCCACAGCACGCATGAGGAGGTCAGAGGACAATAAGCACCTTCCCTCCCAAGCTATCACAAAGGAGAGAATCTTATCTCCTGTTCCCTACATCAAAGGACACCAGGCAGCAGGAGGCACATCTCTGTTGACTGGCCCTGCTTTAAAGTTTTCTCCCTTGACTGAACTAAGCATTATTTTTAATCTCAAAGAATATTAGTGCTCCTTTCTTTTTAAATATTAAATGCCCTTTCTTAGAATTCCGAAGCTCTTAAATATTCCCTTGAAATTTTATTTGTTCCTGTCTCCAGTTTGTGTTCTGGACTCGTGGCTTCTATTCTGGGAACACCAGCTGATGTCATCAAAAGCCGAATAATGAACCAACCCCGAGACAAACAAGGAAGGTAGGTAAAGCCCCAGTGTCCACATGCTGGAGTGTCTGCGGCAGTGCTGGTGTTTAAAAGATGCTGTCGTCTCCTAAAGGTCTATATGCGGAGATGTGTTCATGTTTTCCTCTTCAGTGAGGCAACTGTTCATGTGAAATTATTTTCTTTGTCTGATGCTAAGCCTTTGGGGAACTGAGATAACAGTCATGTTATTTAGACACAGAGTAGTTACTGTGAAAGCTTTGAAATACTCAGCTGAGAATTTGCAGACCACTCTGTTCAGAGCGTGTGCCTTTCAGGTAACAATTTGATATGGTATAAAATATGTGTTCTCTTTGGAAGAGGTCTTGTGGAATGAACTCCAGAGAGGATGGAGGGGGTGATGACAAGGAGTCAGCAGGAAATTCCTCTGATGAACAGAAGGTACTCACGTGTTATGTCTAAGAAGCACGGGTACAGAAAGTATTTAGCTCAGAATAGCGCTCCATAGGTGGCTCCATTTACATCTCTGTTTACACGGAAGGAATGTGACAAAGGTCTCCTTCTACTTCCAGAGGACTTTTGTATAAGTCATCTACTGACTGCTTGATCCAGGCTGTCCAAGGGGAAGGCTTCCTGAGCCTGTATAAAGGCTTTCTACCCTCCTGGCTGAGAATGGTAAAGATGGGGGAGGGTCTCTTTCTTCCTTTCCTTCTGTTTTCTTTGTATTTCTATGACTTGTACTTGGCCGTATTTTTCATTCTCTCCTCTGTGGCACGTCCTTGTCCCCACAAGAGGCCTGCCCATCCTTCCTTTTTTAAATATTTACTGTAGGGGTTTTTTCTTTGAACCTTTCCTTAGAATCATGTTTCTTTTCTTAACAGACTAAGGCTAAGTGACCCTGTCACATTTATTAATAAACAGGTTCATAATCTATTACATAAGTACAGAAAGACAGATTTTTCTTAAATGATATAAAGCCTTTAATAGTCTTCTTAGCTAAACAGGTTGGGATGCATATAGAGATTCAGAATTTCTAGGAAATGTTGCTGCTTCAGGCTTGTTTTGATAACACAGTTAAATAGGTCTGATTACCAGGGAGACCCTGCTTTTAAAAAGCGCCGTGCCTCTCTGTGCTTTTGCCATTTACTGCCGTGTAGTAGACAGGGTTGGCAATGCGTAGCTGTAATTTACAGCTCCGTTCTTTTGTAAGTGCTTATAAAGACTTGAAAATGTGGATGAGTCATAGGGCTAGAAACTCAATCAGAAATCAACATAATATAACACACACACACACACATACACACACACACACACACAAATACACACGAGCGCATGCCCTGTAGAGTAGATTTAACTTTGAATCAGACACTATAAATGGTGGCTGTCACAGAAAGACTTTCTAGTGCTTTGGAGATAAACAGCGGGTAGGTACAGCCTACACTGGGCAGTTCTGAAGGCCTCCCCTTAGGAGACACTTGAAGACTGAGTAGGGCTGGGCCAGGCAAAATGGTAAGAAAATGTTCTCTGGAGATGGGTGGGAGTGTACTGAGATCCCAAGGGCAGGGGAGCCCAGGAAGCACAAGTGGCCAGTATGCAGAGAACAAGGCAAAAGGTCAGGCAGAGAAGCAGAAAGCAAATAGGCAGGGTGAATTGTGGCTTGGCCAGTTCTACACTTCTAGATTATTATCTTTCGTGCATTGAGAAAAAGGCCTGGAGTGATCAATGAAACATAATGGTGGCGCAAAGGGAAATCTGGCAGCGAGGAAGAGGATACCTTTTCATAGTTTATTTGGGGCATAGAAGCCTGACTGGATGAGGGTGGATGCATGGCCAGAGAAGATAGGGGAAAAAAAACCCAGGACCTGAACAACTGGCACTGACAACAGTTTGGACATCATTTGCAGGGCAAGAAAATGTAGATTCAGTATAGCTTTTGATACAGACAGTTTGGGGTATCTGTAGGACATTTGAATAGAAGACTGTCTTAATATCAGAGTTAGATCAATACCATAATCTATCTAGGGGAAGTAGGGATGAAGATGTAGGGAGTATAAGAACATACAGAGGGGACAGTAGATGGCTATTAAAAAGAACAAACAAAAAGCAAAAGCTCATAGCATTGCCTGATATAAAGTGTGTCAGCCAGCCTTCTGTTGCTGTGATCAAATAGCCAACACCAGGCAATACAACCTGAAAGAAGATACAGGGTTCAGAGGCTTCAGGCTGTGGTCAGCTGATCTCATTGCTTTTGTAGGCTGGTGAGGCAGAACATTCTGGCAGGAGTATGTGTGTCCAGGAAGTAGAGAGTTCTTTTCAGGAAGGAGCCAGGGGCCAATGCACCCTGCAGAGACTCCTCCCATACACCCTGTGCAGGGGTGAAGGTGATGGGTTAGTGGATAAAGTATCATCAAGCAGGCATCATCATGGTGTGTAACTGTCCTGTCGCTGCTATGCATGATTGAACCCAGACATCTGCCTCATAAGAACCTTCAGGTACCTGGCTGGCTTCACTGGAGCTTATAATTATACCTGGTATATTCACACCACACAGACACATTTGATAAATTATGCAGGTACCTGGCACCTCCAGGCCAACATGTCCTCCTGAAGTTCAAGCCCAGTGTGGGGCCCACGTCAGCATTAGAAAGTCACTTGCTAAGCATCCCTGCTGGAGGAGCTTTTTTTGCAAACTTAAAACTAAAGATTTAAGATTAGCAAACTAAGAAGGCCAGCTCTGCAGAAACAGAAATGAGAAAGGCCTGCAATAGGCTGGAGACAAACTTGAGGCTGCAACCGAGACCATACACACTTGGATTATTTCCAGTAATCCCGACTGGGCTGAAGGGTAACTCAGTAAGCTCAGACAGCATGCCCACCGACAGGGTACAGAGGCTCCGTCAGTCCCACCCATTAACTCCCCATAGTCTTTGGCTAAATGCTCTCTCTCTTGAGCTCATTGAACTAAACCCCACCACACTCCCCATCACTAAGAAAGTCCCTAGACAGAGGTGCCATAGAGTTGCCTCACCCAGCCCCTGTGGTTTTGAACCTGTAATGACACATTCAACTTAAGAGCAAAACTGAAACCCACCATTGGCACTGGCTGCAGGGTCCTTTTTTCTTAAGCAGGACCCCCATCTTCATGCTCTCTCTGCAGTTGCCTCCTTGACTGATCCATTCTGATGACACAGGGCTGTGGCACATTTGCAACTTTGTGCTTATTTTCTCAGCCATGTGTGTGCAGACCAGCTGACCGCTGCATAGTATCTTCTTAGTCTGCCACCGAAACACATTCAGTATTTCCCGACGCAGGCAAATGCATTCCTTTACAAACACAGCTAGCAGATCCAGTTAACACTGGAACCAGTTAAGCTTAACTCTCTGCTCTAGAATGGAAATCCTTTCTAGACACTGATCAGAACCAAACTAGAGAGGGATTGAATCCAAGCACACCTTTTCTGGTAATCCCTGCTTCCTGGTGCTCATGACTCCTTCCAGACCACATCCTTCCTAGTTCCCGTGGGTGGATTCAATCAGGTTAAGGTCAAGCCGTTCTGAGCTTTTCTCTTCCATGTGAACTTGTTTATGCAGATTGCAATACATCTGGGACTGAGACTTTTATGACCCAGATCGTAGAGACTTACTTATGTCTTCCTCACATCTTAAGTATTTAATTACACAGAAGCTTAGGACAAAGGTTAAGGCATCAGATTATAGGCTCTTAGCCAGAAACGATCCTTAGAAAGAGCAGTGTGTTCTAGTTCCGAACTGTGTCAGTGGACAGCATCCTCATCTATAAAGACTAAGGCCCAGCATCCTCATCTATAAATGGAGATAAGATCTGTTTTTTTTTTTTTTTCTATTGTAAGTTGTTCTTAGGGAAATCTGTGATCAATATGATAGGAAAATGTTTTGTAAGCTTCAAGGTGATTTACAAAGATACACTACTAAGATATTTGTGGGGCTTTTTGCTTTGTTTTGTTTTTATAAGTGGATTGAAAATGACTGTCACTCAAAGATGTATATGTAGAACATTTATAACTGCTTTGAAATATGCACTAACCTCTTTGGTTAATCTTTCAGACCCCTTGGTCAATGGTGTTCTGGCTCACTTATGAAAAAATCAGACAGATGAGTGGGGTCAGTCCATTTTAAGCCCTTAAGCTAGAGTGCTCATTGTCACTGAACAAGAGCATCTGCAACACACGCCCCTGTTATTTCTACCTCTTTAGGAAGATACTTTACTCCACAGAGACTGCGATTTGCAGGGGGCAGCACTTTATCTCTATGGAAACCCGAGTTCTCTTTGACTCCTTTTATCTAAGAGCAATCTGTCTGGTCCAAACTCTCAAGACCAATCACTGAGACACAGCGAGGCATTTGCTGAAGAATGGAACCCAGACCACTTTGACCTTGGGCCAGGAGGCTTGGACTTCAAGCTGCTGATCTGTGCAGAAGTGTCTGCCTTAGAGGAGTACGAGAGGGAGCCAGCATCTCTAACCTGGAGAGACGTCAGCGATGTGGAAGACTGTAGTGCTTAGGAAACATTTAGCCTCTGCGCCAGTATTTATTGTTGCAGACTGACAACTCGCTTTTCTGTTAGCAGAGTGCACACACATTGTAATCTACACGGGAGGCAAACAAGAAGTCATGAATAAACATTTTGAGTTTTCCTCGTGCTCAAAGAAGTTGCTTTACCTTTTCATGCATGGAGGATGGAAAGAGAAAAGAGGCAACGTGAAGTGATACTGGGTTGCAAGGAAAGAGGCTGAGCTTGCTGCTGGGTCTGTCTTTGCAGGTGTGTCACTGGTTGCCACTCCTTTATGCATGCTAGAGCCTAGTGATATCCCCTGACAGCGACAGTCTGTCGGAGAGGGCAGAGCACTTGCTGTGCACCACTTTCCATTACAGCCCACGCTCATCCGTAGCTCTGAGAAAACCACAAGGTACTTGCCTGAGATTCAGCTTCCAGGGTGTCCTTAGGAAGCGCCTCATGCAGTCATCAGCTCCTCAGGGCTATTTTGGGAGCAAGCTCACTCTCTTGTGTCTCCCTCTGTGTGTCTCTTCTCTGTTACAGAGAGGAGAGGGCAGAGAGAGAGCTAGAGAGCTCAGATGCCGTGCCAAAACTTTGAGAAACCCGAGTGTTAATCATTGTGAATCTAATTCATCTTTGCCTCTGGGGTGGCAAATGTTAACCATCTGTGGTTCGGGATAATCTTCTGTTCTCTTTTGAGAAAGGTTTCTCCAGATTTGGCTGTCCACGCCTGCTCCCCCAGACTCAGGCACAGTGCATTTGTGGATGGATGGCTACCGCTTAGGGGTAATGGCTGGGGATGTTACTAGAAAAACCCCGACCACTCAGGCCCAAGGTAGGTCTCAGAGCCAACCAAATAGCTGTTATGATGGACAGAAGCAGCATCCACCATGCTGCGTGAAGGAGCGATTGGAGAATCACTGCCATTTCAAAGGAGGAAGCACACTTTTAAAGACCGCTCTACATGTGTATCTGTCCCATTTTTCTAATTACAGAAGGTGGAGTTTGATCCCTGTACATCTTCAGGTTGCCTACCTTTCTGTTTCATTTGTCGACCTGCAATTGAGTTGCTAAACATCTATGTAGCCTATATTATATGCTTAAGTCCCCAAGTATTCTGCTCCAGAAACTGAATTACTTTGGGGACATTTTGGGTTTCTTTTCTATGTTTTCTAATGTTTATGACTAAGTAAGAATGGAATCAAATAATTACATGAAAACTCGTTAAACATTGGCTCAGCTTTCTTTTTTGGGGGGCTGGAAACTGGGACACAGAGACGTTCCTTTGTTTGGAAAGTGAAACCCAGAGAACGGGTGCTCATGCAGCAAAGTGCAAAGATCCTGATTAGTATGGGTCTTACAAGGGACCATAATACTGTACACTAACGAGGTACCCAAGCAGAGCCCTTACACCACCTCACAACCACCCTGTCTCAGAGTCCGAGTCATCTCCAAACTTGTTGTTGATGATGATGATGATGTCATTCTGTCTCATACTTTTCAGTTTAGGCTGAAATGGACATGAACACCAAGAGTCTTTGATGTCTGGATGCTTGTCAGTCTTCTGAGCCCATTACGCCAGACTTTATTGGCAAACTTGGCCTCTTGGTACCCACTTGGATCCTGTCTATAGCTCTCAGCCCCTACTGTGTAACCCTGTGGCTTTATGCTCAGGATCTTTCTTTTCTTTCCTTTTTTTTTTTTTCTTGTACATTTCTTCTCTAGTCAAATAATATTTTTTTCTTTCTAAAATCTATGTATATTTAGTTATAAATTATGTTCTGATCTTTAAAAGCAAATTAACAAGTATATTTAATTAAAGAGATAGAATTTCTTAAGTATTAACTTAGTTAAAAATAGTAAGGGTATCTATGAATGTATGTATGTATGTATGTATGTATTTATTTTACATCTGTGGGTGTTTTGCCTGGATGTGTGTTTGTGTACTATTGCATGTGGTTCCTGAAGAGGCCAGAAGAGGGCACTGAAGCCCCTGGAACTAGAGTTAGAGATAGTTTTGAGCTGCCAATCGATGCTGGGAATTAAACCCAGACCTTCTAGAGGAGCAGCCAGTGCTCTTAACCACTAGGCCATTTCTCCAGTCCTGGGAATAATAGACGTTTTTAAAGAGCTCCAGGCCCTGTTGGATTATAATTCTTCAGAGTTAGGATGAGGTAGGTACTCTGTTTTTATGTGATTCATAGCCTTCATTAATAACTTTCATTGTTTGATTGCTTGTTTATTTATTTATTTATTTATCTGTTTACTTATTTATTTATTTTTGCTGTTAGGTACCCAAGAAAAATTGTTTATTGCTAATATAATATATAATATTATATTAATATATCAATATATAATAAAGTTATATTGATAATATAACATATATTAGTTTTGTCATCATTATTTTAAGATTAGCTGTCATATGGGTCTGACCGTGTTAATTCAGAAAGGAAAGAAATTAAAGAAGATTTAAATAAAAATTTTTATTATTTAAATTTCAGATTCCCTGCTACATTTATTTGCAATTGAGAGAGTTATACTTTTCCCCCTCTATGAACAAATACATATTTTTGCAAGACATCTCATGGGTAAATGCCTGTTTTTTAGTATTTGATGATTTAAATAAGGGTTTTGTCATGGCATGGCAACACATGTTCATCATCCTATAGTTATGTAATGCTTATGATCCCAAGTTCCTGGAAGGTGGAGGGAGGCAGGAGGATCAGAGTTCAAAGTCATCCTAACTATTTGGTACGTTTAAGGCCAGCCTGGGCTACATGAAAGACCATGTCTCCAAATGAAAACAAAAACAAAAACAAACCATAAAACAGAAACCAAATATTTGAGAAACCAAAAAAAGAGAAAACCATTTTCCCAGGTTAAACCAAAGCTCTCCTTCAGTATGATTGCCAAAACAAACACATACTGTTACTGAGTTCCAGCCAGTTAACATCGAAGGAAGTCTGACCCTGAAGTCTGAGGACTGGCCCCCACCTGCAGGCTGCACTTTTAACAGGGCAGAACTTGGACACTGTGGTCACGCCCCTCACATCTCTAGATTTCTGTTTCCTTATAGGAAGGAATAGAGAAACCACTGCGGTCTGTGTCTTAACCTACTCTGTATCTGAAGGGGACTTTTGTTTTTTTTCATTTAGATGTGCTTTTCCCTGAGTATAATAATTTCCTCAGATTCCAAGTTTGGAAAAAGCTCTAATCAAAATGAATGTTTTTCACATAACATTTGTTTTGTTAATAGATGTGTTAACATAAGCACTTGCATCTGGTCTGTCTCACCCTGAACTCTGTTTTCCTCGGGACAGTTTCAGTAACTTAGAGGCATCACTGCAGTACTGCCTTCAGTTGCTCCATCATATTCACAACAGAGTCCTTGGTCATGTGTTCAAGGTCCTCTTGGTCTGGCTCCATCTATATTTTTCCTGGCCTTCATCTCTCCCTGCTTTCAAATATCTTCCTCCTTTCAGATGCACAGCACTCTACTTATTTCCCTAGAGATGTGGTCCACTTGTCTGTGTTTTGTGAGGCCTTCATTCCAAGTCCTTCAGCTGACTTCTGTCTGATCACCCCACTCATTCATCTTCATTTAGATCAGATAATTAGCTCCAGATATTGGCTATCAGAAGCTTTTAAGAGCCGTAGTACCAGTGGGTCCTGTTGTTTCCCCCAACTAAGTGGATAGAAATGTTATTTTCTCCTGCACGAGGGAGCTATCTGAAAGCAAGGATTCTATAATAATTCTCTGTGAGCCACACAGAGGACATCTACTAAATCAGGACGGTTTTCTTTTTTGTAAGGAAATGGAGAGAAAAACGCTTAAGAACAGATTATTATGTTTTATTTTCTCTCTATCGTCAAAAGAATTATGCTGAGTAGCACCTCTGACTTCATTAAGTTATTTACATAATGCTTAGCTTCCTACTGAAAAGACCATTGGTGCTCAAATGTATTATAATTTTTTTGTCTTAAGAAGATATTTTTGTTCAATTCTTTCATAAAAATATTGGTCACTATTTATCATACAGAGGCAACAAAATGCACCCGGTTTACATGCATCAACAAGTCAATAAATCATAATGTACAAACAGCATGGACTCTGAACAAACAGTACTACTGCAGCTCAGGGTACAGCTCACCGCAGCTCTAACACTGATAGAGAACCTGCTATGAGAAACAGGGCAGTCCAGTTTCAGTTGGCGTCAGATTCTCTGCTGAAAAACCGCTGAACACTGGTCCTATGGAGTCATTAACTTAAAGGGAGCCACCTGCAGAAATCACACTGCAAAGCACCATATTAGGTCAGCTTGAGAAAATGATACCTTTGGTCAAAGACAGAGAGACTTCAATTTTGTTTGTCTGCTTTTGAAAGCTAAGTATCGTAATGATTCAAAGCAGTTTGTTGATTAAATATGATTCAAAACTTTCGACTGAAAATTAGAATGTCTTTCATGTGAAAAGCTACACCTTCCATGACTGAAGTTTTCAATGAAACTGGCATAATTCTGTTAATAAGGACTAGGAGATTTTTCAAGAGAAAGAAAAAGGAAATCAACAAGCAAAAGTGCTTTCTAAACTCCAAGACAAGTTTCTGGAGATGGTATTTAATAAGAAGAAAAGTTAAGCACCACAATACAACATTTAAAAACAAAGACAGGAAGATCCGCCAATACACAGAATGAGGAAAGCAGCATTCACATGTTTACACAGAAAGTAAAAGATGCATTCTAGCCTACCAACCCTGTGCTTGCTGTTCATGTGACATGTGGACAAACATACAAAAGATGAATCTGTCTGCAACCTCAAGTCGTGATGCAATTTGATCAAAACTTGTTACTTGTGTATATGAGAATCTTTATTATAATTTTTAAGAAGCACCCTCTTCATCAGTTTAAAACCTCCCACAATGGGCCGGCAAGATCTCTCAGTGAGCACTGGCACCTGTGACCAAGCCTGATAGCCTAAGTTCTACCCCAGGCCCCAAATAGTAGAACAGACCCCTCTGACCTCCATACACTCATGACACACTCACGCCTGACCACACACATCAGACACACAAAGTTTAAAGACAAAATGCCTGTGGGAGGCATGCACCAGGAAGGGGGTGGTGAAGAGAAAGTTTCTGGTGTATCATGTGATGCAGACTCGTGTGTTTTGATGAGGCAAGACCTGTGGGAAGACACTTGATGTTTGGACTCAAGGGACAGTGACAGGGCTCTTACATAGCTAGCTGTGCAGCTCTTCCTTGGTCTTGAGTCTTCGGTGATCTTCACTTTGTTGAGAGACTCATGGCAGAGAACTCCTGGCATTTCAGCTGGTCCTGGTCAATCCTGCTGACTCGTGCCAATTTGGCAGAGGTCTGGCAGTTTCTGCTGGATCTTGCTGCCATTGCTAATTCATGTCCGGTGACACTTTTGAACTGGGCTGTTGATATCCTGATACTAGCGAACTGGACTGCTGGTATCCTGACAACAGAGATTGGAATCTCTCCAAAGAGCTACTACTAAACAGGTCCACATCCCTTTGTCCTGTTTACCATCTTTCTTCTCCTACCCTTAGATGGTGGGCTAGAAGTGGGGGTCAAGGTATTTGAGAACCCTTCAAGTAGGTTTTGAAAATCTAAGCCTACGGTGGGGAGGAGGGATGGGGATGTAAAATGAATAAATAAATTCATGGGGAAAAAATGTCTTCCGTATGGGCCGCTCAGCTGTATTACATTGGGTAACTTTACATTTAGTAAGTTGGTTAATAGCTAATTTTTCATTTTAGAATGTGCGTCTGGAAATTTGGCTTTCGTTTAATACCAGACAAATGCAGTGTCTGTGGGGAGAGCACATGATTGATTTCTCACACACACCCCCACCCCCGAAGCCCTCCATACTTGACCCCCGACTGGCTGCTGTAATTGCCAACAGTGGCAGGAGCCACTTTGAAGGCTTGATTAAAGCAGATGGAGGTGTCTAAAGAGATCTGTTTGCTGAAAATATCTGGTAACAGGAAAATCCTTGAATAAATAAAGCGTGCTATTCTGAATTTTCAAAATAAATGCTTTCCAATGACTGGCGGATGTAGTGGTTATTTTTAACCCTGCAATGGTTTCAAGATAACAATAAAAATTTAATGTTTTTTTTTAACCTTAATTGTTCATCATAGAAACCCAAACTGACTTGTTTTGGAGTGTTGGGTTTGGGGTGGTAAATACTAACCAAAGAGATAGTTGTATTTCATGGCTATTCTTAGCTATTTTATAAATATTCCCAGTTCACCCTGCTATTCTGTGCATAAGCTCACTTGCAGACAAATGGTCTTCCACTGCTGACTGAGAACATCTTTGTCACCACACTTTGATTCCTGCGCTCCTGGATGGCTTCCTTTCGACCCATCGACTACCGGGTTGGTAGCTCCTGTGTCTGTCACCTTCTTCTTGTTTCGTTCCTTTCACTGCTAAGGAACATGGTTTCTATGACTTCTACACTGAACCTGGAAGTCTCACACCCATATCAGGCACCCAGCAAGTCTGGATTTCGCCCATTCACAGGCATCTGTGTGTTTGAGAGTAGGAAGTTGAGACAGTCCTCTGCAATCCCATCATTGTGTGGCTTTAGTGGCCACTGCCACATTCACAAATCCAAATGGTGATCTCAACAGTTGCCTCCCTCTGTAGCCATCTCCCTGCCCCACTTCCTCATCTATCCATTGCTACCTTGTGTCAATCTAGCAATGCTATACGATGACAGTTATACAGTATGTAGTCTTATTTCCAGTCTCTTAGCTAAAAGGTCTTGGATTCACGAGAGACATTTGTGACCGGGCACAACAGTGCAGAGGTTCCTCCATCTTGTAGTTCTTGAACATAGAATTAAAGCTAAAATATCCCCTACTTTACTGAAGGCACGGCCCTCTCAGAACTAATAGGGAGGGAAGCTTATACTTTTTAGTAGACCTGAAAATATTTTCCATGATAAAGAACAGGAGATAATTTAGTTGGAGCTCAATCACCATAGTGTAATGGTCCACCTTCTTAAAAAAAAATCCACTTCTCTTTTCTACAGCAGAGTAGGATGGGAAAAAATGTAAAATTACTTACTCCAGGAACAGATGAAAGAGAACACTGCCATCTTAACATGGTTCGGCACTGAGTGACCGTGTCCTGACATTCCAGGGTTAAGCTTTATTTAAGGGACCTCGCAGGAGTGGAGATATTCTAAAATTACACATGCATCTCTTGATTTGACAATTAGAAACAATGAACCCCAAAAGAAATGGGAATTTTCCCAGGAATCCCAAGCTATGAGAAGTAATCAGCCTGCCCTAACCAGGGGTCGGGGAGGAGGCTCCTTGTGTCCTTTAAAGAGGTTTCACATAGCTCTAACATCGTGCCTGCCACCTTACTGGATGAGATGGAGCTCAGACAGTAATAAATCTATGTTGGGCTGGACACCTTGGCCAGGACTGCTCAGAGGTGTATCATGGGCCTTTATTCTCTTGTGCTTTGCTTTTTGACATGAGGTCTCACTCTGGAGCACTAGCTGTCCTGAAACTCACTGCGTAGACCAGGCTAGCCTCAAATTAACAAAGATCTCGCTGCCTCTGCTTCCCATCTGCCGAGGCTACAGGCACACTGACTGCACTACACTGCTATTTAAACTCTAATCTCATGTCAGGACCCCAAAGATAGACACACTGGGGTGAAGGGTGGGGGTTCACTGGATCTCCCTGTTCTGTTTTTCAGTGGCCACAGTCCCTTTTCTGCTTTCCATTACTAATGTGACTCTTGTAATTGTCCTGTTGAGGGAGGGTGGCTGAACCTGGGTTTAGAGCACAGGCTTTGACCCCCAAGTCCAATATGTTAGGCACGGACAGTTCCAAGAGGTACGTTAAATGGAAAGGAAGGTCTTGGGTGCAGCTCTGAGGCAGGTACTTGCTGAGCAAATGCAGGACCATAGTTTAAATTTCCAGTATCTATGAGTCAATAATATCTCATTGTATCTCTATGTTTCTGCTGTGTAATATTTGGTTGTATTACTTAATATCTACGCTTGTACCTGAAAAATTGAAACCTCAATAACTTCATGTGATGGTCAAACCATTTCCTAGGGTGAAATCTCCAGCCCATCTTCATCCTAGATATACTGTCCTCCTTAAATGTTTGCTGAGTGTTTGCATTCCCACATTGTATGAGGCACTGAGAATAGGAAAGTAAGAGTTCTCACTTTGATGAAAATCACATGGGAGGGTAAGGGAAAGAGCCAACAGTTTCCAAATATCAAGGACTGCATAGTGTAACGAGGCAAGACAACACAGAGGCTCCTCTGGTTTGCATTCTTGCAAAAGCCATTTCAAGTTGAACTAGAATTTGATCTCTTTGATGGAGAATCCCCGAGGAAATGTATCCAGCTCTATTCTAGGAGCCCAAAGTGAAAATGTCTAAGCTCCTTTTATCAGTTTGCTTGCTTAAGTCGCTCTTTGCCCCTACAATGACATGCCAAAATCTCTGCCTTCCAAAACCCTATGCTCTAGACACACCACGCTACACTTAGGTCTGGAATAGCTGGGTGTATTGCCAGCCATCTGGAATAAAGCCTTCCAATGGGCTACAGACTGTGTCTGGATGGCCATTTCTGGTAGGCTCCCTGTAACTCTGCAAGCAGAGTCGCCAAGAAAAGACATTCTTGCTAAATACTTTTAAACAAATTTTTTTTTACTCATGTGCATGAGTGGGTTTTGTTGTTCTTTTGTTTTGTTTTGTTTTTTCACAAGTGTTTTGCCTGCATGTTTGTGCTGAGTGTGCTTGCCTTGTGACACCAGAAGCCAGAAGGTGGCACCAGATTCCTTGGAACTGGAGTTAAGGTTATAATTGTAAGCAGTCATGTAGGCACTGAGGCCTGAACCCAGGTCCTCAAAACCCAACTTTTCAGTCCCAAGATGTGTGTGTGTGTGTGTGTGTGTGTGTGCGCTCGTGTGCGTGTGCGTGTGCGTGTGTGTGTGTGTGTGTGTGTGTGTAGCTGTTTGTGGAGTCCAGAAGAGGGCATAGGACTATCTGGAGCTGGAGTTAGAGGCAGCTGTGAGCCATTCACAGTGATAGGATTACAAACTATCCTTTGCAAGGGCAGTTGGTCCTCTTGAACCTTTGAGCCATCTCCCCAGACCCTTGCTAAGTATTTATTTTAATCCAGTGTTTGATTTTCTTCCATAATGGAACAAAAAAAGGGAAATAGTGGGAAAATAGGAAATGGAAGTGAACGTCTTAAGGATAAGCTTGTCGTGGAAAAATAAAAGCTTTTGGAAAATCAAATCTGTTCGTTCAAGAGCTACTGTGCATTTTGTTTCCTTCACCCCCATGTGGGCTAGTGGGAATCAGGTAATAGGGAGACTCAGAAGCGTGGCAGCTTCTAATCTGGAACATACTGCAATTCTGAACCCTCCAGTGAGGTGAGATGCATAGGCAAACTGAAAAGTCCTCCGGGGATGTCACAACTCTGTGAATGTACACCAAATCTAATCCCATTGTCTATTCGGCACACCTCCAACTATACCTTCATTTCCCATTGTCTTTCTACCCGCTCAGCAGAGATTTCTACTATTTTCTTGGTAAGTTAGGAGAAGAAATCTGATATAACAGACACGGCAAGAGTTTGCAAATAGCTTAGTCCTCTCGGCTTTTGGGGGAGCGCTGTTTAGTGGATCAATTTATGTGCTATGTGCTCAGTCTGAAATCCATAGAGTATCTGCAATGGTGGGTGCTCTAGCAGGACATAGCTTTGCAACAAGGAAGGGAAGCAGGGAAGAAAGACACACCAGACAAAGTGCTGGGAAGAAACTGTAGACTTCAGACTTTATTCTAAGTGCCTATAGGATCTGTCATGCAGGCATGGAACAGAGACATAGATTACTACAGAGGCTCTGGCAACCTGCTCCAGGTCTCCAACGCACCAGGTAGGGAAAAAAAATTCATCCGGGCCGCGCAAGCGCACTGCGGGGCCTCATCTGGGCCTTGCCTAGAGCCATGAAAGTTCCAGCCTCAACGCCCGGGAAGGCACCGTTGGCGCCTCCGTTTTTTTTTTTTTTTTTTTCCCTTCCCGGTTTCTCTTTGGGAACTCCAATGGCTGGCACTGTGCTTGGCATTCAGTGCTCTATCCACTCCGAGAAAAAGGAAACGGAGGAGACACCCAGACCCTGCTCTCCTACTAGATGTCTGCTAGGCACTGCCGCTGAGCTCCCGGGAGTCAAAAGCGTCCTGGGAAGAATCAGGACTCTGTCTCCCTCAGGCTTGCTGGCAGTCCTTAGGTGTCCCCTGTGCCGGGAAGCCACCCCATGGGTCGCCTTGAGACCCCCCGCGCCGGGAAGGCAGGCAGCCGCGCGCTACCCGAGCCTGCGAGGCACCGTGGGCGGTTGGCCAGCCGTCGGCTGCTACCAGTCGCGAGTCCCCGAGGTCCTGCGCCGGGAGCCTGGCTGAAGGGTCGCCTCTCCGGACTTCCTTTCCCTTGCCTCAGTGCCCCGGACCTGGCTTGGCGGGACCTTCTCCGGACGCTAAGGAAACTCTCGATCGGCCGCAGCCATGAGTTCGACTCCCGGACTACCAACTCCGGGGGCCTCGCTGGCCCTGCGGGTGTCCTTCGTGGACGTGCATCCCGAGGTGATCCCGGTGCAGCTCTGGGGACTGGTGGGTCAGCGGCGGGAGGAGTACGTGCGGCTGAGCCGGGAGATCCAGGAGGCGGCAGCCACGCGCTGTCCCTGGGCTCTGGGTGGGGCGTCGGCATCGCCGGGGGAGCTGTGCCTGGTGCAGGTGGGGCTCATGTGGCACCGCTGCCGCGTGGTCAGTCGCCAGGCGCAAGACAGCCGCGTCTTCCTGCTGGATGAGGGTCGTACCATTACGGCGGGCGCAGGCTCGCTGGCACCAGGGCGCAGCGAGTTCTTCCACCTGCCCTCCGAGGTGTTGGGCTGCGTGCTAGCCGGCCTGGTGCCCGCGGGCGGCGGTGGCACGGGCGGTGGTGAGCCCCAGCACTGGTCCCCCAGCGCTGTGGACTTCCTTAGCAACCTGCAGGGCAAGGAGGTGCACGGACGGGTCCTGGACGTGCTACTCCTCCATCGCCTGGTGCTGCTGGAGGTGCCCGCTGTGTCTCAGCAGATGGAGGAGCTGGGTCTGGCCCGGCAGGTGCCCGACAGCCTCTTCTGTTCCCTGCTCAAACGCTACCTGACAGCGGCGGCCGGGCTGGGTAGCTCCGGAGCTCCAGTTCTCCCGCGAGCCGCGCCCAAACAAGAGCATCCTGGGTTGGATTACTTTTATCCCCAGCTGCAGCTGGGGGTGACGGAGCCGGTGGTGGTAACCCAAGTATGCCATCCGCACCGAATTCACTGCCAACTCCGGAGCCTCTCGCAGGAGATACACCGGCTCTCTGAGAGCATGGCCCAGGTGTACCGGGCGCCCACGGGGACAGAGGATGAGGACTCTGGCAGTGGCACCTGGGAGGAGAGGGAGGAGAGCCCTGACAAGCCGGGGTCTCCTTGTGCTTCCTGTGGCTTGGACGGACAGTGGTACCGGGCCCTCTTGCTGGAGACCTTCAGGCCTCAGCGCTGTGCCCAGGTGCTTCACGTGGATTACGGAAGGAAAGAACTGGTGAGCTGTCGCAGCCTTCGCTATTTGCTGCCGGAGTATTTTCGAATGCCGGTGGTGACATACCCTTGTGCTTTGTACGGACTGTGGGACTGCGGGAGAGGCTGGTCCCGGTCCCAAGTAGGCGATCTGAAAGCTCTGATTCTGGGCCAGGCAGTGAATGCGAAGATTGAATTTTACTGTTCATTGGAGCACATGTATTATGTCACCCTGTACGGGGAAGATGGAATCAATCTCAACAGCGCGTTTGGGACACAATCCTGTTGCCTGGCTGACCGGTTTCTTCAGAGCCAGGGCATAGAGGAAGAAGAGGATGAGGATGACGATGAAGTGGAGTTTCAGTCTCAGTCCCCCGCTGAGGAAACGGAGGAGGAAGTCTCCCTCCCCTCCTTGAGATCTCTCAGGTTGAAGATGAACACCTTCTATGACGCCCAGGTGGAGTTCGTGAAGAGCCCCTCGGAGTTCTGGATTCGCCTGAGGAAGCACAAGAACACCTTCAGCAAGCTGACGAAGAGAATGTGCAGCTTCTATTCTTCTGCCAGTAAGCTGGACGGGGTTATTTTGAAACCGGAACCGGACGATCTTTGCTGTGTAAAATGGAAAGAAAATGGCTATTACCGGGCCGTGGTCACCCGATTAGACGGCAAGAGTGTGGACGTGTTCCTGGTGGACCGGGGCAACTCTGAGAACGTTGACTGGTGCGCCTTGCGGATGCTGCTGCCTCAGTTCAGGCAGCTACCCATACTGGCTCTGAAGTGCACCCTGGCTGACATCTGGCCTCTCGGGAAAACATGGAGCCAGGAAGCAATTTCATTTTTTAAAAAGACGGTGCTTCACAAAGAGCTGGTGGTCCACGTTCTTGATAAACAGGATGGCCAATATGTGATAGAGATCCTGGATGAATCCAGAACCGGGGAGGAAAACATCAGTAAGGTCATCGCTCAGGCTGGATATGCCAAGTTCCAGGAATTTGAAACCAAAGAAAACATCAGACTCAGTGCCCACTCCCCCGGGCATGTTCTGGGTCATTTTACTGCAGAGACTAGTAAAGTACCCTCTGCCAAGAAGATCGAAGGAGACCAGAAAGCCAACAAAGACAACAAAACCCTCTCTGTTTCGGAAGCTTTGGCCGACAAGGCGAGCCCTTTGAACCTTTCCACTGGACAGACTGCACAGGACAAGGGGAAGGTGACGTCTGACCCGTCTCTCCTAATGCTGAATTTCTTGAAAACAAACCCGGACTGCTGCGGTAAAGGGGAATTGGAAGTAGGCAGCACGGTCGAAGTCAAGGTGTCTCACATTGAAAACCCTGGCTCTTTCTGGTGTCAGCTGATGAGGAACGCCCAAGCCTTCCGAACGCTGATGTGTGACATCGAGGACTATTGCAAAAGTGAGCCATCTCCCTATGAGGGGGACACGCGTGCTTGTCTGGCAAAGCGCACAGCAAACGGGAGGTGGTCCAGAGCTCTGATTAGTGGGGCGCCATCTTTAGAGCATGTTAGAGTGGTGTTTGTAGACTATGGAGATAAGGGCGTGGTATCAATAAAGGACATACTCTCCGTCAGTGATGTCTTCTTCAAGGTTAGAGCACAGGCCTTCCGGTGCAGTCTCTATAATTTAATTCAACCGACTGGTGAAAACCCCTTTGTCTGGGATGAAAAGGCGGTGCAGGCTTTTAGTGGGTTTATTGATAATGCTTGGCAGAACAACTTAGAGCTAAAATGCACCATCTTCGCTTTGGCGTCAAGACACGAGGAAGAGTGGTTCAATGTTGTGGACTTGCTAACACCCTTTCAGAGCGCCTGCCATTTTCTGGTAGAAAAGAGACTTGCGAGGCCTGTAAAACTTCAGAAGCCCCTGGAACCGTCTGTCCAGCTGCACTCTTACTACTATTCCACCCATGACCTAAAAATCGGAAGTGAAGAATTGGTGTACATCACGCACGCTGATGACCCCTGGACATTTTATTGCCAACTTGCGAGAAACACGAACATCCTGGAGCAACTGTCATACAACATTATGCAGCTAAGTAAAGCCTTACTGAATTTAAAACCATCCACCTTGGTCCCTGGGACCTTGTGCCTTGCCAAATATACCGACGGAAACTGGTACAGGGGAGTAATAATAGAAAAAGAACCAAGTAAGGTCTTTTTTGTTGATTTTGGGAACACGTACGTAGCAAGTGACCATCTGCTCCCCATCCCCCGAGATGCCTACGATGTTTTACTTTTACCCATGCAAGCGGTGAAATGCTCATTGTCTGACATCCCCCATCATATCCCCGAGGAAGTCACAGCATGGTTCCAGGAGACCGTCTTAGATAAGTCACTGAAGGCTTTAGTCGTAGCCAAAGACCCAGATGGAAGACTGATTATAGAGCTTTATGACGAGAGTGTCCAAATCAATGCCAGTATTAACGAGAGGCTCGGGCTCCTTGGTTACAAAAACAGCACCAGGAAAAAGGACAAGGAGAATGAAATGATGCTCCAAGAGACCGAAGCTCTTGGAGGTAAAACTGAGAACGTGAGGTCACCACCCATGGATTGTTTGGGTAAATCGGGAGAGGGCAAAGCACCCGGTGTAGAGATTAGGGGTGAATCGTGCAAACCCAAGCTCAGCCCAGCACGTAAGGAGCTCAGATATTCACAAAGCCCGGCAAAGGCCAACCTCGTCACACCGTATCAGGACTCCATGGGAAGCAAAAATGGTGGAGGCTTTCTATTAACAAGGGAGAAGAAAGAAGACATGTTTGCCAGCTCACCTATGAGTGGCAGAAAACTAGACTCCACTCTTCCTGAGAGAAGAGTGGGAGAGGCCAGCGGCAAAGATCTGCCCCCCAAGTTTTGTGAATTCCCACAAAAGACAATAGCGCCTGGCTTTAAGACCTCTGTGTATGTTTCGCATATTAACGACCTTTCAGATTTCTACATCCAGCTGATAGAAGACGAAGCTGAGATCAATCATCTTTCAGAGCGACTGAATGATGTCAGAACGAGGCCCCAGTACCACACGGGTCCACCGTGGCAAAGCGGAGACGTGATAGGCGCCGTTTTCCCAGAGGATAACTTATGGTACCGAGCAGTAGTCCTGGAACAGCAGCCCAACGACCTTCTCTCTGTACAGTTTATAGATTATGGCAACATGTCTGTGGTCCACACTAACAGAACCGGTCGGCTTGGCCCTGTTGATGCGGTGTTACCTGTGCTGTGTCTCCATTGCTCCCTAAGGGGGTTTTTGGCACCTGAGGTCATAAGCTGTAAGGAAATGGTGGGCTACTTCTCCCAAAGGACAGAGGAGGCTCAGATAAGATGTGAATTTGTTAAATTCCAAGGCACCTGGGAAGTGATTCTCACGGACGAACATGGAATCATAGCTGAAGAAATGATTGGCAGGTTTCCATTAAATGACACATCTCAGGCGGGGCTTGCCACCCAAGCCATGAAAGGGGACTGTTTGAAGCTGGCTAACAAACCCAGTATTGACACTTCTGTGTTTCTTAACTGGTATAACCCCAAAGCAAAACTGATAAAAGCCTACGCCACCGTGATAGACGGGCCTGAGTATTTCTGGTGTCAGTTTGCCGATTCTGAGAAGCTGCAGTATCTAGAAACGGAGGTTCAAAGTGCCGCCAAGCAGCTTGCAGACAGGAAAAGCTTCATCCAGTGTCCACGAGTCGGAGACCCGTGCATCGTGAGGTACAGAGAAGATGGGCGTTACTACAGAGCCCTCATCACTAACATCTGTGATGACCACCTTGCTTCTGTCAGGCTTGTGGACTTTGGGAACATGGAAGACTGTGTGGACACCAAAGCACTTTGGAACATCCCTTCTGAGCTCCTGCTGGTCCCCATGCAAGCGTTTCCCTGCTGCCTTTCTGGATTTGCTGTCTCTGGTGGTGTGTGCCCTCAAGAGGGAAATGATTACTTTTATGACATAGTCACAGAGGACATGTTAGAGATAAAAATATTGGAGATTAAGAGAGATGTTTGTGACATCCCCTTAGCAATCGTGGAGCTAAGGAGCAAGGGAGAGGACATTAATGAGAAGATGAAGAAGTACGCTAAAATGGGCATGCCCAAGAGCAACCTGTACTCTGAGAAGCATGGCTTAGAAAGAAAGGGGGCCCTGACCAGCCCTGACCTTGGCCTCAAGAAACCAAGTCACAAATTAGCATCAGATAAGACATTCTTCATGGAACCCCGGGCAAGTGAGCTCTCGGAGAGAATCGAAAAGGATTTAACTATTGAAACCAAGCCAAGTAAGTTCTACGAACGCAGCACCCGGAACATCTTCGATGCTTTTGAGAGCTCATGCAAAGGGAAAATGGGTTCTGAGAGGCTAGAAGGTGGCAGGGATTACCATTTCATGGACAGAGCCAAGTATGACAACAGCTACCTCAGCACGGGATTTAATCCAATACTGGCCCGTGCTAGTGAGCCAAGGGAGCTGCTGGAACTGAATTCACTAGAGGTTCCACTCTCCCCTGATGAGGAATGCAAAGAAACCTTAGAGCTGGAATCCATTGAGTTACAGCACTCCCCCGCGGGGGAGGAAGAGAAAGAGGAGCTGGGCCTGGGATCTCCTCTGTCCCTGGTCTGCGAGGCAGGAGCCATCCTGGAACCATTCATGGTGCAGCTTCCTCCGGATTGTGAGGCTGAGAAGCAGCTGGCACTGGAACTCCCCACACCCCAGCTGTCTTTGGATGACAGCCTAAGTCCTCTGTCGGCAACTGTCAGTCAGATCATCCAGGAATCCCGGTGTGCCGAGGAGGAGAGGAAGTCCAGCCGCGTGGGCTCTTCTGATGACGACGACCACAGCGTGTCTCTGCTCCCGCACCATGGGAAGGGCAGTGATTCCCCAGCACATGACGAAATGAACCTGTCTGAAGAGGAGTTTCTACAACTCGATAACAGAGACAGCACCGCCTTATTGGCACCCTTGTTCCCTGAGGAAGGAGCCAGAGGAGGAAGGAAGGGTGGAAGCACAGTACCAGGTGTGTTGGTCTCCTTCAGCTTTTAGTCATTCAGGGTTCTTGCTTCCCAGAAAGGGCATACCCAGTGCAGAGCTATGTACATTTTTATGAAGGAAGATTAAACACAACGAAGTTAGCTCAGATTTGAATTTTGTGAAGGGCGTTTCATTTTTGCTTGTTTTGGTTTTTAGAAGGAAAGTCTCTGTCTCTACAGCCAGCTTATCTTGGATCTGGGCCCCCTTCTGGCTCAGCCTGATCAGGTGGGTAGAGAGAGATGGCTTATCAGTTACTAGCATGCACTGCCCTTGCAGAAGACCCAAAGATTGATTACCAACACCCGTATCAAGCATCTCACAACCACCAATAACCCCAGGTCAGGAGATCCAGTGCCCTTTTCTGGCCTCTGTGGGCACTCACACATACGCACATCTGCACAAACAGATACAAATATAAAAGAAAATCTAACCTTTTAAAATGTGTTCAGAATGGGTGAGAAGCATTGCCAGCTACATTTCATATAGATGGCCAACATCTGAAATACACAACAGTCTTTAAAATTAGCCATTAAAAAAAAGCTTTCTAATCAACAACTTGGCCAATGAACTGAACAGACATTTTTCCAAAAGGAGACATACAACATTTTTAACACATTTAGCATCCGTGGCCATCAGGGAAATGCAAACAGAAAGTGTTTTAGTTCCCCATCCCAGTAAGATGGCTGTTGTCAAGAGAACCAATGGAAACAAGAAAGCAAGAAAGCAAATGTTGGCTAACCTGAGATGAAGGGTTAGCCTTTACTCACCACCAGTGGGCGCATAACCTGGTGTAGTCGCTATGGAAACTGGTATGGTAACTTCTCAGAAAGTTACAAATAGAACTGTCATAAGCTATAACCATCCTTGCTTAAATATCCAAAGGGGCTCCTAAGTTTCCCTAGTAGAGACTTGTTATCTTGGTTGGAGTGTCATGATAAAACACTGTGACCAAAAGCAACGTGGGGAGGAAAGCTTTTATTTTGTTTTGTAGCTTGTAGTCTGTCATCCAGGGCCATCCCAGCAGGAACCACCTCCAGGCAGGAGCTGATACAGAAGCTACAGAGGGGTGCTGCTTATTTGCTTGCTCCCCAGGCTTACTCAGCCTGCTTTCTTAGACTCGGCTGAGACCACCAGCCCGAGGGTGGCATCTCGCGCAGTAGGCTCGGCCCTCCTACAGCATCAGTCAAGAAAATGAAGCACAGGCTTGCCCACGGGCAAATCTTACCAAGGCATTTTCTCAGCTGAGAGTTCCTCTTACCAGATTACTCTAGCTTGTGTCAAGTAGACATGAAACTAGCCAGCATGCTTCCTTATCTAAGTTTATTGCTGAATCACTCACAAAATAGCTATGAACCAATCAACCTAGATGTCCATCCATAAATGAACCAACCACAGAAATGTGGTAAATATACTCAAGTGGAACTGTATTTAGTCACAAGGAAAAATGAAAAATTTCAGGAAACTCGATATAACTGGACATCACCATGGTATTAAATATCGAAGTCTTAGAAAGAAAAATACCTTGTATCCTTTTTCACATGCATACCCAATGCATCAGTTTTCATCTATGTATAGATGGTAAGGTATGGACCATGAAAATAGACCATGTTCACTCATGGTGACAGTATATGCCTTTAGCGGTAATTTTCAGTGTTAGAGGTCAAATTCAGTGGTGGTTTTTAGTTTTGTCATTTGGGGGAAGTGCTAGGATTATATAAAGTTGGGGCATACAGATATGTGTGTGTGTGTGTGTGTGTGTGAATGAATGTAAAATATATTTTGTATATAATAAAATTGAGGAAAGAGTCAGAAAACATACTAACATATGACTTACTGATTAAACAAGGATTGTAGTACACTTTGACTAGGAAAGTGCTCCTCTCCCTTGTCTCATACTAAGGTGCCAGCCTGTGCACACTGAGTCTTTCTGTGTTCACTTCATCAGCTCAGCTACAGAACACCTACACTCTGAAAGGCTTCTCGGTTGGATCGAAATGTGTTGTGTGGTCGAGTCTAAGAAACACCTGGTCTAACTGTGAGATTCTGGCACTAGCAGAAGAAGGAACAAGGGTAAGGGGAAAGTGGAGGACTTCGTTTCAAGGTGACTTGCTAAAAGTGCGTCACTCCTGTTCACAGACTCTCAAAGGTTCCAAGTAGCTATTGGTTAATCTCTGCTCATTTCTCCTGGCACCTCAGTGAAGGTTGTGAGACTCAAACCCACCTGCCCTTTTATAAACACTGGCGGGGATTTACAGCTTATTGGCATTACTTTGTCTTATATTCTGTAATCTGGAAAACCAGATATACTAGTTGTTGGCCTATTCTATAACTTGGGACCTTGGCCGAACATACCAAGTCTGAATTTCTTGAGGTGGATTCAAGAATGTACATTATTACATCACTTGAATACTAGACAGCGTGAGTTGGAGAGTAGGCTCAGTAGCTAAGAGTGGCTATGCTCTTGTAGGGGAACCCACTTTGGTTCCCAGCACTCCTATCGGGTAGCTCACAACTACCTCCAAGTCCAGATCCAGTGAAGCAGGCACCCTCTTCTGGCCTGCATTGACCCCTGCATGCATGAGGTACACATGTAGACAAGCAGGCGTGCACACATACAGGTAAGTGAGCAAATCTTAAAGTGGGAGGGCCACTGTGTAGAACGTAAATTAATGTCATTGACACGCATGTGCAGTAACATCCAGCTGAATGTCTATACTCTCCAGCCTTAGGCATCATTTCTTAATATTGTCTACTATATTCTAGACATCAAACTGCTTACGTTGCATATGTATATATGTACATACATGTATATCATGTTTTTGCTTTGGTGTATGTAGTAAAATAGCCCCACCTCACTCATGTTCCATCCCATCTACCACAGGCTTTTTGTTTTGTCATTGTTTGGTTTTGAGACAGGGTTTTTTCTGTGTAGCCCCGACTGGCTTTAAACCTGGCGAGCTGCCTGCCTCTCCCACCCAGTGCTCAGATTAAAGGCAAGCCCTGATTCCCACATAATTCCAAATCATTAGTGATTTCCTTTGGCCATTTCTTCTGAGAATCACTAGTATTGCTGTTTAGATTTGCCCTATAACTACAAACTCAGCCTCCAAGAGAGTTCTATACCTGTAATCTATCTGAATGTTTGAGCACATAGCAGCAGACCTTTCAGAAGCAGTGTTCACACTGTAGTGTACACTCTCTTGTACTCTCTCTGATTGTAGGCCTTTCCCCTATTACACTTGGAATTTTACTTATTTCTGATCCCTTAGCATATACACTCAACATGTTCATAGTTCTGAGTTTAAAATATAGGGTAAACTTTGATATAACCCTTTTTTGTTTCTTTAGAGACAACATCCCATATAGCCCAGGCTGGCCTCAAAATTCTCTACTTAACCCAAAGTTTCCTTGAACATTTGAGCCTCCTGTCTCCATCTCCCATGTGCTGGGATGAGAGGCATTCATCACCACACTGGAGGACTGAGCCCAGGTCTGTGCATGCTAGACAAATACTCAAGCAGCTGAGCTATGTCCCCAGCCTCTGATGCAATCATTTTTACTGTTTTATTGTGAAGATTCTGGGGACACACAAGTCACTTGCAGTTTGTAAATCTTGCCTGGTTTTGGTTGTGTTTGTTTTGTTTTGTTTACCAGGTGTTCTCTTTCCTCTTGTAGGTTTTGAACCTTTCAAGTGGTGTGGAGGAGACAGTAAGCCCTGAGAATGTCTGGAATGGTATTCCCAAGGTAGATAAGAGACCCTCTGAGGTATGGCTGAGTAAGCATTAGATAATGAAAACAAGGCTCTGTTTTTTTTAAGACGTTTAGACAAGCACTTTTCAAAGCCCTTGTGTTAGGAAGAATGCACAGGGAAAAGAACCTGTGTCAACACAGTTGATTACATCAATGACAGAATCAATCTTTTTGGGACATTAAACAAGCCAGTTATTTATGATTTATTCCTTGATTTTTTTTCCCACTTTGAGGTTAAAAAATGAAAAAAAAAGTTTGGTATTGATGACTCATATGATATATATATATATGTATGTATGTATGTATATGTATAGATAGATTGACAGATAGAGAGAGAGAGAGAGAGAGAGAGAGAGAGAGAGAGAGAGAGAGAGAGATGCCAAAGATCCAAGAAATAGGTTGTAATGAAGTTGCTAGAGATAGCTCAGATCTTCAATTGCTGTTCTTAGCAACAGATACAAGCTGAGTTTCTAGGATCCACTTTAGTCATCTCGTAAATGCCTGCTAGTCCAATTCCAACTCCAGAGGATCCGATGGGCTTTTTTTTTTTTTTTTTTTTTTTTTTTTGGCCTCCAAGGACACCTGCACTCATGCTCACACACACACACACACACACACACACATAAATATATTACATATATACATATGTATATACACACGCACACACTTTTTCTCCTTTAAAATGAAAAAGTAACCGCCATTGTCATCAACCTTGCAAAGACAAAAACATCTGGTTGATGGTTTTGTTTCCTTTCCCACTCTTTACCGTGTAGATTGAATTGTCTCACACACTGCCATGCAGATGTTGCGGCAGCATGTGGTTTTACAGTCTGAGGAGGACTGTAATGGTGGACAGCTTCCGCAGCCACCAGGATGTACCCCTGGGTATCAAATTTTGTTGTTTTCCTCGTTGAATTTGAACTTCTTGCTTCTGGCAGATCCAATGCCTGGCCAGCACAGTTTGTCTCTGTCGATTGTTCCTAGGAAAGATGGTTCAGACCTCCCTCCTTCTTAATAAGCTGAGTCACTGTGGATTATTATTTTGTGAACACTTTGAATCATGTATGACCCAGGTCCTGTAAGCATCCTGTGGAGAAGGCTGAGGTTCTCATTTTGGTAGAAGACTGACTAAAGTTCCCATTGTAAACTCCATCCATCTATGGCTTCTGCCTCCCCAGATTAGTTTAGTTTCAAAGCACATTTGTCTTGCTGCTCAGGTCTGCTCAGCACTTCAGCTGAGAGGTCAGTCTGGAACTTACGGTGACAGTCAGGCATGAGAGACTGCTGGGTTATTGTTGCCAAGCACAGTTCTGAGACTGAGCCTTAGCTCATACTTAGTGTTAGCATGCCAGCATTAAAACAGTGCTTCCTCACCCTCCAAATTTCTCCTAGGCCATGTCACCTTTTGTGTGTGGAGGGCATGCACACATGTATGTGGAAGACAGAGGTCAACCTCAAGTGTTCCTCAAGAGCCACCCACCATGGTGGCTTTTCTTTTGTTGTTGGTTTTTGTTGTTGTTGTTGTTGTTATCAATTGTTCCGGGACAAGGACCTCTCACTAAAAGGGGGCTGGTGCTCTTCGGTTTGGCTATGCTGACTTGGCAGCAAGCTTGAGGTTGACGTCTACCTCTGCCCCTGTCTACAAAGCGTGCTCCGCCACACCCAGTCTTTTATATGGATGTTGTCAAGCCAGCTCAGGTCTACATGCTGTGTACCAAGCACATTACCCATGCTACCTCAGCTCCCCGGAGATTCATTCACTGATCCCCTGGGTAGACTTGGTATGCTTGTCTCTTTGGCTTTCTCTTTTTGATCCTTCAGTTCTGTGTGGCTGGGCTTGCCATTAAACTAAAGTGGGTGAGGGAATAGCATAAGTTCAGCCTTGTTCAGGAACCTGAGGGCCGAGACAGGCTCCATCCACGGTCTAGGTGCCAGCACACCCATGTTACCCAGTATAAGACCAGAAGAAATTAACACGATGGAATTTCCTGCTTATTTCCTGTTTTCCACTATTCAGGGTTGATGCATTTTAATCTCTTTTAAGAGACAGAGCCTATCTCTGATATTACTGTCTTGCCCCATTAACAGTTTCTGTTTGATGTGCCCTCAGTGCAAAAGTATACAGGTGTGTTCGTGCAAGTGTGTGTGTGTGTGTGTGTGTGTGTGTGTGGTTAGTGTCTAGGCTTCTGATTTCTAAACTTTATTATCTGAATGATTTAACTTTACCACAAGAATGCTTCACTAATAAGTTCCACTTGCTCATAATGCTATTAATAACTCATCAGAGCCTTACCATAAACATAACAGGTTTACAGCGCAGCTATTTAAAGAGCCATGGCCCATTTTCTTCTTCTTTTCCCCCTCAAAGCACGGCCTGATTTTATTGTTGCTGTTGTTTGTTTGTCTGAATTTATTGAGAGTTTCATGCAATGTGTTTTGCTCCTATACAGTCCCTCTCTCCAGCTCCTCCCAGATCCACTCCTAGGCTATATCCACCCAGCTTCATGTCCTTTGTGTTTTATAACTTTCAAGACCAATCTGTGCTGGCCAGGTATTGTCGGATGTGTGGCTTTTCCACTGGGGTAAAACTGGCCTTGTAACGGGTAGGCTCTAGAAAAAACTGTCCCTTCTCCCAGTCATCAGTCTCTCATGGCTAGAGGTGGGATTTTGGCCCCAACACCTGTTCCCATGCAGGGATTTGGTCTGACTTGGCTTTGCATAGGTCTTGGGCATGCTGTCATTACAGGCTGTGAGTACATCTGCCCTGCTGTGTAGTTATCCACGGCCTTTGGCTCTTTACACTCTTTCTGTTCTCTCTTCTGCAATGCTCCCTGAGTGTTGGGAGGAGGGGGTACAGTCTATATGTTCCCTGTAGGGCTAACCTTGAGCTACACACACACACACACACACACACACACACACACACACATTATGGTGGAGGATGATGTTTAGCTGCTCCTTCTGTCTCCCCCCAAGTGCTGGGATTATCAGTACAGACCAGCACACCCATTTGTACAGCCATCCTCTCTTTCCTTCATCAAACAAAGCTGCCAGGGTTGGGGGAGCGCACATACAGGAAAACGGCACTTCCTGGCCTGTGTTGAGCTCCAGCAGAGATGTAGTAAGCAGAGAGAACTTGATAAACTGAAGGCATGCTTCTGCTTCCGATCCCTGACTCTGAGACCAAACCATGCCAAGTCATCAGGAACCCATTTTTACCATGTACCCCCACCTGTGGTGAGGATCTGATTTCTGTGTTATTCTAACGATGGTAATAATTCTAAGGTTCCGTTTGGTAGGCTGTATTCCAAACAGTAGGAAAGGAGCTTTCCGCCATGCCATCGGATGACACCACCATCAAAGGTAACCCGTGGGCATAAAACCACACAGTGGTTTTTCTGTTACCCGGAATTTCCAAGTCTTAAAGAAAGCATTATCTTTAATCTCTCAAATGGAATGGGTTGGCAGCTTCTGTGAATATTAACAGGACTGGGTTGGGGGGGGGGTGGGAGTAACAGGTTTATAGGTGCTGATTGGATGAGTAAGAGGAAGATTGGCTGAAATGTCATCAGAAACCTGGTGGTGAACTGAGTAAATCTTAGACGTTAACTTCTGAACTTGACAGATGAATACTTTAAATGAAATGAGATGGCTTTCTTGGGGGCAATCAGGATGGCATCAGTGAGCGGGTTAAGGTACCTACTGCCACTGCTGTCAAACCTAGGGCCCCACGTGTTGAAAGGGGAGAAGTGATGTCTGTCAATTGTCCCCTCACCTCTACACGCATGTGCACACAGACTCCCATCCTTTCTCATTATACAAAATAATAAGTACAATTTGAAAATTAAATCTGTTCTTATATCTAATTTACTCGTACATTCAATCTGTCTGTCTGTCAGTCTTCTGAAATTTTCTTCTGGACATTTAGTTCATTTCCGTGACACGTTTCAGTTTGTTGGGCACCCCTAGAACTTCATGTGGCTTTTTCAATAAACAGTACCTTGGTGGGTGGCCATGTTGCTCTGTGGGTATAGAGACCTTGCTGATCTGTGTTCTATCCCTGGATCCCACGTGATGTGCTCCAGTTTGCTTTCAGTTGCTGTGATAAAGGACACGACTGAAAGCAACTCTGGAGGAGAGTGTATATTTAGGACGGTCTAGTCACAATCCATTAATGAGGAAATCCAGGGCAAGAACCCAGGCCAGAAGCAGAGGCAGGATCCGTGGAGGGATAGACTTACTATGTTGCTCTATGGTCATATCCTGCTACCCCTCCATTACCTGTCAGGACCACCTATCCAAGGCAGGCACCTCCCACAGTAGGCTGGGTTCTCTCCACACGGATTATCAATCATGAAAATGGCAGACAGACTTGCCCAAAGAACAACCTAACAGAGCATGTTCTCATGGTTGACCCTAACTTGTGCCATGTTGAAAACAAACAAACACATAACCAGTAAATTGTATAAGGAGGAACTGGTCCTTACCAAGTTGTGTCTGCTTCCACACATCCCTACACATGATTTACTGATTTACTGCACACGCATGTACACACACATGTGCGCGCACACACACACACACACACACACACACACACACACAGAGAGAGAGAGAGAGAGAGAGTGAGAGAGAGAGAGAGAGAGAGGAATGGATCTCGGTACTACTTGGGGCACACATCCCCACCCCATCCTGTTGTTACTCTGTTTTGTCTCCCACGGGTTTTTCTTCTGTTTCAGATGAGGAGTTTGGAGGTGACGCAGATTATTCAACTCTGAACACAGCCAAGCTGAGCATATAGATGCGGCCAATCAGAAGCTGCCTTTCACAAGCCATGTGTGCTACCCAGACCAAACGTGCCAGAGGCAACATAAAGCACATGACCCCTGGAAGCTGTCCTTTGGGGGACAACTTGATGTGTGGTGGAAGCGATGGGTCTCAGGGTGACAATACAGCCTGTTTTTTGCTATTTAGAGGTATCTGGTCTTGTCCCTCAGCCAATAGCATTCTTGAGTTTCTCCTCGGCCAGGATAATTTATTTTGCTAACCTATTACTGTATCCCCCAAAGTGCTCTCTTTTCAATAGATTGTTGTTATTAGGTTCTCAGTGAGCATGACAGGATAGACTTTGTTAGCAAGACCATCAGAAGCCTCGTTTGTCTCTTGAAACTTTGGCTTGTGTGTCTGCTGAAATAGATGCCACTGCTCTGTGTGAACCTGAAACACAACAAATGCAACCTAAGATTTGAATAAAGTTTATCCTTGAAGCTGTGGCCTCTGTCTGTTCTGTAACAGAGAAGTGGGGGACCTTGGTGCCAGGAAAACTTAGCTCTGAGCCCGCACGGTGGAGCATGCCTTTAATCCCAGCACTCAGGAGACAGAAACAGGGGGATCTCTGAGTTCAAGGGCAGCCTGGTCTATATAGTAAGTCAGTTCTGGGACAGCCAGAACTACATAATGAGACCCCATCAAAATAAATAAAATAAAAACAGCTTTGACCTGTGAGTCACTCCAATGATACTTTTAAGATTACATTTCCGTGTGTGTGTGGGGGGGTGTAGAAGTAGATATGTGTGTGGGTGCATGCATGCCAAAGCATAACACTTGCAGACCAATGAACAACTTTGCAAGAGTTGTCTCTCCATACACTCACTACCAAGGTCTGGGGGATAGAACTCGGGTCATCAGGTTACAACATGAAAAGTACCTGAAACGTTTCGAGTGCTTTTCTCCTCCTTTCCTGTGAGGAATGTCCAGTGTGCTAGTTTATTTGCTAAATTGTAGCTCACTGGATGCTTTCCATTTTTCTTCTCTGAGCCTCTGCATAAACCACAAACTATAAAAGAGTATTCTTAAGCAAACCATTTCAGCCATGAGAGCCATTTTTAAAAATCAAAAGATATGCCCAATGTGAATAGGGTGAACGTATGTGGATAAAAATAAAAATATCATCCCCTGTGGTCCTATATGAAGAGTGAGAATTAAGCATTAAAAACTGGGTCTTGCTAGGCAGGGTGGTGTCTTTAAACCCAGCACTCAAGAGGCAGGGGCAGGCAGATCTCAGAGTTCTAAGCCAGCATGGTCTACACAGTGAGTTCCAGGCTAACTGGGGTGACACAATGAAACATTGTCTTAAAAACACAACAATATGGAAAATGGAGAAGTTGCATCACAAAATAAGGAAGACGCTGGAGAGATTACTCAGCAGTTAAGAGTGTCTACCGCTCTTGAAATGGACCAGAGTCCCGTTCCCAGCACCCATGTAGGACAGCTCATAACCATCTGTGACTCTAGTTCCACGAAAGGCAATGTCCTCTTCTGCCCTCTGCATCTGCACAAGAAGTGGCAGGCAAGAAGTGTGTGCGCTTGAGCTCGCTCATACACACACTCACACACACTCACACATTCACACACACACACACACACATTCACACACATTCACACACACAGATTCACACACACACACACTCACACACATTCACACACACACACACATTCACACACACACATTCACACACACACACACACATTCACACACACACACACACACACACACATACACACACACATATGTTTTTTTTCTTTTCCCCAAGATAGGGTTTCTCTGTATATCCCTGGTTGTCTTGTAACTCACTCTGCTTGCCCTCAAACTCAGAGATCACCCTGTCTTTGCCTCTTGAGTGCTGGGATAAAGGTGTGCGACACTAGGCCTGACTAGGCCATATACATAAGACATCCAAAGTTGGCAGATAGTTTTAAACACTTCCTTTGTGTCCTTCACAGTCTTTGGGTAAATACCTAACATATTTGAGCGTGTATCCCTGGCCTGCCTGCACACAGCACCTCTGTTTAGTAAACAGAACACAGCAGAGATTAAAATCCTAGTAACAACACTGATTCTATTGCCCTTGTACCAGATATTCCAAAAATCTCTCTCATACTCCCTTTCATCTTCAACCGAAATAGAATACTACCAATCCTATATTACGACAATGGCTCTGTGATCAGATCGATGCACCTTTCTTACTTCAGCCAAGGGTTGCAGAGAGAGGCGAACGGGTTCCACACAAGCTCTGCTTCTCTGACTTAATTCTGCTTCTCAAAGACTGGACATTCTGTTCTCACTGTTTACATCATTTACAATGTGTTTTCTCAGGGGTCGTTCCTGGCAAGTAGCTTTTCATTGACTCTAAAAGGACCAGCTTTGTAAAATTACAATTTAAACCACCAATACCTTTTGTATTCTCTATTTTATTTTCCTTACATTTTCAGGAGAAAACCAGCTTAGGCCAGGCGTTCATTACTATCCTACAGTACAGTGAACATTTAAAAGTGCTTAGGGTAAATAACATTGCTCTTTGTAACAAGCTCTTCTAACTCCGGGTGTGTGACCCTGGAGAGTGCTACAGAGCCGGGGACTGGGTGACTGCATCAAAGGGTGACCCAGGAATCAGGTTCTCATCCTCGCCTTCCACGAGAGAGTCCCACTGATCAAAGTCTTTATGAAGTTCTATAAAAGCAAGACAACAAAACAAACCTGTCAATACTATTAAACAGTTGAGTGCCGCTAGGTGGCACCACAGAGTTACAAATTACAGAATTATCACAGTGGTGATAGAATAGGGGGCCAGGTTGCATTAACAAATGCACAGCCTCCAGAACAGCTTAGAGACAAGCAAGCAGCTGTCAGTATCTCCAACATGTAAGTTCACTCTAGGATTCACAGAAGGACTGTTAGCTTCAGTGAGTGTGTGTGTGTGTGTGTGTGTATATATATATATATATATATATATATATATGCAAGGCAACATAATTCACTCTTTGAAATGTTTCTTCTTAAATCAATTTCCTGCTTTGTCTACCAAAAACCAGGTAGAAACAACTACATTGAGACTATGCCGAGGGCATATAAAAGGGTTTTGTCCTGAGAACCAACAGCTTGAGTCACTGAGGAATGTGCCCTTTCTTACCTAAGTGCTTTTGTAAGAAAGCCAAGGAGGCTTTGGTGGTGAGGTGGATGGCTACAGTGGAGTCTATTTCTCCTTTCAGTGTCAGCTTGTTTCCAATTATTTTTCCAGTTACAAAAGTAAAGTCAGCAAAATTCTGGTGCACTGAGCCCCTAGGAGAGAAAGATATTTATAAATCATGTAGTGCGAATATATACATATATATTTATATGCATATATGTGTATATATATATATACAATAACATACATGTATACACACATTACACACACACACACACACACACACACACACACACACACACACACACAAAAGCACAAAAACAATTCTGGCTCCAATAGAAAATTCTCTACAAAATAGGGAAACAAAATGTGCAGTCTGGTCATTTTAATGGATCAAAAGCCATTCATTTAAGGATCTTAAAATATTTGTGTTCTGGTTTAGGTTTCTCATTATGATAAACACCACAAACAAAAGCAATGTGGGAAGAAAAAGGTTGATTTCAGTTCCAGGTTGCACACAGACCTTCACTGAGGGAAGGCAGGGCGAGGTCAAGACAGAAGCCCTGAGGCAGGAGCGGAAGCAGAGACCAACTGTCAAGGAGTGCGCTTACTGGCTTGCTCTCCCTGGTTTGCTGGTCACTGAGCCAGAGTTCTTTTATTGTATTTTTCACAGAAACAAGAAAAGTAACCAAAACTATATCTGAAAGAGAGAGAGAGAGAAGAAGAAGAAGAAG
Source organism: Micromys minutus (assembly GCF_963924665.1). Taxonomy (NCBI): domain Eukaryota; kingdom Metazoa; phylum Chordata; class Mammalia; order Rodentia; family Muridae; genus Micromys; species Micromys minutus. The sequence continues at coordinate 60,617,395 of NC_137974.1, forward strand.
AAGAAGAAGAAGAAGAAGAAGAAGAAGAAGAAGAAGAAGAAGAAGAAGAAGAAGAAGAAGAAGAGAAAGAAGAAAAGGAGAAAATGTGAAAGCATTTTCTCTTTTTCTCTTTCTTTTCCCCATTAGTTTTTGGAACTGTATTTAATCTTGAATATTGCAACATGATAGTCATGACTGTCATAACACTGGGTGACTATCAGGAGGTTTGCACACAGAACATCCATGACTGGATGAAGGAATACTCCCCATCAAAGCAGGGTCATACAAGGTTTTGTTATATTATAGAGAATGGCTCACACTTCACAAAATGAATTGTTTACTTCTAGAATTTTTCCCAGTAAATGTCTCCTGATCACAATTGACCATAAATGACTAAACTTATGAAAAGAGAAGGTAGAAACCCAAACTACAGATGAAGGGGAACTATTCTCAGTGCATCCTTTTGCCTTTCTCCATGCCCTGAATTAACCAGGTTTTAAAGAGTAGAAAGATGATATAAAGGGTCAGAGAGATGAGTGGGATTGGGATACATGATGTGAAAATCACAAAGAATAAAAGTTTAAAAAGTAAGGCTATCAGTTATGCTTTGGTAAAGTATTAGTGGCCAGCATAGTTATTGCACAGTACCAAGAAATCAATAGTCAACGTTTGCAACGTCACTAATTTACTTACTAAAGCAGTGAGTTTTAGCTTGCATGGTTTTACTGCTTTAGATTAGCAAACACTTTTTAATTCTGAGATCAATAAAAATTTTTTACTGAAAGTAGGATAGGTACTATTTAAAATCCAAGACTTTTTTTTTAACATTACATCCACAAATCTACATACCTCTTTATTCCAGAGAAGACAGGATACAGTAATACATTAGACGTGCAAAGTAATGTATGTAGGGGGGTGTTCTAATACTGCTTTGCAGTTGAATTTTAAATACTGGTCCCCAAGATCTGGTTGACCCCGATGAGATCCTCATGAACACCAAATGATGGTGTGTAAACCAGGCCTTCCAAGTTACCTCTAATTGGTTATCAAAAATACCTAAAGCCTGGCTAGGCAGAAGAGAGGGTCAGAGCAATGGTTCCCCGGGCTTGGGATTTAGGCAGTAACCACAAGGGAGGAAGAGAGAAGAAGTCACCATGCAGTAGGTGGATCTTGAATGCATGACCACGAGGGCTGGCCTGAGCAGATGGGACACAGATGGAACGCATGGCAAAAACATATCTTCTTTGGCACGTTAACAGGGAAAATAGATAAAATAGCACAGAGGGTTGACATCTCCCCAGCACTAGTGCTTTAACGTTTAGTATAAATCTAAAAGGTCTCTGTGTCTTGTATTTGGGAACTAAATGATCTGAAACAGGGTAGAAACCCGTACTAGATATTTAAAGACAACAAGGGAGTGTAGCATTCCCCCAGAATAACAATTACTACAATTATTATCATATAATAGAATGTATTTAATATAAATGTATTTCATTGGACCGTTGAGGTTATTTTTTTAATTGTAGCATTGCACAACAAGCTAAAATTTTTTCTCGTAACTTCGTTTTACATAATTAAAGTTTCTTGCTTTACAAGAAAACAAAGAAAGCGTATGAGTACTGAAGACAAGCTACATTCTACCTATTAAAAATCTCACCACCGACACAGCCATTCTGCAGTGGCTCCCAGATGTTTCAGGTCCTAGATTGCCCTCCAGACCATGAGCACTTACTTGATCGTAATCATTTTCCTTTCTTTGTCAGGCTGGTAGAAGTTTTTTATTTTTTCGATGTCCTTTGGAGTCTGGAATCGGGCAGAGTTGACAAAGAAGAGAGGCTGAGGGATTCTGGAGTACAGTTCCTTGCTCACCGGATACATCCATGGATCAAGGGCAACCCCACATCTGCAGGCATCATTGACAATGACAGAGAGTGACAGGTTACAGGCTAGCCAGCAGAGGCCTTCCCTTCACACCACCTTAATGTAAGGATGCGGGGGGGGGGGGGGGGGGATAAAAATCAGCTTCGTAACACAGCTGAGCTGGAACCCCATGATTATGTTCCCTGGGAATCATAACATGAAGAAAGCTATATCCCGAAAGGATTTTAATATTCAGTTTGTCACTTGGTTCTCCAAATGCATTTGCTCTGTTACGCTTCCCACTCCTCCCTCAGCGCCTCTACTTCACTGATCACCGGACCCTTTCTAGTTTCCTGGCCTCTACACGCATTCACCCCAAGGGGATCCACATTTGACAGAGACATGAATATGCATAAAATATTTTTTAAAAACTCAAAGTAACTAAATAACAAGAAAACAACCCAACGACAACAACAAAAACAAATAAGAATGGGCCAAAATGTGCCAAAGGCAAGAGTTCTTGAAAACAAATGGCTAAGAAGTTAACATCTTTTGCCATTATGGAAATGCGGAATAGCACTATGTTGGGAGGGCACTTCATCCCAGTGAGAATCAGCAAATGCTAGCAAGGGCTGCAGAAAGGGCTTGGTAGGGGTGTGAACTGCTGCAGGCACTTTGGAAATCCATGTGGAGGCTTCTCAAATGCTGAACATATTGCTACTGTGTGACCCAACTATCCTAGTTCAGAGCATACACCCAAAGGACTCCATGGCCTGCGACAGAGATGCCTCTGCATCATGGACATTGCTGCCATTACCATAGCAAGAGAAAGGTCTTAGTGGCAGGTCAAAGACATGGTTTCTGCCTAAGGAAATATATAAACTTGATGAAGCAAAGAACAACAGTAAGGCTTGTGTTGGAGAGATAGCTCGGTGGGTTAGAACAATTGTTTCTCTGGGCAAGGATATGGGCTGAATTTCCAGCTTCTACATGGCAGTTCACACCTCTTCTTAAGTATAGTGGCAGGGCATTTGATGCTGTCTTCTGACCTCTTTCAGCATAAAGTATGCACACAGTACACATGCATGTAAGCAGGCAAAATGTCTATACATGTAAAATGAAACCAACAAATGTGTGTGTGTGTGTGTGTGTGTGTGTGTGTGTGTGTGTGTGTGTGTGTATAGTAGGATTTATACACCCCAAAAGACCCCTTAATCACTGGAATTTCAGAAAACTGGTTAACTGTCATGTATTACACGTGCCCTCTCTCTCCCGGTCATCCTCCGTTGTTTTGATTTGTCTTGTTATCTTACCTGAATCTCTGGTCTTCACTAAGGGCTTGAATAACTGTTGCCCCTCCAAAAGAATGCCCAATCACAGCTATTTTATTCTCATCGATAGCATCCTGGGTAAACAAGCAGGACAGCGAGTTATCATCTCACTTGGCATTAGAAGAGTACATTAAATAATTCTGTCTGCCATACAATCACCATTCACTTCATAGGTTTGGGTAAATACCTTGATCACACACACACACACACACACACACACACACACAGAGAGAGAGAGAGAGAGAGAGAGAGAGAGAGAGAGAGAGAGAGAGAGAGAAGAGAGAGAGAGAGAGAGAGAGAGAGAGAGAGAGAGAGAGAGAACCTATTGGTCTTGTCACCTGCGCCCAAAACTAACCCCCTATGATCCTGATCCCCACCTTGCCGAGCTCTGCCTCACCTTATTCCATGATTATCACTTTATTTATTCTAAGCATATTTCTTGAATATCTGTCATGTCAGACACCATAGTCTCTTTTTTAGTGAGCTTATATTTATTGTGGAAGGAAATAATAGCAATTTTTTGATACTGTGCAATGCACACAGCATAATCTCCTGAGACCAAGGAGCACTCTGGTAGTTTGATAGCCAACCCAAGCTCTGCAAAAGAGGAGATTATGTCTGACTTGAGCATTGAAGGTTAGACAAGAGTTACTGAAGAGGAAGTATCTGGGTCAGGCCAAGGGAACATATATAGAAGCATGTAGACAGGTGTCTTGTTGAGATCACCTCTCAGTTGTATCTAGAGAAGAAACCAATATCTTATCCTCAAATCAAATTACTTCTAGTTCCCTCTGCACTGTGCTTTCTAACCCTCAACTCATGCCAGTCACACTGACAAACACACAACCCCCCCAATGTCATCCAAAACATTTGGCCAAATCTTTCAAGATCAAGCTTAAAATGATGCCAGCATTGTGCAGTAAACTATACGTACCTTGGATATGTGAAGTTGGACCATATGAAACTGCTGTGTTTAGCTCAAATGGGCAGTTTTTATTTACATACAGTTCAACCAGGCAATGGTCTCACTGCTTCCTGCTTTGCATGATTGTAAGCATGTGTGTGTGTGTGTGTGTGTGTGTGTGTGTGTGTGAGAGAGAGAGAGAGAGAGAGAGAGAGAGAGAGTGTGTGTGTGTGTGTGTGCATGTGTGTGTGTGTGTGTGTGTGTGTGAGAGAGAGAGAGAGAGAGAGAGAGAGTGTGTGTGTGTGTGTGCATGTGTGTATGTGTTCCAATTCTAGTTCAGCTTTATTTCTCTTGCTGTGATCAAACATAGTGGAAGAAAGTCAAAGTAGATGAGAGAGGTTTATTTTAGCTCACAATTCCATGTTTATAGTCCAAAATGGCATGGAGGTCAAGATGGCAAGATACTAAAACAGCTAGTCATATTGCATCAACAATCAAGGGCAGAGAGAATTGAATATATGTGTGGTTCACCTGGTTGCTAGCTTGTTTAGCTTGTGTTCTGCTGTTCAGGACCTCCTGCCTAAGGATTAGTGCTGCTCACAGTGGGCTGAGTCTTCATCCATCAATTAACTTAACACAATCCCCTACAAACATACTCACAGACCAACCCAATATAGACCACTGAGTCTCTCTTCCTAGGTGATTCTAGATCTTGTCCAGTAGACAATCAAAGCCATCTATCACAAAACCTTTTATCATGTACCTTGCAATATAGCAGGAAAGAAGTTTCCTCCCCCACAAATATACGGAAACACGGTCCAAGGAAGGAAGAGTTCTGTTAAAACTCACCTTCAGCTGTTTCACATCAAAGGCTGAACCTAGTACGTTCTCCTCTGGCTTTCCATGTGCAAGGTCAAGAATCACGCTGAGAGCCTGGGAGCATTCTTTTGCTCGCTGCCGAACCTAATGCAATAATTAGAAGAAAAATGACAATGTAAGATATTGTAACACCTTCACGTTTGTGTAGAGTTGCCTGTGGGAGAAATGGTTAGTTACATACTGCAAACACCTCATCAGAACGTGAAGGAAATATAAGCTAGTGTTGTGACTGAGGGTTCCAGCTTGGGTACCAGCTGCATCTAGATTCAGCTCACCTCTGGCTTACCCACTGTGCAAATCCTTTGGGTTTATATTTATTGTGTGGTAATGGTGGGGACAATATGAATAAAGTCTATCCATCCCAGATAGAGAGAATGCCAACAGATCAAAGAAATTATTCCACCTAAGTTCCAAGACTAACTTGGTGAACCAGTTAGTTTATTAGGGGTGTGTGTGTGTGTGTGTGTGTGTGTGTGTGTGTGTTTTGACTCAAAAGCTATATCCTTTAAGCTATAGAACAATCCTCTGACCAATAGATGCTTCCTGCCTGTGTAACCTCAGGGAGGGACCTTGTGAGTCTTGTAACTTTATGAGCTTCTCTGGGTCTACGTTCACTCCGGAAAGGAAGATTTCCAAGGGACACAAGAACCTATGTCAGTGAAATGTGTGTGGGTCTAACTACTGTGCCACATCTAACATGCCTAAGATAAAGAAGTAACTGCTATACTTTATCATTCCAATGACCACAAGAGACAGAGATTGTTATTTACTATTGTATAACACATTAAAAAGCGCAAGATTTACTTGGCCAGGATTTTCCCCCTACCAAGTGATGGAGCCAACATCCACAGACAAGTGGAATTTAAAACCCGTACACTTCATTTTGAGAGAGATGGGGCAGGGTCTCATTAAGTAGCTCTGGATTTCCTGGAACACACTATGTAGACCAAGATGGTCTCGAAATCCCAGAAGTCTGCCTGCTTCTGCTTCCTGAGTTCTGGAATCAAAGGTGTATACAACCATACCTGGGCAAGACCTGTACATTAAGGACCACTGAATGTTATCTCTCCAAAATCCCTTTAATAAACCTTCTATTCATCCTATTCTTAGCCCAATCGCTTCCACTGGCAGCAGCGAATGGGAGCAGATGAGGAGACCCACAGCCAAATATTAGGAGGAGAGCTCAAATTGGAGACTTCCATCTGGTCCCTCCCTTTGGGGCTCAGGAAACCCTGAAGAAGATTGTATATATGTGTATATGTGTATATGTGTATATGTGTATATGTGTATATGTGTATATGTGTATATATGTATATATGTATATATACTTTCAAGCTAAAGCTGTATGTAAATATGCATGTATATGTATGTACATGTATATCAAGCTAACAACCATAACACATATATGTATATATATATGTATATGCATATGTACATGTTTATAACATACATATATGTGTATATATACATGTACAATAACATATGCATATATGCACATGCACAACTATAACGTAATATAAATATGTATATATGTAAATATACATATATAACCATAACATATACACACACATATATACATATATATGTATGTTACAGTTGTTAGTGTGATGTTTCTGTGGGAGTGGGCATGTCTCTGACTCCTGTGCCTGCTCCTGAGACCCGTTTCCTCCCATTGGGTTGCCTTGTCCATTTTACCATGTTACGGTAAATAACTTGAGGGTTTTGCCTACTTGTCTTGTTGTAACTTGTTTTCATGGTGTTTATTTGATGCCCCTGAGAGGCCCGCTCTTTTCTGAAGGTAAATGGAGGAAGAGTGAATGTGGGGGAGAGTAGAGGTAGCAAGAGGGACTGTGAGGAGTGGAGAGAGAGAGATCTGTGGGTGAGAGGTAATATGTGAAAGAAGGCAAAATTAAAGAAGGAACAAAGAAAGCATGTTCATCTATTTTTCTATTGGCTTGCAGATTCCAAAAACTAGGCACTTGAACGGAAGAGAATTCTGAATACCATTGTCATTTCTAAGAGTAATTTTGTTTGTTTTTCTGTGAAACAGATCTCTGATTAATAGGAATTTTCAGCACCCAGAGAGTCTTCTGACAGATCTTTATGGATAAGCAGAAAAGCTAATGGCTTTAACAAAGGCCGACATTTTCTTTGTGCTCGAAAGCCACCATGACCCTTCGACTAAAATATACCTGCTCTTTCCGAGCTCTTTCCGACTCCTCTTGTTTTATCTTTTTAATGTAAAACCAAGACCTGTTTTCCACTTTTGCAGCCGCCTGGTCTTCAAAATAGTAAGTTGCCGATGCAGATTCATCTCTACAACACACACAGATTTAATTACACCTCATTCCTCATTGGACTGTCTTCCTCAGCTCCATCCTTCACTCTATTTTCCTTTCATCTGTTGACTTCCTTTTCCTCTTCCACTCTGCCCCCTGCACCCACAAATAAAAGAGGACCCCAAGGAAGGCACATGGAAAACATCTACCGTCTAACTGTCCACTGTCAAGTGACATGTAGATGACCTCTCCATTAATCCCAATCCTAGAAGGCAACGTTGGGACCATGTTCAAAAGGCATTCCCATGAGCTGGGGACCCAGCTCAGTGGTAAAGTGTTTGCCTAGTATGTACAGGATCATTTTCCATCCCAAGTGCAGTGAAAGTGACACAAAACACAGTGGAATAAAACAAAGTGGCTCTCTAAAATCTAATCTTTGCATTGCCACCTAATAGCTGTCTGACTTTGGGCAAAGTACCTTCATACCTTCCTTTCTATCTTGTGTGGAAATGAATAAAATATCCACCTCCCAGGATTGTGGCAAATTCTAAAATGTGGGGCACCTGGACCATGCCATCAGGAATTGGAATGGAACGGGCAAGGTTGAGAGTGTCCAAACCCTGGAAATCTTGAAATTTGGTATTAGAATCTCATCCTGAGTCTGGCAGGATTAACCCCCCTCCCTGTTTCCATGCTCACCTCAGAGAACATAAGCAGGACACCCTCAATAAGCTGGTCACAAGTATTCAGTCACATAGAAGAACACCTGGAAGGCCTCTCGATGCTAATGAGGCATCTCAGTACCTTAGCTTACAGCTAATGACCTTCTTCCACCCTGGATATTCTCATCCCCAAAACTATATAGCACTTGGTTTACCTCTGAATAAACAGTATATTCAAGCCCACCCTGAGTAAGGAAATAAAAACAAGTAAGATTGGAGAAGGCCTTTGTCTAAAAGGGCCATAACACCGTGATCCTCGGAGAAGGTCTTCTCCCCCACCCCAACCCCTCAGACCCCCTTCACCCTTCCCCACCCAAGCCTGGTGTACAATGGTGTCCCAGAGTGAAGAGGCAGATCTTGGACCCCACCTCTTCCGGACATCATCTTGTCCTCTCCGAGCTGGTGTGTCCGCATCACCCAGGCACTCCACAAGGAGAGACAGAACTCAGAACCACACTAGAAGACTAAGACAGTGTGTCTGAAAACCTGCAGCTTAGTCCATGGCAGACCTTCACTGATCTCAGAACATGAACTGTTTGACAACACAGTTCACTGTCTTTTGTTCCCATCATTTAAAACTCCACCCACGTTTTTTGTGAACTTACAGAACACTTACACGTTTAGTTAAGGATGGAACATGGTTCACTTTCTTTTTGTTTGCTTGTATTTGACATACACAGGAACCTACCTATGTTCGACAGTGGCCACTATAAACCCATTAGATGCCAAGCCAATGCCAATAGCAGAATAAATTGTCCTGGAAATAAAAAAAAAAAGCAGGAAATACAACAATTACCAATCATGATTATAAACCTAAGTCCGATAAGAAAATGGAGAACCTGGAGGCCATTACACCCTGTGCCAGCAGACTGGAGAGCTCTCATCTTCAGAGAGCTTACCCCTTAGGAGGCATCTGGCACTGGGGAAAAGGAAGCTACTGGCATCCAGTGACTGGCAGATGATACTGCTAAGCATCCTTCAGTACGCAGGATGGGGCCTCTAAAGCAAGCAATTATTCGGTCCACTTTTTCTTTTTAAATAATAGAGGACCATAAGGGCAGTCTAGAAAATAATCTGACTGTCCATTGTCTAGTGACATGGAAAAATCCCTTCCATTATCACAACCCCAGAAGGCAAAGTGGGGACTTTATCAAAAAGCCATTCTCATGACCTGGGGCCCCAACTCATTGGTAAAGTGATTTGACCTCAAGTTTGGGGATTTTTCATCTTTGTTGCTTCTTAGCTATATGGTTTTTAGATAGTTATTAAGTTTTTTTTTGCCACTTATAAAGTAGAGCTAAGAACCAAAGGCTTATATTTAGGATAGAGGAGGCAAGGGCTTCTTTTTTTATAACTTAAAATGTTTTATTTCTGTGTGCAGGTGTCTGCCGAGGCCAGTAGAGGGCACTGTAGCCCAGGGAGCTGGAGCCACAGGTAGTTGGAAGGAGAGAAAGTTTGACTTGCTAATGTGCATAGGGAGGCACTATGTAGGAAAGTAGGCCAAGCTTCACCACTTCCCAGCTGCTTGTCCTGCGTCAAAGCTCCTGAGTCTTCTCAGCTGTGGCTCTTTATCTGTGAAAGGTGGTCCTCCCTGCGGGCCAGTGAGTGCACGTGTCTTCAGAGACTTTCTCCCACCATGTATTCCGCAGCGAACATAGGACCACAAATGGGTTGCCTAGGAACTGACACCTACTGCTGAAGGTACCGGATGGGATGTGGTCCACCGCGGAGCCTCGAAGACCTGCCAACCGCAGCTTGGCCCAACTATGCTGTGAGTTACTAACAACGTGGATGCTGACTGGGTGAAACGGTGCTCCACGGAAGCTTGTATATAGATGGCTGGCTAGATCCGGTTCTTGAATCCCCATTTGCCAGCCACTAGTGCAGCAGAAATTAAATAATTTTCCAGACTGTGGTTGCAGTGTTGAAGGCAGTGCTTTTTAGTGTAGATACTCCCCAACTTCCCAGCAGTCCCACAGTTCGTTTTTAGGGAACCCAAATGTCCAACGTGGCCAACACTACATTCTGAAATCTGATTTTTTTTTTTTTTTTAAAGACATGGATCTAATCAGTGACAGCTTGGAACTAACCCTGGCTGCTCTCCCAGGCATTACCTGAAGGCTCCGAGACCGTGAGAAAAGACAATGAGTGGGTGTTTTTCTCCAGTCCTCAAAGGGGAATTCCAGCTTGCAGGAGTTGTCAGATGACCTAGGCAGTAGTGGAAGGTAAATCAGTGTTTCCTCTGGCTCGAATGCTGCTAGTTAATTTCATTTACATATCCTGAGTACATATCTCCAAAACCATGAATTTTAGCTATGATTTTTCAAATTAGGACACTCATTTTAAAAACCAGATACTAGATACTCACCAAGCAGGGACTTCCTTTGCCTTTTTCCATAAACCCATCAATTACCAATCTTCACAGCCACTGAATTTACAGGGGAGAGATTTTGCTACTTATAGGTATTCTGGAAGGACACTAGTTGTCACTATTTTGAAGTTTTGGAAATAACGTTGAACATTTAAATTTAGAACTGACTATCAAGTAAACTGAGACCTGCTGGGAACCAGAGGCTCGACTGAGAGACCGGGACACGCCATGCCAAAGGAAGCGTTTGCCGCTGGCTAGCAATGAGCCTTGAACACCGTCCTCAGTCTCTTCCAGTTTCAGATTGATTCCTGCTCTATAAAGGGAGGGAGTGATTATGACCTTGAATAGTTCTGATTAAACTTGTACCTAACTAGGTTTTATATGTATGGTGCTTACCCAATTACATAGGAAACATCCCAAAGCCGGAAAACACGGCTTCCCTTCGTTCACGTATAAGTTCTTTTCATCTTTGTTATGATCATTTGTGTGTTGTTTTCTTATTGCAAACAAAAACGTGGCCATGAAGACTGACCATGGTGGTTGCTATGGAAGTGACTTATCAATTGAGTTGCTCTGCATCACACAGTACTATTTTCTACTTTAGTTTTCCCATTTTAAAGCAGTTTCTGTCAAAACTCTAAGACAAACTTAAAATGAATTTTTGAAGCTGGCAACATGGAAGGATAAATTTGAAGGTGTAATTAGCATAGACTCAGAGTCACAGCTGATCTGGCAGATGTTAGGAACAGAAAGTCTCCCTTTGGTTTAATTCAGACTTAGTAAATGATGACTGCCTAAGACTGGAGTAGAGAACGGGTGTTGTAGAAATATTAAATTTGGAATAGCTTATCCCTTTATCAGCCGGGCTTGGCATCTATTTATTTTATTTTCCTCTGACACAAAATATAGGTGGCAATGAATTGTCCCACCAGATAATTTGCTGCTCTGACCTCATTGTGCCTTCCACCACAGGGTGGAAGAAGGGAAACTGAGGATCAGGCATGAAGGGATGTTAGGGCAAGTCTGCCGTCCCCATCCCATTACAGTCAGAATGTGTAATGAGAGAACCTTTGCTTCTCCCAGTGTTGCCTAGTTCTGTGAGAAATCCTGTCTTTTTGACTGGGGAGATCACTCATCTGGGAAAGTGTTTGCCTGGCATGATGGTATAAAAACCCCAGGCACACACCTGTAAGCCCAGTGCTGGGGAGTCTGAGCCAGGAAGCTCCCTGGGGCTTGCTGATGAACCAGCCTAGTGAGCCCCAGGCTACTAAGAGATTCTGCCTCATAGGAGGTGGGTAGACCATGTTTCTGGGAAATAACACCTCAGGTTGTCTCCTCTGGCCTCCACATGAATGTACATTTATGTAAGAACACACACATATACAGTTTTAGAAAAAGAAAGAAATGGAAAGTAATCCCACCCTTACCATCTTAGAAAATTGACCTCAGTCTTACTACTTGTAATTCTTGTTTCTATATACATATGCAAAGATACATGTACAAATACATATAGACATGTGCACATAATAACTATTTGTACACACACGGACCAATAGAAATCTTACCATATAAGAGGTGCAAAATATTGCCTACAAAACTGGGTGTTCCAAGAAATTTACTAAGACCCAAAAAATATTCTTTGTTCGGGATCCAAACAGTGTCAAGGTGACCTTGATCTTGAGCTGGGTAATACAAACGCAAGAAGATGCTCTGTTGGGAACAGAAATGAAGAGAGTCTCAGTCAAATGCAGCCCAGTACGTGCGGTGCTTTCGATATTTTATTACCAGGGCCCAGATCCCCATCTTTCCCTGAAAGGTCTAGGAAAGTGTTTAAGCTGCTGGGTGGTTGAATATAACCACAAAAGAGAAGATGGAATAATGATGCTTTGAGTAAAGGAAAAATCTAAGAAAGAATAAAATTCCCTGGTAAATCAGTCAGGAGACAATAGACAACTGAGGAATGACACAGTAGCAAAAGCTGCTGCAACAGGGATGGCCAGTTAGTCATCCTCTGGAGACTGCAGGGTCTCCCATGCTATAAAGCAAGGGTAAGCCCTGAGGATTTAAGGAGAAGGAGAAGTAGGCTTTACCTCATTCCCATAACCGAACATCAGATCTGTACAACCGACGGGGTAAGATCCATTTCCTTTGGGGATTTTGCTATGGTCAAAGCTGGCAGCAGACATCACCGATTGGAGCTTATGAAACATTACTGAAAAATAGGTTCATGTAATTTCATGTAAATGCATGGCAGTAACCTATCCACCCAAGACTAGGTGCTAGGAGTTCAAAGGCAATGAATGAAATACTACTGCCCATAGTTTCTGATCATGTGTGTGTGTGTGTGTTTGTGTGTGTGTGTGTGTGTGTGTGTGTGTGCGTGTGTTGTGTATGTCTGCGTGTGTGTCTTTCCATTTCTGCATATGACTGTGGAGGCCAAAGGTCTAGTCTATGTTTTCTGTCTTCTTCAGTTGTTCTCCACCTCATTCTTTGGTGACAGAATCTCACTAAACCTGGAGCTCATTGCTGGGTGTTAAGACAATGAACTCCAAGGCTTTAACTGTTTCTGCTTCCCAGCACTGGGTTATAGAGAGACACCCATATTTTACATGGGTGCTGGTTATCTGAACTAACATCTTCATACTTGTGAGACAAACACATTGCTAACCAAGTCATTTCCCCAGCACCCTCTCATTTCTCCCCCTACTCAAGGGCCTGCTTTGTACAAAACATATGTTTTTGGGATAAAAAGATGAAGGTAGACATGGATCTCTGGCAAGATGCTTGAGGTATCATCAAAGAGACTTGTCTCCAAATTCTATTTCTATACGAAGTGTATGAAACATAACTCACATCTGTTTATATTCTGTGTTGAATATGAACTGCATCCCATACGTCAGATTAGTGTTTACATTGTGTGTGTGTGTGTGTGTGTGTGTGTGAGAGAGAGAGAGAGAGAGAGAGAGAGAGAGAGAGAGAGAGAGAGAGTAGAAAATTCTCAGAATGTACTGACTGATAGTCACCTGACCCTCTGGAAAGTCCCAGGTAGAGTTCAAATGTGTGCCATGATCTGCCCATGCTTGCTAGCCAATAGATTCAAAGATCAGTATGTTTAGCCAATAACTCTGAACTGCAACCTTGATGATGTAACCTGCACCCATAAAAAGTATAAAAACTGCTTGTAATAGCCATTTGCGATCGACTTTACTCTTTTGCCTTGAGGGACTGATTGATGGTAGATCCTGATGTGCCAGAAAATAAACCTCTTGCTTTTGCACCAATCTGCATCTTGGTGTCTCACTGGGAGTGTCTTGAAGTAAGTACCACTAACCTAGGGTCAGGGGTCTTACAGCTATACTAATCTAAACACAGCCTCTGACACACCAGACTCAAAATAAATTTGTGGGAAGGAAGGGAACTAAATTGAAACACCACCAACCTGCTTTGTCCTTCATTCAAGTCCACCCCATGTGTTCTTTGACCTGTCCACCCCTGTCTGAAGCCCAAGCCTGTATCTCAGCAACCTGCCTCCTTTCTAGACCTCAATAAAATTATGGCTTACTATTTGATGTTAGGTTTAAATAACAATGTAGATTGTCCTGAAGCTGTTAGTATTTTAATGTTAATTCCATTTCCCCAAGAAAGGCTGCCTAGTCACGTGATCCAACTGAGCCTTCCCATTTTATTTAGTAAAATAAAGAAAAACCAGTGACTGGGCAGGCTGAGAGGTTGGAAGAGGTCAGACGATGGAGGGGGAAGATCATGGCAACATAAAGCTTCCCAAGGAACAGCTAGACCCAGGGATTGATTGGTGTTAAAAAGCTATGAACATTAAGGATTTTATAGGTCTAGTATCTTATATAAAAAGGCAGTTTGTATCTTTGTCTATTTGATGCAATCTTGTTGTGTTGAGGGTTTGTGGATTGAGAGTTGGATATATAAACCTGTATGAAAAACTATCGGGCTATAGAGTTGTGTTTGTGGGATTTGGGGTATAGAAACACCCCAGGATGGAGGCAGAAAACAGGCAGTAGTAAACTGCCAAAGAAAGGGAGTTTCACGGACAAGTTGGGCCGTGGTGATAGCTTAGACCAGCACCAGTGGTGCCCCCGGCTCTGTATGAGGGTCTGGCTTGAGGAATGAGACCTCAGGGCCAGAAAAGAGATAAGCATTTTTATTTTTCAATATTTACTGCAACACAACAATATATCCAGATTTCTTCTTTTCCTGACACACTGAGTCGACCCCCAGTGTCCACTTGATTGAACTGTGGGAGCCGATTACTCTGTAGCACAGGCTCTGTCAAACACCCCGAACTATATGAGGGGTGGCACCAGCATCACTAGCATGCATCTTTGCTCAGCAAGAGTTTGAGTCTTGGCAACAATCTTATTCACATCCTCCACTGATGACTCATATGTGAAGTACCAGCCAGTGACTAAGCCTTTTAATACACAAGGCCTCCTACCCAAAGCTGGTCCTCAGGTGAGCATCAGAGCCATCATGTAGGAATTTAGAAATGCAGGCTCCTGGTCCTGATTTGACTTAATCAAAAAGATTCAAAGTAGGTTGGTTCAAGGTGAAGACACGCTGTGTCACAGCCCACATCTTGGCCTGCCACATGGGTAAAGCAAAAATAGGAGACAGTTTCAAGGAAGGCAGAAGATAAAGCAGAGTAGAGCCCAGGATTAGATTCAGGTGGTCCTGTTTCAGTATCAAATTATGGTGGTCTGGCCTAAGCAGTTCAACGCTTCTCTCTGGTGCTCACTGGTGAAATGGGTCATAAAAGCTCTTAACCAGCCTGCAGGACAGCCATGAGCATAGACAGATAAAGTGAGTGTATTCATTGTGTGCTTAACACCAACGCAGTATGTAACCAACTGCCACGACTTCCTTCCTTCTGCAGAGCTGATAGAGCCTTACTACCCAGAGGCTGAGGAGTCCTTAGAAAGGTTTAACATTTCCTCAAGGGTGTGGCTTTGTTTTTTGGCTTTGTTTGTCATCCTATTGGTGAACATCCCAGGCCTTCTTTAGAATTACAGAAGGTTCTTCTGTTCCCATTTCAGGTTATCTGTGGAGTCAGGCTTGGTGTAACTGGGAGGTGACATGTCTAGAGAGTAACAGGGTAGGCAACGCCTTCTGCCTTTCCTTCTGGGATTGGCATCCAGTGAGTGGCTGTGTCCCCACCCATTGTCAGCAATGGCAGGACTAGACCAAGGGGAGGCCACTGGCTCTCACGGCTTAGGGAAGAGCTCCAGAGAACTCTTAGATACCTTGGAGACCCTAACCTATCAGCAGAGTTCCAGAGTACACAAATGAATCTCCCTTCTTATGAGATTGGGATTCCACTAATGCCAAGGGAACCTCATCTAATAACTTGTGTCTCTCCAAAACCTTCTCTACTTTAGAAACCTGTTCAATTTAGAATTTAGGAATCACAGGTACCACACTGGGTACAGGAAAGGAAGAGCACCTTGAAATTTGCACATCCCATGAGCCTGCATCTCTATCTCTCCATCTATCTGGAATCATCATAAGAAAAAAGAAGCGAGAGACCCTGTCAGACCAACTTCAGCTTTATCTGTGCTATAGTTTGTGGCTCAGAAGTTATCTTTTCCTAATCCTCTTCAACTTTATTTGTATAGGAACTTTGGACCCTATAGGGTGTTGCTTAGTATGTATTTTTTGGTAGTCAAATATTTCCGAGGCTTGAGATGTATACATTCTAGAAAAAAAAAAATGCATTATGTTTCAATACTTTTATTGTCTTTCCTCAGCATGGGAAGTATCTCAGCCCAAACTTGTAAGCCTTTCCAGGCACAGGAACACATACCTGTGATACCAGGGCTCGTGAATAAGAGACAACAGGATCAATGACTCAAGGCAAGCCTTTGCTGCAGAGTGAGTTAGACGTCAGCCTGGGCTACATCAGGCTCTCAGACAACCAAAAGAAGAGTCTGGGGAGATGGTTTGATGGGTAAGAGTGCTTGTTACCCAAGCACAGAGAACTGAGTTTAAATCTGCTGCACCACAAACAAACAAACCAATAAACAAAAGTGTAGGTATGGCTGAAACCCTGGTCCTGCCATGTGTAGACAGGTTTCCCAGGTTTGCTGGCTGTCAACCCAATTTCAGTTTCACTGAGAGACTCTGTCTCAAGGGAATATGGTAGAAAGTAATAGAACAGGACACTGGGCATGTTCCTCTAACTTCTACCTGTGTGTACAGGTGTGGACACTCACAGACACCCCTGCACTTATAACACAAACCCACACACTCCCAACTTAAATAAACTCTAACCTGAATAGCTGTATTTTCTATGTATTCATTAAAAATGATAAAAATAATTATCTATTGTTTTAAACTATTTTAACTTTTAAAATACTCATGTATTTACTTCTAAACAGCTAGCCTAAGTGTAGCACTGGGTTAGCACAAGGCCAAGGGAGATGAATTATCAATAACCTTGTTATCAGATTTCCAGTCATGCTTAAAAATAAGAAGATTAAAAAAAACAAAACAAAAAAAAAAAAAAAAAAAAAAAAAAACAAGCCCACATCTTTAAAATTTCACCCTTCATCAATAAGAGTCAATAAGAGTCAATAATATAAAATGTACCCTGAATGATAATTGACCCATTGTGTGACCTGTTTCCAACCCCTGGAAATACAATTCAGAAAGATGACTTCTACTTCAATTAGGTCACAATGTTCTCTGACTACAACTTTCTGCAACTTAGTCACCGCAGAGTCCATGGTGCCTTCACTTCCTCTCAGATATTATTCAACTACCCATGCAAATATCAACATAAGGCCCAGCCCCTTTCCTATTGATCCATCCATTTTCCCCAAATGTAAAGTGGGGCAAAGGCTATGTTGATGATGATGTGTTACGAAAGCCCTTTTGTACATGTTGTGGTGAAGAGTCACTCAACAAACCCAGCAACTAGATCTAGAGTGAGGACATCTATCCTCATGTGCATATCTGTGGGTGTGGCTGGTGTGACATCAATCTTAAGCCACTTCCTGCTGTGCTCTCCACAGGACATGGACTGAGACTCAAGTGTGTCACTGTTCTTTAAGATGAACAGGTATTTACAATGTCCCGGAAGTGTGGACGCTTCTGAAAAGGGCTTTCTCACACCTCAAAACATGCCACCTCTTGGAGTCCCTTGGAGTTTGATGCCTCTTACCTGACGGCCTGAAGTCGAAAGAAGACGGGTCCTGCCAGTGAAAAGGATGCACCCGTGGGAGGCAGCAGAGGAGGCAGAAAAGCATGTGCAGTTTGGGTGGTACCATCTTGGGAGCTGAGCAGTATCTTTGCTTTGATGTTCTTCGGAGCAGATAAAAGAAAAGAAAATATAACAAATGGCTTGCAGAAGGTACCAAACTGGCAGACATATGAATGCTGATGGATGGCAGAACACAGGAAAAGCATGTCAGCATTTCGAGATGGCTAAATATGATTCTCTCTATTTTTATAGGTGTCATTTAGCTATAAAGAAAATATCGAGTCCTGACAATTATAACAACTGAGTCCCCGTCATCACTGTACCCAAAGGCATGTCTTGCACAGGGATCTAACAGCCATTAGTAGGAACTGGATAATGTTCCTAAGTCAATGAATGGACGAGACAATAAGGTATCAGAACTGAGATAGTAGACATTAGAGCCATATGCAAGCATCTTCTTGACAAAAGGCACTCATGTTTGTGCATGTAATTCCCCCCTTCAGTGTGAGTCTCTCCATGCGAGGGACACAGCTCACTTGGTAGAGTGCTTGCTTATCATTGCTGAAGACCTGGGTTCAGTACCAAGCACTGCATAAAGGAGGCTTGCTGACACATGCCAGTGAGCCTAGTGTGTTGGAATTAGAAGCAGGAGATGGTTAAGGTCATCCTCAGGGATGTATGAAGTTCAACTGCAGCCTGGATGGCACAAGACGATGTCTAAAACAAATTAATTAATTAATTAAGTAGAAACAAAATGTCACTCTTTGTCTTTGGGAGGATTGATAGAAATGGCCCACACTACCATTGCCTCTCATTTGAATTTTGGCAATAACTGTCTTTCTGTTTTTGTCCCAACCTCAAAGTCAAAGTCCAATATAATCACAGATGGTCATGTTACTCCTCGGTTCCCAAACTTCATTTGCTTCTTCTGTCATAGGGCAAACTTGCATACAAGTCTGTCCCCGATCTGTAGTCAACAGGCTTGAAACCGAAACTCTGTCCCCACTGTCTCTACCCTGGCCTCCCTGCCACCTGACACACATATTCTAACCTCTCTACCCAATCCCACTCTGAAGTCTGCGAATACCCCTCCCACATTAAGGCTCTTCACCTAACACCATAATGACTCTCATCTCCAGGTTTTTGTCCCGATGTCACCTTTACAGTGGGTTCTTGATTTCTCCATTTAGAACCGGACTCTAAGCTACTTCTGCATACCAGTACAGTCCACGACCCCATGTGCACGTCTGCAGCGTTTGTTGCCAATTGATATACTCAGTGAATTATTAGTTTTCTATCTTGCTGCAGAAGTGCAGTCCTGGAAATGTGAAAACTCTGACTCTATCCCTCTACTGTCTTCCAAAGACCTAAAATAGCACATGGTATACAGTCAGCACTAAATAAAAGCCTGCTTAAACAAATGACTAATCTCCGATACACATGGTTTCTAAAACACACCGAAACAAACCTCACAACCCACAGGACTGATTTGGCTGACCTTAAGGAGGCTCTAACTAGCTAACCAAGTAGATAACTAACCCATGGGGACAGTATAAAGCTGAAGCATGGGTAACTGTCACTCCTGGATGTCCCTATGAATCCTGCCTGCTCTCTTTCATGGCTGGAATCCAGTCTTGACACTAATTCTCAGTTGACAGAAATCTCAAAAGAAGTGGCTTCTGACACTGAGACAGTCTTCTCCCTCCCTTCCCTTTTCCAATACAAAACTCAGAAGCCACGTGACAACAGTGGGTCTCTGGAAGTCTAGTCGCTAGGCAGAACCTATGTGCGCAGCCTCACATGAATAAGAAATACACTTTACTTGCTTTCATTACCTGAAAGCAATGGCGTTTCCAGGATGTTAATGCCTCTTTGCAGCATTGAATAGCTTTATTTTAATACCAGATCCCAGCTGTTTAATTCAAGGGCATTTATCAAGTAGGTATACTCTCCATGATGGGAGCAATTGGGAATCCTGAGAATGTGATACAATTATTGACCTACAAAAGCTTATAAATGGGACTCAAAGCAAGATGGGCACATACGATGTAGGAAGGAAACGATTCCGAGACATTCTAAAAGTCTTAAATGACATGGAACTAATTCAGAGAGCAAAAGGATTTCAGAAAGACTCCAGAAGACCCAGGTTGTAGTAAGATTGGATCTGGCTATCAAAAGCTAATAAAATAAATAAATAAATAAAGTGGATGCCAATTATCTGGGAATTTGTCACAGAAGGACTGTATTTGTCTATTTAATTGGTTTTCTTCTTCTGGTCAGGAACAAGGGGGAGAAAAAGGAAAATAGATTACACTGAGATCTGGGGGTGGGGGTGGTTCAGGAAAGCTATGATAGGCAGAGGTTAGCCTGCACACCATACCTTGATCTTCATTACGCCTTCCTACCAACAACCAAGAGAAGTGTTATTAGAGATGATAGCAAAGGGCAGATGCCACTCTGTATTTCCAAAATCCTTAGATGGGGTGGGGGTGCTCTGCTCTCAAGGATTTAGCTGCTCTCAATGGAGTGGAGCAGAAGAAAGACACAAAACCGCAGAGGTTCTTGGGAGTCCTTCCTGGGTGCAGAGGCTGCCTAGTCTTCTGACTCAGCCATCCCACAGGCCCCATGTTTGGAAACTGTTGCAAATGGACAATAGTATCATTTGTTTCTTACTGAGTTTCTCCCTTCCCCCATCTCAAGGGACCTCTAATTTTACCCTTGAAGCACAAACCCTCTCAAGCAACGCCAGCTCACTCATACATTCCATATACATTTCCTCCTGTGTTTGTTTACCTCATTTGGAAGGGAGGGGGATTTTCCAACTAGCAATAACCACACTTTGAATAAACTTAATTGGTTACGATACTGCCACTGTGCAAAGCTTCCTCTCCTCAGTTTGTTAAGAATACGTCTGTAGCAAGGCTGCGGACATTCAGTAAGCAGGTGACCTGCCTACCCTGCAATTGTCAGGGCCTGAGTTTGGAGCCTAAGCCCCTGTCTAAAAGCGTGGTGATTTGTGTTGGTTGTTTTTGTTTGTTTGTTGCTATAAACTTGACACAAACCTAGACAAAGCTGGGAAGAGGGAATCTTAATTGAGAAAATGCCTCCTATCTGACACTGACCTGGAATGCAGCTTTGATTAATGATATGGGAGGTGGGGGAGGGGTTCAACCTATTGTGAGTGGTGGCACCCAGGAACAGGAGGCTGAAGAGACCATGAGAAGCAAGCCAGTTAACAGCCCTCACTCAGTGGCTTCTGCTTCAATTCTTTCTTAAATTCCTGCCTTGGCTTCCCCAAATGGACTCTGAACTGGGGTGTGTAAGCCTGCTAAACACTTTCTCACCCAGGGTGCTTTGATCAGATCAAAAATATAAAGCCCTAACTGGGACAGTCACGATCCCTGTGACTGTTGTTACAGTAGGGAGATGGAGCAAAGATGGGAAGTAGAGTCCTGGAGCTGGCTGACCAGTCCGCCTAGCCAATCAGCGAAAGCTGGGCTTGTGGAAAGCTGTCTCAAGGGGGGAAAATGATGTTGACAAAGATAGTGGTAGACACCTGAGGTCTACTTCTGACTTCCATACACATGTGCATGCACACTTACAAGCATGTACACACACACACACACACACACACACACACACACACACACACACACAGAGAGAGAGAGAGAGAGAGAGAGAGAGAGAGAGAGAGAGAGAGAGAGTAGACATTTGAAGTATTACACTAAGCCTCCAGAACTTTTCTCCAAAGGAAAGAACCTCCTGCCAGTGGAAAGAGCAGTTTTAGAGAAAGCGGATTTATTTTTTGAGACTATGCCACAGAGACTGGTCTTGTAGTCCTCCTACCTTAGTCTCCTGGCTTCTAGGTTTGCAGGAGTGTGAATGGTAAAGAGGAATTTAATGTTCCATAAATCAGGTTCTCCGCAGTAATCCTTCGGGCTGTCCCAGTATTCCTGGCTGCCGAGCTTCAGACAAAAGCGAGAGGACAACTGTCCACTCTCCACGCCGTTCTTGAGGGCTCAGCTGCTTCTTTGATGCCCCTGATGCAGCTTCAATGTGTGTGTGGTGGGGGAGGGGGGAAGTGGAGAAGGCACACTTTGGAAAACATGCCTCCGTCCGGAAGCAGAGGCAAGACTGTAGAGCAGGCAAGTCTGTTCTTGGCAGGCTGCTCTTGTTCCAGTTGAAAGAAACAAGGAAGGACTGTTCTGCTCCAAAGCACAGGATTCCCTGGTGGGAACACATGGGGGTGACAGTGAGGCAGCCCCAAAGTCCTGTTGGGGCTAAACCTCAGCTTCTTTCTGAAACTAGCCTGTGCTCTTAAGACGAAGGGCTAACGGAATTATAATGTTTTGACACTCTTTTTACTTTTGCCCCTTTTCTAGGGGATGGGGAGAGGATCAGAAAGAGTTCCATGTAGCCCAGGCTGGCCTGGAAGTCTACTGAGTGACCAAAGGTAACCCTGGACTCCTTGGCTCCACCTTCTGAGTGCTAGGATCACAGGTGTCCCAGACACCCTTAAGAAGGAGCTCAGAAGATGGCTCAGTGGGTAAAGTCCTGCTGTGTGAGCCTGGGGGTCTGAGTTCAGATCCCTAGAACCTACATAAAGTTGGACAATATAGTGTAAGTGGAACTTCAGCCCCTCTACGGACGGATCAAGGAGACAGGGATGACCCTGGAAGCTTGAAGTCCAGCCAGACTAGCAGAGAAAGGTGGAGGTGAACAAGAGGCCCCTTCTCAACCCAAATGGAAGGTGAGGAGCCATACTCAGGATTGCCCTCCAACCTCCACACACTCATGGCAGCATAATCACACATATAAACACACACACACACACACACACACACACACACACACACACACACACACATGCACACACATGCACGTGCATACATGATTTAAACAAGACAAAACTTCAACAAGAGCTCTCCAGATGAAGACAAGACATGATGAAGCCTGCCTCCTGCTTCTGGAAGGAAAAACAAGTGCTCTGATTAAGGCGTCTGAGGAGACTCACACTGGGCTTTCTGGTATCGAGACCTGTTGGTTTGGGTTTTGTTATGTTTTCATATTAGAGCCGACTTCACGTGCAACGACGTATCTTGCCTTCTGTTTAGGCTTCTGAAATCACAAATATGAGTGGTGATGAAACCTTAAAATGGAATCTGAGCTATAAATGACTCCCTCTAGTCAGTGCCCACTGAGCAAAGCACTGGTTGGCTTCGAGAGTCACATGGTCTCTGTTTCTTACATCGCGGGGTCTTTGGCACTGATGTCACCTTTCTGGGCCATATGAATGGCAAGTTTTACAGCCAGAGAAATAAACCCATGATTCTGATTCAAATTTTAAAAACATATTAATGTAGCATGGTGTTGTTTCTACTTAAAATATATAATTTCTATGTGGGTCGATGTGTACATGCAGGTTGAGGGCAGGCACAAGATAAGGCAAGGCCTGTGACTGGCCAGTGAAAAAGGTAGGTGGGCACAGAGTTTTTGAGAGGTGAGAGAGAGAGGAGGAAGAAGAGAAGATGGAGGAGGAAAAGGATGACTCAGCCCTATGTGGCTTTAAATAGCCACAGGTAGCTATGAATAATTTATAAGGGATGGATAATTACAGGACAGTTTGTCTCATCTAGGTGGGCAGTTTATGTCAGTATCAGTAGGCTCTGAATTTATTGTGTGGACATTTTGTTGGGTGAGAATTTACTGATATAAATCTGATTGATAAATTACAACCTTCTAGAGTTTTGATTTCGCCAGGTTACTGGGGATGGTGAGTCTAACCACAGGGGGCAGATGCTCAGTAAGAGAGCCTAGAGATAAGCCTTGTCTCTGCATGGGGCTAGCCATGGAGGAGGGAGAGACCACTGGGGCCAGAGAGTAGCAGGTAGTAGCCTAGCATGGTGCTTAATACTTTATTGCATTTTTAATATTTAATGCTACATTTCTACATAAATAGCGAAAAAACTAACCAGATAAACAGAATACCAGACTGTCTTCAGTAATCACTTTTAAGGGACAGGATAATGGCTGGTTTTCTCTTCATTTTAATTTATACTTTGTATTCCATGCCTGCCAGCAAGTCAGAGAAAGCAAAGAAGAGATTGTCTCTGGGAAGTAAAACTGTCCCCATCTGAAACACAGCAGGCAACATCAGGAACAAAACCAAGACAGATGATAGGCAATGGTACTAGGCTGGCACTGGAAAGGAGCTAAAAATACACAGTGGGAATCAAAAAGGGCTGCAATCTACCAGGAAAATAATTTGAGTACATGCTTGTCACAGTCAGCACTCGGTAGGCTGAGGCAGGAGGATTGCCACAAGTTCAAGACTACTTAGTGAGTTACAAACTAGCCTACACTACAGAATGATATCCAACATAAAACAAACAAACAAAACAAAGAAAACCAAAACATTCAGGCATACCGGTCCTTTCAACATTTAAGAGGTAGATGTGAGGAGATAGAAGGTTTAAGCTTATCCTCGGCTGCATAAGAAGATCCCAAGAGCAGTCTGTACTCATACGGTTTTAGCTGATGCACTAAGGAAGATTTTGTTTTGGTTTTAGGTTTACCGAGAAGCATAGCTTCATGAAGGAAGCATTCACCACGTAACGTGTACACGTCACTCTTACTTCCAGCGTACTACCCAGTCGGTGAGGTTGGTGCTTTTCCTTCAAGATCCTCTTCCTAGTTTCTCCAGAGTCCCTGCCTCACTGGCCCACAGTGCCAACTACAGTGGGTCGGTTTCCTCTGTTGATCCTACTCTCATGGTGTGCACGTCTCTTCAACACAGAGCACATCGCCCATCTCACGAACTCTCCACCCTCGACCTGTACTGCTGAGTGCTAAATGTAGGGCTGGCTTCTACAGGAACGCTAAACCCCACTGAAGGGAACAAAGCAGCAAGAAACTGCTGAATTTCTGTCCTGAACTTAGTGGTGTTTCCAGTGCACTTGGTGGTCAGGGCTTTTGGCCCACTAGGTGTAGCACACGTATCTGCTGGGCTGATACAGAAACGCCTTCTGCCCCGCAAAATCGTGTCCGTGTCTTTAGTCTGTCAGTGTGTGCACTCACACCGGCCCCGGGGGATATGAGAGAGAGAGTGGAGCAGTAGCCATTTTAGCCTCTGCTCTGGGCATACCTTGCTACAGGCTCTATCTGCATTGTAGGGAGCTCAAGGCTGCCTTCTGATTCTGTAGCTCAGTTCTCCCTGTCTAAGTATGCTCACCCCTCTTTCCATATGGTTTACCATCTCTTGCAAATGAAAACATTATCCTCTAAGAAACAGGGGTTATCAGGGCCATAGTCCTCATGCGACCCTTCCTCCAAGTCTTGTCCTGTAGGAGACTCCCTGTATTCTTCTCACCATCCCTGTGCCCAAAGTCTGGAGGTCTGGGGCTTCCTGTCACTAACCACAGCTTTGCCAGGACCTCTGCAACTCCATTTACGCTATTCTTAGTCTATGCTTTTAGCACTGATTTCTGCTGCCTCAGCACACTTAAAGCAAGTGGAGGCTATGACTCTGTGGTTAAGTACTTGGCTGTGTATCTGCACGGCTCTTGGTTTCAGCTCTTCTATCATAAGGAAATCCTTTCTGGTCCACCCTCCCACTTTGGTTCTGTACACCTTGGGGGCAGGGTGGGGTGGGAGACAACACATTTCTCTGGCTTCTGATTCGTTTGTCTGTCTTGTTTAGTCTGTCAGCTGTTTTCTTGTTTGAGGGACTTTATCTGAAAGAGCTGTCCAATACTTTTGAAAAGATTTCACATTTTTAAATAAACATGACCCCAGTTTTCCAGGCTACACAGAAGAGACAGAACTTCCTGCTTTTCGGGACAAAGCACGGTTACAAACAAGCAGATGTCCTTGACTCCCTAGGCTGCTTCTAAGGGTCACTATACTGTGTGGGAGACAGCTGCGGCCTTCAAGGCTTTTTTAGAGGGGAACGCAGTAGAACCCTTCCTAGGAGACTGTAACTCTCAAAGTCGCTCTGAGCTCTGCCTGCCAATAAGAGTTCGCTAAAAATAATCTTCAGAAGGAGAAACTCACATTGGACAATCACTTTAGACATTATCTTAGAACTAGAGAATATAAAATCTCTATTTTCATTTTGCTTAGCAGAGCTAGGAAAGGAACTGGGGCCTCTTGCATGCTAGGCAAGAGCTCTTCCACTGAGCTGTAACTCCAGCCCCAAAGGGATAATGTAGCTGTCTTCAAAATCACAACACTCAGAAGCCTTTTTCTGGGTCACTGACACAAAAGATAAATATAACCCGTTCTTTGAGAAAGATGGAACTAGGTATATAGAAGCAACTTGTAAATCAAATCCAGGAACACAGCATCTCCTTAGACTTTAAAAAAGAAAAAAAAAAAAATTGTAAAATTAGGTCAACCATGCTAGTAAGCTTGTGTAGCAAATTTTTAAAAAGCAATTTTGGGAGTTGTTGATATGGCTCAGGGAATAAGAGAGTTCAATAGAAACTCTGATAAGTGGTCTCTTAGGAATCCTAAAACAAGGATAGTTTGAGGATGAGATTGGACTTTCTTGTCCCACCTTTATCAAACACCTTACGGGATTTCTTTTTAACACCAGCCAAACAACTCCTACTCAACATTTGTTATTATTGAAACTAAGCAGTATTCAACTCCAAATGGCCATTGAGGTAGCTGGTGAACTCTGAACTTAATCTCACGACTTCAGAGGTGTAAGAATCAAGCAACTTCTGCAGAAATGGCTAAGCACACTTTGGGGAGAGTTCACATGATTCTTGGGTAATCGTTTCACAACCTCAGAAAAGAAGTGGGGACAAGAAGAGAAAACTAAAGCAGTTCTACTTATGGGAAGACCTGCACCCAGGGGCTAGAGATGACACAGCAGTTAAGAGCACTTGCAGAGGACCTGCAGCGATTCCCAGCATCCATGTGGCAGCTCACAACTGTCTGTACCTCCATTCCTCAGTGACCTGATGCCGTCTTCAAGTTTTTAAGAGGCAAACACGTGGTGTACAGACATACATGTAGGCAAAAACCCCACACAGAAAATAAAATTATGTGTGTGTGTCAAAGCAATTGGACTGGAGAAATCACTTATCGGCTAAGAGCACTGCTACTCTTCCAGAGGTCCTGAGTTCAATTGCTAGCAACCACATGGTAGCTCACAACCATCTACAATGGAATCCAATGCCCTCTTCTGGTGTGTCTGAAGACAGCTACAGTGTACTCACATGCGTACAATAAATAAATCTTTAAAAAAATTAACCCTGTACAAATGTCCAGGTTTTGTTGACATCTGGAAAAATCACAGAACAACATTGCTAATCTGTCCTTCTACACTTTACACTCTGATTCTCATCTGGGGATTTCAGAAATGACGTCAAGATTCCTTTAATACGCTGCAGTTGATCTGATAACCAAGAAAGCTACTAAGTGATTAATGGGTGGGTAGCATACACAGTGTGGACACACTGAATGCGAGGCGGTTCATATTCTGAGCAGGCTGCCACAGAGTAGAGCAAGAAGGATATCATGGTATTTTTTTATGCTACCCACAATGGTACCTAACTTAAAATTCATGAAGTGTTCCTTTGGAGAATTTTCCACTTAATACTTCCTGGCTACAGGTCTGGGAGCAGTAGGGCTAATAGTAGAGGCCATAAAGGGAAAGCAGTTCTGAGATCTCTTAACCGAGTCTGAACATATTCAAATGCATTGATGCATACCTGCCAGATGAAGTTAAAAAAATAAATGACAACTCTCAGGATTTACCAGCATCTGGTGGCTTAGATATGAGGCTAAAGGGCTAGAGAAAAGAAGAAAACTGTGGTAGCATCTTTATGACAATTGTCAATAATGGCAAATGACAGTGTCGTGCAGCATCCTCTAGGTACTTTATACAAATGACCTCATCTGGTCTGCAGAGCTCAATAGATATCAGTAAACAGAGGTGGCTCATTAAAGGACATGTTCGGTGTCACACAGACAGAAAACAGCTAAGCCAACACCTAAACTTAGGTCCTGACTCTGAAACAGGACTTTTTAGACAGCACTTATAGGTGCATAAGTGGCCTGACCTCATAGGATGCTTGTAGCAGCACCTCTGGCCTCTACCAACTAAATGCCAAAAGCATACCCCACTGTGGCAACCAGGTGTGTGTTTGTACATTGCCCAGTACCCCAAGGGGAAGCAAGAGTAGTTGAAAGCTACTACATACTGCTCAGTCCTGCTAAGGACTCAGAAACAATCTAACTGGAAAAATAAGTCTAAAAATGAGACAAAAATAAATATATAAGGAATAGGCAGAAGTAAATCAATCCACTACAACATAAAGATGTCCCAAGCTGTAAAACTAAAAGAATAATGACATCTTAGAGAGAGAAAAGCCGCCCTCGAATGGTACCCTGTACCTGCTGGACCACATTGTACTACACTTCAAGGATTGATTGTAGCCAATGAAAGTTGGTGCAAAGATACAATAACCTAAGAGCAATCTGAATGAGGCAGATTCAGGGGCAGAAAGCTGAAGAACCATGGAAAACATAGATGGTTCATGACAGATCTAATTCTCCACAGAAGGTCTTAGTCATTTGCTAGGTGACTACCTGGATCCATTAATGGAGCCTTTCAATAGCTAGCAAAGCACAGGTCTGTGCTCCACTAAACAAAGCAAGCTAGACTGGACAGTCTTGGCCTCAGAGGTCAAAATTAGAAGTCCGAAGGTGACTTACAGGAGGAAAACAGACCATTACCACTCTACTTCAGGAGACTTCCCCAGTGTAGGAATGAGAGCAAAACGTCACTACATCATTTGTTTTCAAGAAAAACTGGAGGACTACATTTACCTGTAACAGTTACTGGCTTTTGAAAGATAATCAAGAAATTAAATATATCACATGAGTCAATACATCAATCTATTATATGAGTCTACTAAGATAGACCTGTAGCCCTTTTAGGACTGAGGTGATGGCTCAGTGGTAAAGTTTGTACAACATAAGCGTGACTACCCAAATTAGGATCCCCAGGACCCTTATACAGAACAGGGTGTGTTGCCTGAACACTGGAAGGTGGAAGAAGGAGGGCTTGGGAGACTGGCCAGCCAGCCAATCTAGCTGAATAAGGGAGCTAAAGGAGAGACCCTGGCTCCCAAAGGCTAAGGTGGGTATGACAGTAAACATAGACAGTATTGACTTCTGGCTTCCACATATGCATGTACATGAGACATATACAACACACATGTTATAAATAAAAATTGTAATAAACAAGATTTATGGACAAAGGAGAGACTGTGACCTTCCCCATGAGCTTCCAATCCTAGGGAAATGGGGTGGATATGTCCTAGGGTCATTGTCACATCGCCTCATCAGCCTGAATCAGCAGACTGGCTAGTTCAGAATCAAGCAGACATGACTCACATCTAACGGCAGCTGGCATCTTGCTGTAACCCACAGGCTGTCATGACAGCTGAAATTTCCATAGCACGAAATGCAAATGAGGAAGGGGCCCTTCTTCTTCTGAACTAGGAGATCCCATTTGAAGTTGCACCTCAAAGTAAATGAGGAAGGAGAAGCAGGGGTTGCTTCATGTGGCCTGTCCTGGGAAGGTCATGTAAACAACTTCAAAGCCCTCATTTCTCACTCAGTCAGCAACCAACTGGGGAAGTGGCCTAGCCTCCTGTGGGAGATAATGCTTCACTAAGGAAAAGTAATTCACAGCTTGTTTGCGGCTCTCCAGCTCTCCCCGGGAATTCTGCTGCTCATGGAGATTTCTATTCAACAGATCTGTGTGCCCTTGGAATCTGCAAGGGCCCTATCCAGGATAAAGACCAGCCTGTCCTCTGAAACATTTCCAACATTTCTTTCAAACCCTAGTTTCAAATATTACATTTTTTGTATGTGACGTGAGCATGCTCAGCACTTAAGGTTAAGTTCCCTGTTGTTTTAAACCTTTGTGTCATATTCTATTATGGTGCTCCTGATGGTTTCTGATGGTGCAGAGAGGGTGAGATGCATTGTATTGTGTTGTGTTTGTGGGTATGGGTGTGCACACACGTGTGCGCAGGTGAGTCTTTGTGTATAAATGTATACATACACTTTTGCATCTTTAGGTAGAGGCCAGAAAACTTCTGGTATTGTTTCTAGGGTGCTGACCCTATTGTGAGAAGCATGGTGCTTTTGTCTTTTGTTTTTCAGAGAGGGTCTCTCACTGGGACCTGGAACTTAACACACAAGCCAGACCAGTGAGCCAAGGAGCCCACAGACCTGTCTTTCTAGCTCTGAGGCTGTGAGTAAGGGGCCATCATGCCCAGACTGTTCATGTTCATTCTGAGGCTTGAACTCAAGTTTTCACCCTCACAAGGCAGGTTCTTTACCAACTGAGCCCTCTCCTCACCACCAAAATATTTTAGTGTCAAAATGAAATTCATTGAACAGAACAAAAAGAAAACCAGGACGCTAGGATTCATTAGATTAAAGTCAAGCACACAGAATTAAAATGACACAGTACTAGTAAAAAATACTTGTAGTAGGATCTTGCAAACTCTCAGGAGAACATTCATAATATGTTATAAAAGCACAATCACTAGCTTGATTTTTTTGTTTGTTTGGTTTTTGTTTTGTTTGTTTGTTTGTTTTTACAGAAGGCCAGAGGTAGCAATAGTAGATTCGTTTTGTAGGTGGTAAATTTGAGACAGAGAAACATTAAGTAACTTTTAACTCTACCTTCAAAAACTATCCTGTGCCTGTTTGACACTTACACACTCTAGACTAGACTGGTGTAGCCAATCTCGAGATGCTCTCCTGATCCCTCTGTCAAACCCATTCTTCACACCACATCCAGAGCAACGGCTCACTAAACACAAGTCTGTGCTGTCATGTCTCTGCTTAGAGCACATCCAGCTTCTGGCTATCCGATTTGGAATGAAATCTACGTTCTTCCATCTGGCCAATGAGATTCTGAGTGACCTGACCCCTGTCTCCTTTCTCCTTTATGACACCCAGCCCTCCTCTCCCTTACCCATTTCATACACTCTGCTCTTCCATTGTTCTTTCTACACACGGTGCTTGACCCCCACACCTGGACACCAGGCTCCTCCATTGTCCTACCTCAAGAACTTTTTCTTTTCTTCAGAAAACTATCTCCTCAAAACTGAATCCAAAGGACTAAAGACACAGCTCCACAGTTAGGAGCCCTTGTGCCTTTTTTTTTCTTGGTAGAGGATCAGGGTTCAATTTCCAGTATCCGCTCAGTAGCTTACACCCTTCCCTATGTCTGGTTCTAGGGAACCTTCAAGAGTACCAGGCACACAAGGTACACATACATGCACGTAGGCAGGTATTCATACACAGTAGAAATAAATGAATCTAAAAAATGGAGGGGCGAGTCTAAGAAGCTGGGCTCTTGCTATGTGCTAGAGACATGTCTACACACTGAAGGTCATTTCCATGACACTAAAGCTCTTGGCTTGTCTTCAAAACTTGCAGTACTGGATGACTGGTCCTGACCAGTTCTTGTTTTTTTGCTTATCTCTTGACTCCAGAATTCTTTGCCAGTAGAAAGTATATCTAACTAACTTCTCCATATTCATGCCCTGGTACACAGCATCACCTATCTTTCTATCTATCTATCTATCTATCTATCTATCTATCTATCTATCTATCTATCTTATCTATCTCTTATCTATTTATACTATCTACCTATTATCTGGTTCAGAGTTCAGGATCAAACCAGGCTTTCTTTGTGCATACTACTTGAGTTCTCTACCACTGAGCTATACCCTAGTCCTCGGTTATTTTTATTTTGACATGACCTTTTTGTATAAATGGAGTTGGCCTTAAACTCACTGTCTAGCCCAGGATGGCCTTGAACATGTGAGATCTCCCTTTTTTACTCTCCCCAGCACTGTAAATACAGGCCTGAACCACCACATTCAGGCACCAAGGTTTGAAACAGATAAATGAAGGAATGAAGGAACATGGCTTTTGTTAGGGATCAGCTACAAATTAATTCAATGAGTATTCATATAGTAACTTCTCTCCTTCTCAGCTACTAAGTTTACTTAAAAACAAAAGCTCTACAAGTCTGTGTGAGTCTGTTCTGTTACTATAAGTCATTATGTAATATATAATATAATACAGAATATGATAGATGATATGTAATATATATAATATATAACATATAGCATAATATATAAGGTATGGTAATTATGTCTGATGTCTGATAGATAATATAATAATATATAATATATTTGTATTTGCTAGTTATTATTTTATTATATTTAATTATATTTATTAGTATAATTAATGATATTTAATACAATTATTATTACATATATAATATATAAAATATATTACATATTTTTATTTATGTTATATATTATGTAATGTATATTATTAAGAATATGTCATATTAATATATAATATATCAATATTATATAATTATATTTGTATGTCATATAATACATAATTAATATAGTATGCTATATGTTATAAGTATATAATATATTATGATGTTATATGTTAGTAACACAGTAGTGGGGGATTGCAGGCCACAGGTGGCCGACACTTGACTGAGAAGTTGTAGGAACCTTCCTCCTTCCCATACCAGCAGACCACAGAGCTTCCTCAAAACTCTGGAGAACATAATTTAGAACTAAATGTTCCCTCATTCAACTTCTTTTTATCCAATACTTCCTCATCCAGGCTTTGCTGGATGTAAATGGCTCTGCGCTTTTTAGGGTCAGTGGGTCAGTCAGACTCCTAATCAGGAATCGTAAAAAGCTGGCAGGCTTATGCTGTAGTGCTGGGGGCGGGGCTGCTTGAGAGATGACTCTATGATTAAGAGCACTGGATGCTCTTCTAGAGGACCTAGGTTCAATTCCCAGCACCCACAGGACCGCTCACAGCCATTTGCAACTTCAGTTCCAGGGTACCTGGTGCCCTCTTCTGCTGCTCTCAAAGACCAGACACACAGTACACAGACTTATAACAGACTTACAGGCAGCACCCAATACCCAATATGCATAAAATAAAATGTGTGTTCATGTGTGTGTGTATATATATATATATATATATAAACTGGGGATGTACCTTAGTTTGTAGACTGTTGACCTGACATACCAGGGTTCATCCTGGTGTCTCAGAACAGGTAGCCTCAGGCCTGGAATCCCACAGTCCAGGAGATAAGAAACGAAAGCCAGCAGCTCAAAGTTAGTCTCAGCTATACAGCAAATCCCAGTTTGGGCTGGGCTACATGTGACTTTCCTCAGAAGAACAAAAAAATAAGAACAAGAAGGTTGTTCCCCC
This sequence comes from Micromys minutus, assembly GCF_963924665.1. Lineage (NCBI taxonomy): Eukaryota > Metazoa > Chordata > Mammalia > Rodentia > Muridae > Micromys > Micromys minutus. Next base: position 60,650,251 of record NC_137974.1, read on the forward strand.
TTGAAGTCTGTCAAAAGGACCCCCATTCCAAGTACCTCACTGGCTCTTTGCTTAATGCTATATTCTGAGGCCATCTCAATGAATGTGCTAAATTGTTTGTTTACAAACAGAAGGGGTAGTTAGATCCCCAGGTGTTGTTTAGGACGGTGAGCAGATAGAGAGGAAATAAAGGGCCAGCGGCCTGGCTGTGAGGGAATCCTAAACTAGCCCTTTGCACCCCACAGGGGGATCCTTAATAGCTTAATAAGTGGCTGAGACTCAATAAATTCCCTCGTCACAAGCTCTCAGAGGCTCCGAATGTTGAGCCTTGGGTCTCAGGCTCACTGAGGTCAGTACCAGCCTGGAATGACAGGCCACGGTACTGGTTCAAGGATGGTGTTAGTACAGGGTGAGGGACAGGTTCTGTGTATAAATGCCCGAGGGAGGAAAGTAAGCCTTAGTCCTCGTGGCAAGGACATGAAGCTGGCTAAATCAATAAGCTGTTTCTTTCATGAAGCTACTAGGGCTCCCGCCTGGGGGCTGGCAGTTTGCCAGGATGCTCCAGACCTCTTTGTTTTTGACTCCTGACCCAGAAGTTCAATATGACTCCAAAATTTGCTTGCCAGACTCATTGCTTCAAGGGAACACACCACACACACACACACACACACACACACACACACACACACACACACACACGACTGTGTACGCACGCACGAATGCTCATACACTAGTCTCCCAGCTCAGCAGTCTCATTTGGGTCAAATGTAATTTGTGAATGTGTAATTTGGTAACGTGCGCCGCCCAAATCAGATTGCATGCCCTTTACAGGTGACAGCACCGTGCGAGCAAGAGCCTGCCTGCCTTCTTGCCTTCTTTCTTTCTTTCTTTCTTTCTTTCTTTCTTTCTTTCTTTCTTTCTTTCTTTCTTTCCTTCCTTCCTTCCTTCCTTCCTTCCTTCCTTTCTTCCCACGACCTGGCAATGATTTTCATGGGATAGAATAGAATCCTCAAGAGGACCATGTTCCCGTTTTTTTGGCTTCCTTGTCTTTGTAAAAAAAAAAAAAAAAAAAAAAAAAAAAGAAAGAAAGAAAGAAAGAAAGAAAGAAAGAAAGAAAGAAAGAAAGAAAGAAAGAAAATCCAGCCTTAAACGTAAAATAAGCATCCTTTCATCTGGCCAGCAACCAGATGCCCCAAGAACGAGAGGCATTGCTTCATTTTTATAATTCTGTTTGCAAACGTTTTAAGATCTGGGATAAGAAAGTATGTGCGCTCGCGAGTCCCAGGATGAGATCTAAGAACAACACTTTTCCCTGCATCACTGGGTTCCCTGCCATCCCTCACTACTGAATTCTTAAGGTGGCTTCCTCGGAAGCAACCCGTCATTTCCGCGCAACAATTCTTCAGCCCTGTTTCTGGGGACCTCAGAGGTGAGTCCTGAACCAAACAGGAGGACATTGTGGCTCCAGCTCACCCTCCCTGGGGACTACGCTCCCATGTCCCCGCAGCAACCCAGTGACAGCGCCACAAGCCCACAGCTCAAGCCCATCCCTGTCTTGGGGCTTCTTACCTGGTCTTACTGCGCTGACTCCCGGGTACCCGGAGCTCTGGGCGCACCAATGTCACCAGCGCGAGCCAGATCCCAGCAGCACAGGCTTCTTTTGGACAGTCGTTTTATCCCGGTGCTAGGTTACCTCAGAGGTGGGTTGAGCAAACAGCCTCTTAAAATCTACCTTTAGGCTCGACCCTCCCCTCCTTGGGTTGCTGTGCAGGAGGGGAGGAGCCTGTGGCCCGGCCTCCAAACAGCTTCTAGCTGATGCGACTCCGCTCACCGCGCTAGCTCCAGGGCTGTCACCACTGACCTCCTCAAGCGCCTGTGCAGCAATCCTGACTATGCCTGGGGCGGTGATTGGCTCCTAGTTTCCTAGTCTGACACCCGATTCTCACCAAGTTTCGGACAAGCTGTGTCCACTCCAAAGCCCATCTTTCCAGCGCCATTCTGGTCTCCAAATCCGCAGAGTTCACTGAATCACTGAACAGCGGTCTAGAATCTAAAAAGTTCTGCGCAGCTCGTATTTTAATACTGTGTACCCAAAATCCAGCTTCACTCCTTGAGGAGACGATACCCCAGACTGGAAGGTCTGCCCCTATCCAGCTTTCTTTGCTGATTTCGAGGGATATAGTAATTGAAATGTACGTTTTATAGCTCAGTCTGACTAGGCTATTCATGTTTGTTGCAAAAACATTTCCATGCAAATGCAAACATTCCCTCCAAGGGCGTGGAGGTGGAGATGAAGGTGGAAATGTGAAAGGTTTAATAGAAAAGTCGTTTGGAATCTTCTTGAGGGCCCCTTCTCAGAGATATAAAAAGAATAACAACTGGGTGGGGGGGGGGGGACTGGAGACTAACTGAAGAACAGTGGAGAGATCTGGCTTGCAAGGATGCATGCAGAAAAGCGGAGAGCTCCAGGCTTGCAGCTTTAATGAGTCATCCCTCTCACCCACGGTGGGTATTATGGTGTTCTGTGGCAGTGATGTAGTTGCTCCTTCCTGCTCCTATGAGTAACCCTTCACCTATACTTCTGCTAGGAGCCTCAGTACAAACTTACTGGTTCACCAAGTTAGACAGTGGGAATATTGTTCAATGGTTCAGTCCGGATTCCCTTTCTGGGGTGCATTAGCACGTGTGTTATATCTTCCCACAAAGGCTCTCTCAGAACCCTGTTTTCTCCTCAGACTCATCTTCCAATAATTTTGAAACATCTTCATTTAAAGCTATTTAGAATGTTTAGAGAATTTAGGTTGAAATTTATATGTTGTATTGCACTATTACACTTCTGATTAGTTTTGGTTAGGTTAAGTTCTCACTTAGTCTTTATGAGCTTTTAAACAATAATTTTCTGCTGGAGTGAGGGTGGAGAGATAGTTGAGTCTGGAGTAGTCACGAAGCTAAGAAAAGGTCCTCAAACTTGGAACAAGACACTACAAGACCAAGTTCTCAGTACTGAGTAGATTAATTTGCCCTAGAGGGCATATACATACATCATACATACATACATACATACATACATACATACATACATACATACATATATACATACATACATACATACATGTAAATAATCTGAGAGAGAGGACAAGGGAGAAGGAAAGAGAAATAAGGGAGAGGGGAGAAAAGGGTCAAGGGAGAGTAGGAAGGGGCATTTGTCCCAGAGGGATAAAGGACTGCCTCTAGATAAAGAGACAGATATGGCCCATAGGAAAATGACGGTTTATAAAGGAAAGAGAGAAACCCCCATGTTAGGATGAGGTGCTTCATTTTAATTAGGCATGTTAATTAGGTGAACCAAAAGGAGGCTTTGGATTGCTGGGCTTTGATACTTTAATAGCTGAACCTTGGTAGTCAGGCTCAGAAGGAGGAAGTGGCCAAATAAGGAAATGAACCTCTGTGGCTAGCTTTAGGATGTAATCTAACAGTTTAGCAAGGCAGAGAAAATGGGGGAGTAGGGCAAGGGCTGCCAGAGCCATGTTTGCCATGCTCGGGCTACTAGAGCCCCTTTGGATAGAAACACAGTAACTGAGAACTACTTGTAGAATATTTATGGAGGCCTGCAGATACTGTTCAGTGGTACAGCACTTGCCTAGTATGCATGAGGTCCTAAAGAACCAGCATGCCTCCATTTTGGCCATCTTGTAGTAAAGACAATTTAGGTTCATTTTTGTTTATGCTAAAACCTCTATTTCTCAAAGATTGGGCTATGCCCCACATGTAACTGTGAGACCAGAACAGGAGCTATATTGTTAACCATTAAACTTCATTCCTTACAAGAAGGGTCTGTTTCCTATTTATCCTGCAGACCATGTTTTTCTGTCTACACTGAACTTGTAACCCCATGAAGAATGTTCATTCCTTTGCCTTGCTAAACTCCTGAACCTGTAAAATATGGTTGCCCCTTTGCCTTAGAAAATATGCCTTCCCAGATACTCTGATGACTCTCCTTCCACATGATATAATCTTATATTTCTTTTTATTGCCTTCTTTTTAACCGCCCATTATCCCCACAGCTGTTTCCTATCCCACTTTACCCCACAGAAACCCTTGAGCCCTGAGTACCCTGCTCTTCTGTCTAGGCACTGCTATCTAATTAACCACATAATAGGGGCCTCAACAGCTGGTGAGGGTCTGCTCTCTGAAATCCTGATTTTGGGAGTGGCAACTCAATGGCCAGTCTAAATAAAATTTGCTTAATCAGAACATTGTGGAAATGCTTCTCACCCCACCCCTGTCAGGTCTAGTGTAACTTTAACTGCAGATGATTCCGTAATGCCTGCACCAGGAACAAACCATGCCTTTGTTTCAAAAAGTTGTTTATAATCATCTTGCAACCCTGTCTTTGTTTCAAAAGGTTATCTGACCATCGACAACAATCTAACTGTTATTATGACTAATAGGTTTCTCGGACAACTCAATATGCCGGTCCAAGGCAAATCAAGACCATAAAGGCAGGTTCATTGAGAGACAGCCCCCAAGCCGGTTCACAGATCTTACAGGAGGAGTGCAGTGGAGTTGGAAACCTGGGTTAAAGCAAAGGGAATAGTTTCCTAGAGCTTAGGCCAGGAGTGATACTATGTCAGCTAGGAGCTGGGCTTGTGCCTATTCATGGTCAAAAGCCAAATCCCAGGGTGGTCACTTTTGTGTGAGTTGCCAGAAATGGGAGATGCGGGGTGATGATGTGTTAGACCGTTTTCTCCAGGGAATGAGGGAAGGAGTACAGACAGGGTTCCCTGGCTTGTGGGGGGTGGGGGTGGGAAGAGGTTTGGGGTGGTGAATAGAGAGAGGTTCACCTAACAATGACTACTTTGTTGTGACCACCGTGCAGCCCTGTCTCTGTTTCAGGAGGGATAACTTGTTATGTTTCTGTTCTGCTCCCATAATCTAACTGATTTTGCCCACCAAATCCCTCATTTGAAAACTCATTTCCTCTGAGTTTTAAAAGCCTGGTTTCCTCACTCCCAAGCCTGACCTCTGGAACCCCACCTTAGGAGGAGGCAGCCCCTATACATGACTTTCTAAAAAGCTTGCTTTATTGATGATATTGGCCGTGACAATTTGGGCCCTCAGTCTTTCTCCTCCCATCTTTGGGATTAACAGTTCTAGCCATCTGTATCACAAAATGACATTTGTGGGGTTTAAACAAAACCCAAGCCCAAAGAAACAAACAAGGTTATGAAATGGCTGTAGCGCAAATGGGAGCGAATGAAGACGGTAAGAACCCAGAAGTAATATATGTTGCAGTAAATATTAAAATGAAGGCTTAACCTTTTATCCAGAGCTTTGCTGGTTCGGGGGGGGGGGGTGGGGAAGCACCTGGCACTGCTGAGAACCCTAACTTGGTGGCTTTATATGGCCTCTATGAACTCTGACGAAGTTCACTCCACCACCCCTTTGCTGCTTTCTGTCCCGGGTGGATACTACCACCCGGGGAAGGTTTCTTTCCTCCACCGCCCGGCACAGACATGACTCCACAGCCCGGTAGCTTATCAAGTAGGGTCATACGTCAAATTCTCAATCCACAAACTCTCTACACAGTAAGTTTAAAACCAATAGACAAAGATACAAACTACCCTTCAATATGAGATAAAAAGACCCACAGAAGCCCTTAGAAATAATAACAACCTCATTAAGTTAGAGATGCGCTGAGAAAAACATACACTTCTGCCTCCATCTCTGTTCCTCCTGGACTTTTCTCCTCCTCTCCTCCTCTTCCATTTTCCTAGCCTTTTCCCCGCCTACCACTGTCCAACCCTGTATTACCTTAACATCAACCCCCAATATGGGAATCTTCCTTGGATATGTGGGATGCTTTCTGAGTCCCACATTGATCCAGTGATAGTTAAAACTCTCTTCATAGCGATGGGGTCCAGCCATGTGGTGATGCGCCTTTCTTAGTGGCATCTCCAGTGCAGGGATGAGAAGAGAGGGAGGTCACCTGTGCTTAGAACCTGGGAGGGGTATGAAGAAGAACCAGTGTGCACCGGCCACATCAGAACAACCACACATACTAAATCAGAGTAGTCGGCAGAACACACTAGTGCTTAGGAAGTTCAAGCCTGACCAAATCTCAGTATGGAGAGGCTGGATAGACAGCAAGTCCCCACCCTCCACCCCCCAGCCTTCCACATAAGGAGCTATTAGCAATTGATAGCTTCTGATAGAGCTTCTGACAGTCAGCTTTCTCTAACGATGTTGTACACTGGTGGGTTGACCAGACAGACTAGTGGAAGCTCACACACCCTTGAATATATGGGCAGCACAAATGAACTTAATCTATGGGGACAGGGAAATGTAGAGTATTGTAGGTAGGGAAGGGGGTGTGGATCTGGGAGGAGTTACGAAAAAGCTAAGAATAAATCTTTTTTTAAAAAATGATGTAATACACTCATTTTCGCCAAATCTAATCCAAGTAGAAAAATACAAGTCAGAAGTGGATATTCTTTCATAAGCCTGTTGTGGGGTATCCACCAGAGAAGACTGCTTGGACATAGCTTTAAGCCAATAGAGAGTTCTTAATGGCTGCTCATCAACTGCCCTGTGTGTTTAGGATTCCGGTGTAGCCCTGAACCATTCTCAGGGTGAGCTTTCAAGCACAAAGCCTATGTTCTGGGTGGACATATCAGTTAGGAAAAACTGTCAGCCAGAGGCAGAACTACTGAAGTCAGAAGTAAGGTTAGTACATTCAGAGACTTTCCCAGAACGATGGGTTTTGATGGATTACTCAGTCTTTGTTTTCCCTTTGGCAGATGGTGCTGTCCACATGCTGGTCCTAAGGCCTGAAGGCTACTTCCATCACGGCTCCAGTGGTGTGAAGATCTGGAGCCCTGTGACATTTCTCACTGGTTTTAGTGACTGAGGCAAATCATGGACTCACCCTGCTTTAAGGAGGTGTAGTTGTTTCTAAGGATCACTAATTTTACTGAACAAATACACAATTGGCCCCATAGTTTAAGATACAGAGCCCCACCAGTAATTCATCCAAAATGAGAATTCAAGGCCCAGACAATGCTGATAGCAGAGTAGTCAGCCTGGGTAACTAGAGAACAGAAACTGGTATTAATTCTCTGGTTAATGTCTCTCTCTGGTTTTTTGATGCTTCTCCCCCCAATCATGGAAATATTTGTTTTTAATTACTCCTGATCAATTAGCATAGAAACAACATTTTCCCCCAAAGCCAGACATACTTTCCTTTATGTCATGAGAAGTAAGTCTAAGCCTTTCTAAATTTTTGGACCAAACCTGCAAGGGACTCTAACTTGTTTGGATGCTTTTAGGTTCTTGTCAGCCTGTGTACTTGGTTTAGAAAGCATCGGAGGAGGCACATTTAGTCAAACCATTAGTAACAACCAGCAAGTAGTTCTCAGTGGGTAGGTAACATTACTATTATCCAGATGAATTAACCTGTAAGGCAGAACAGCAGGTGTCAGAACAACGGGAAGCATGTAGGTTAAAGGCTTTGGGTATTTGACAAGTTTCTGCCCCTTGTAAGTCCTCTAATGTTAATTTGACTTCCCCTCAATCACAATGGGTTTTGTCAGTCAAAGGGCTGATGGTCTTTGGTCTGGTTAGTTCCTAGTTCTATGTACCACAAGGGGTGTGGGGTGTCTAATCCTGGCCAATTTCTGGGAAGACTTAACTAAGAGGCAGACCTTGTCAGGAACGGAAAATAGGGATGGGAGATCCTTACTTCCTGGACTCTGGACCTGGGTGTGTTTAAGAACCAAGGCCTGGAGATCTAGGTGGGGTAATTTCTAGTAAATCAAGCTTCAGAGTCCCTTTTTGTGGCATAGAGTCTAATTCCTCAGGTTTTTCCTGTTTCCCAAATGCCAGAATATTTTAAAAGAAATTTACAAGGAAGGCTTAGTTTTAGAATCCCAAGTTTGAAATCTATGTCTGAAGCTTTAGCTATTAATTGAGACATTCAGCTATGAAAACCAGACCTTTGTTGGACCCCTGTTGCTAGAAAGAAACCTAACCAGGGGATCAGCTCCTGGAGGATTTTTTTTCATTGGTTTCGATCCACATGAGAAACACTTCTGTCCACCCAGGAAAACTGTCTCTAAAAATTGGTGTATATTTTCATCTTCTCTTGGCAGACTAGATCTCAGTGAAATCATGTTTCCCAGAGTTTGCCAGATCAAGTTAAACTTTTATTTGGACCCCATTGCTGGGTAAGAATTCTCTGTTTTGGATTTATTCGAGCACAAACCTGGCAACTGACTGAGACATCCACACTAGGCTGTCTAGTCTAGGTATAACATACCTGGACCCGAGCAACTCAGAAAGTTTTATAGTCCCGAGATGAATATGAAGTAGAAATTTCTGGTTTCTTTGGAGACTCAGTTGTGCCCTGTGATGTGTTTCTGGAAATGGTCCTATGAGGGGAGGCTTTTGCTTAAGCAGACATGTGGGGGGATGCTTTGTTGAGAACAGACATGGTGTTTTTCTGGAAGCAGACTGGAAAACAGGCTTGTGATGCTTTTCGAGAGTGGATGCTTGAGAGAACACGTGACGGTTGGAAAGCACATAAATACAACCCGACGGTGGACAGCGCTTTGTGGAACTGGTTCGCCTTGCCATTCTTTGCTGTTCATCATTTGCCATGACTTCATAGGGAGGAATGCACCAAAAACCTTCTGGTGGTGTTCAGAGGGCTCCTCGCTGCTTTTGCTGACTTCTGGCAGAGCCTCTCCGTTTCTTCTGGTTCGACGTGCTGTTGCTGACTCACAAGTGATGCTTGCCAATGAATCGAGCTGCCCTGCTGATTCATGGGAACTGAACTGCTGATATCCTGACAACGCAGATTAAAAAATGCTCCAAAGAACTATTTATAAACAGGTCCACACCCTCCTCTGCTCTATTAATCTTTCCTTTCCACTACCTCTGGTCTTGCTAGGGCTAGAGACAAAGTTAGAGCTATTTTTAAAACCTCAGATAGATGTCTTTGGCTTTGTCTCAGTCCTAACTAGGGCTCGGTGCCCATTTTGTGTTGGTGTGTAGAGGCCTTGCTATTTCTTGCAAACTCTGGTTTCCAGGGGTAGCAATACCTAGCTGCACCCAGGGACGCACAAGTCTGTCTCTTAGTCATTCGAGTTGCCATCTGAAGGGTGAGACAGGATACTTTTGCCTCCCCTCAGCTGGGAGCCAAGACAGGTAGCCTCTGGTGTACAATGATGGACTTTCTTAGCTGACATTCTGTAGCTCAAGGTCTACATATTTTCTAGGAAAGCCTGTCACAGAAGAGAAGGATATCAGCATTTAGTGTCTCATCAAATAGGATTGGAGAAGTTTTAAATCTTTGGGGCCAGCTGGTCCATGTCAGTTGACTGTTGTAACCTCACCCTGAGTTTGTCCATCTCAAAGCAAAGGTGGGTTGGCTCACCTCTGCCAATGGGAGGTTGAAGAACACGTCTTTTAGATTCAAGATGGCTTATGTGTATTTCTCTGGAAAAATCAGATTTATGGAAATTGGAAGTCCCAGGCTTCTTCACAAGCAGAAGAAGTGTATTTCAAGGTAGATGGCAGAACACCAGGATGCCTGTCTCTCTAAGCCAGGCAGTATGATCTGCAATCTCCCCCTTTTGTTTCCAGAGTCATTGAGTATAATTTAATCTGGTTGGGAGTAGCTGAACTGGTTAACTGGAACTTGGGGTTAGGCCAGTCCTGTAGGGTTAGGGAGTTGACTACTGCTCATACCCCAAGAATCTTGGTTGTTATTCTGAGAGATAGCCCCAGTGTAGCTTTGACTGGAGATGGAACTTTAGGAGATAGTCTCCTGACAGATGGTAAGACACCAACATTTTGCTGGGTATCTATAAGTCTCACTGTGTTTGAACCTTTCTCAGGGTGAACTTCTAAGCACAAAATCCATGTTCTGGGTTGACCATGCTACAGTCAACAAGAACAGTTAGCCATAATTAGAACTACAAAAAGCAAGGTTAGTACTTCCAGAGGTTTTCTCAGAACTGTGGTCTTTGATGGGTCAGGTCTTTGTTTTTTAGCTTTTTACAAGTCCAATTTCATCAGACGAACATTTTACAATTTGGTACAATATTACAGATATTTTTCCAGATAAATGGAGTATTTTTTGTTTGTTTGTTTGTTTTAAGCACAGAAAAGCTAGTTGGTGGTGGCACACACCTTTAATCCCAACACTCAGGAGGCAGAGGCAGGAGGATCTCTGGGAGTCCTAGTTCAGCCTGGTCTACGGAGCTAGTTTCAAGACAGCCAGGGCTACACAGAGAAACCTTGTCTTTAAAACAAACAAACAAACACAGAGAACAGATAAATGTGGGCAGGCGTTCAGTTCAGTAGTTTACCTCCAAGGCTTTGGGCAAGTTAGACAGCCTTTGAATCCCCCGGTTACCTAAAACTGATAATAACATCAACTTCTGCATGAAATGTTTTTGTTGAGAATTAAAATGGATAATTCAGCCAAGGGTGAATGTGAACAAGTAATCCCAGTAGTTGGTGTGTGGGTGGAGAAGGATCAAGGGTTTGAGGCCAAATTTGGATACACGGCAAAGCCAGTCCTGGCATGTGAATGAGACTCTCTCAGCAAACAGGTAAGTAGAGAGATAAACAGAATAATGAGGAATCTCCTGCTCAACGTGTTAGCTAGGACCTGGGTTGGTTATCCAGGATCTTACGGTAACTCAGCACCTTTTGCAGATTTCATTTTCTCCATCCACTTAGGGGATTCAGAGATGGGAAACCCATATTTGTGCTTTCTGTAGGGGGCTGTCCTCTTGGCTAAAGCCTTGAGAACACTTCTGCCAGTTCAGACAGACCTTCCTGTCCAGTATCCTGTCAAGTCCAAAGCTCCTGGGCACCTCAGTGTTATTGTAACTGAGTCACCCGGTTGTGAGGTAGCTGATTATCTCCTTGAGTCATTTGTGATCATCTAGTTGTGACTTATTTGATTGTACATTTACGGTATCATTCCTTTACTCCACTGTGATAATTAAATGCTTAAAAGCTACACCCTTAATAGTCTCAAAATACTTGTTGGTATGAATTGTGCGTGCTCATGGGAAAATGGCATTCATTTGCCAAGTCAATGTAGAGTAAGATAAATGAGCGTTGTTAGAAACATTGAAGTTGTTTATTGTGTGTATAGTGTACTGTTTTCATTTAGCAGTGTGACACTGCTGTCCTTCCAAGCTAGTGTAACCACATCTACAACATCACTTTTAAAGGCTATACATTTCTCCCTTGTCAGTGAAAACTTGGGTTGTTTGCAGTGTTTACATGTTTGAAATGGCGCTTCAGCGAGCATCCTTGCAGATGAAACTTTGTTCACATTTATAGTTGATCATGAATACCTAGGAGTAAATTTTATGTGACACAATATGTGCATTATTTTCTTCCATTTCTCTCTCATCTGTGGGTGTCCTGACTGAACCCAAGATAGACTTTGTTACTGCATAAAAGTTACTTCTACAAAAAAGGAATGTACCAAGAGATCTATACAGATTTGACTTCCTCATTCTGAAACTCTCAATGCTTCCCACTGCACACTGGGAGAAATGCAGTCTAGTCATGCTGATGAGGCAGGCACGTCCTTGCAGCATCTGGCCTCGTTCACCTTCCCCTGGCAGTCTCCCATAGTCAGCTCAGTTTACATGCGGCCCCTCTGGATTTCATGCCATGGGCATATCCTTTGCTGGTAAGGACTTGGCTTTTTTTTTTGTTGTTATTCAGGCCCTGGCTGGAAGCCCTGTGGATTAGCTGATGAGTGTTAATAAAGAGGCTGCTGATAAAAGGAGAGACAGCATTCAGGGAGCACAACCCACAGAGCATGGTACATTGCTCTTCACCGAGCAGCACTGAGAGCCCCAATCAGCCATGCTGCGCCTGCTGGAGCAATGGCTGGGACTTGGCCAGCATTGCTCTATGGAGGAAACCTCCTGACAGGGCTGTGACCTTCACCGCCTGGCTGGCAGACCTCCCTAGAGAGCCAGTCCTCTAACCCCACTCTTCATCTCCTTTCCCAATCCAGCTGGAAGCCGCTGGCGTGAGTCCATCATGAATGGTATCCAGCTAGGTCAGCCTTTATGGAGGGGGGTGGCTATAATGAGACAAATGAGACTTCTAACTGATTCCAAAATTCGGGGTCTCAAAGCACCTTGTGCTATTCTCAGGCCATTTAACACAGTCAGAATTACACTTTTTTTTTTTCAATGTCTCACTTTCTCAAATATGTTAATACCCCCATCAGGAGAAATCTGACTTTCTTCACATGCATTATGAGAAGTCAAAAATCTTTGTTGTGAATTTCTCTCAAAGGGACTTTCTAGGGCTGGTAAAATGCTTGTTTTACAAGCCTTAGAATATGAGTCCAATCCTCTAGGACCCACGTATCAACAACAACAATGAAAATCAAAGAAATAAATAGAGCCATGGTGTTGGGAGGGGATCTCTGCTCTGGGAAGACAGAGACAGGTGGATCCCTAGGGCTTACTGCTGAGCCAGAACATCCTACATAGCTCTGGGCCAGTGAGAGACCCTGTCTCAAAACACAAGAACCACAGCTGAAGTAGACACAGACACGTGACACACATGCATGCACGCACACAAATTGAGGCCTTCTATTGACTCCGAAGACATGCTAGAAAAGATAACTGTGTTAATACAGGCAAGTAGAAGGACGAGCTAACCAAGACAGTAATCCTCAACCATCTGTAAGCAGGCTGTGCATATCCCTCTCAGGTTACATCGCATCCAGTTTAGGTCAAGGGAGAACCATGACTACCTCTCCAGATGGTCCTTCCTAGAAAATGTGACCCTATGGATTTCCTAACTTACCCTCTCAAGGTGACAAAGCATGCAGAGCCCACTTGAGATGACTGGCACAGGGCTGTAATCTTAGTTCCATGATAAGCCCTTCTCAAGTCTAAGAGAACCAGGGTCCTACTACCCAGAAGGCTTTGCGGAGGTTCCTGAAGGATAGATATAGACAGGAACAAAAGCTTTAGGGATGCTAAGGGAAGATGAGTTTCAGCTTGTTAGCTCAAGATGTGGGAATGCTGGAGGCTCCTGGAGATCAGGGTTCAGACAATGATGCTGCCAAGCTCTGAGTAGAGTCAGCTGTCTGGCTACGGTGAAGAGGCCATGAGGAGAGAGGTGATCTGAATCTGCCTGTGCCCTCTAGACCCCTCAGATTCTTTATGTGCAAACTCCCTATACTTCAGGTTTGGAATCAAGGGTAATGAAGCAATCTTTAGGGGGGGATGTCTAATACATAAAGGCATCCCTTGAATAATAGAGTTTCCACACACACATTCCATTTTCTTTGTGCAGCTCTCAGGGCGACCTGCCTCACCGATGGGTACATCCGACTATGCGCATCACTTTTAAAGAAGGAAAATTGGCTTGAAGTCAGAACTCCATCATTTTCTAGGCAGAAAGCCTCAACTTCAGTAACTGGAAGAATGTCCCAGACTCAGAGAGCATGCAAAAACAATGTTTATTCTGCAGAAACAACCAGTGTGCAGGGTCAACCATTTTTTGAAATGATGATCCCAGACAAAGGTGTGCAGGCCTTCTTATAGGGAACTGAAGGGACAATCTAGAAGGATCAGGTAATCTAAAATTTTATGGGTGGGTGCTAGGAGGTCAAGGGTCATCAGTGGTCTGCATTCCTATGTCACAAACATTAATCATAGGATGAGATAGGGCTGCCCAGCACAGATGGCCCATTTTGAGATAAGGTATTTCCCCATTTTTTTTTTTTTTTTTTTTTTTTTGTGGTTATCACCAGGCTGTTCTTTGGCAGGGGGGTTTTATGATCTTGCTCTGGATTTTATGATCTGTCCCAGAAGCTGGTGCCTATGGCCTTCTTTTTGAAATCAGGCCTGGTCCTTAGATGGAGACAAATGGGGTTTATGTTGTCCTTTCATAACTGTTCCATGTGAGTTTGTCGAGAGAATCTCTGTATGGAAGCATCATCTATCAATAAAAAGCTGATTGGCCAATGAGCTGAGGCAGGAAGTAGGAGGTGGGAGTTCCAGTAGGGAGAGAGAACTCTGGGATAGAGATTCACCCCATACTCTGAGGAGACAGATACATGAAACTGAGAAGAGGAAAACAGCCATGTGGCCCTCAGAGAATAGAATAAACAGGTTAATTAAGTTATGAGCTAGTTGAGGGACAAGCCCAAGCTTACGACCCAGGCATTTATTCATATATATAACTAAGCCTCAGAGTCATTACTTCAGGAACTAGGGTGCAGGTGTTAAGTGACTTTAACTTGCCTCTTCAAGAGGCAATGCTTGATTGTAGAGAAAAGCATGAATACCACAACCAAAATCAACAGAACTCTCTACATACCAGCAAGTGCCTTCTTAGTCTATGCCTCAGGTCATCAGCTTCCTTGCAGTATTTTTCTTTGAAGCAAGAACAGTAAGTTCAGTAGGCATCTAAGTCTCTACTGCTCTCTTAGTTTAGCAACCCTATTGGACGCCTCTTTATATTTCCTCCTGTAAGCTCTCAGCCTTTGTGGTCAGGGGTGTCAGACATGGAGCCCTGAGAAACAAACCTATAAGAACAATTTTCATTCCTCAAGGGGCATTATACAGTATTTGTGCCAGGTAACATAACACGCATTGAGCTGTTTCCTAATTATGCTCCTATGTGCCTATGTCTTACAATACGGGCCTGTTCTCCTCATACACTCCCCAAAGGGAAGGTCCTGATAGCTTACTCTTTTTCCAATATGCGATTCCATCCTAATTCCTTCAATGTATGTTCCAGGACATGGCAGAGGGAGGGTAACCAGTCTAGCTTCTTAACAGACCCTGCTTCTCATGGGGGCACACCAGATCTTGCTATTAATCCTGTATGTCACGTAACCAGGAAATCAATCATGGGTACTATTCTATACTTATTAACTGAACTCTTGCCCTCAGTTTCCAAGGTCTCAGACTCTGGATCCGGGCCAATTGTTTCTTTAGGTCATGTGTTTTCATCCTTAGGACCAGGTAAACGTGCCTAAGAATTTCTGGAACTATAAACCTTTAACTTCCCCATTTTTAGTGCAAACAGGTGGGCACAATGGGGTTTTCTGTATAGGAGCAGACAGAATTATCAGCTTACAGGTTCCACAGTGGCAGAGTTTTATTTTTTTTTCCTGAAGAATTATTTTGTTCAGAGAGACTGCCATTGTATACGTTCGCATTTCTTACAAAATTTCCCAAAGGAAAGAACATAAGGAAACTCCCATAGTGCACAGTGAAAAGTCACCAAGGATGGAAGTTAAGGGATGCTGGAGAATTTGTGATCTGTGATGTTAATAGGCTGGAATTCCATCAAGCAGCAGTGTGGTCACCATGTGGTCCACACCATCTTTCCATCCTTTCCTTCTTCCTTTCTTTCTTCCTCTCATCTTTTTTTAGACAAGGTTTTCTGTATCCCATACCTTAAACTGATAATGTAGCCAAGGTTGACCCTGCTCCTCTTGCCTCTACCTCTAAGCGTTAGGACTGCAGGAATGCACTGCCATTTCAGGTTTTATGCCGTGCTGTAAAGGGATTCTAGATTTACACATGCTAGGCTAGTGCTCTTATCAGCTGAGTCATATCCCAACTCCAGGGTTTAGATTTTTGGCATTCACATAGCTGGTCGCTGGAGAAGAGCCCTCACAGAATCTGTTTATCCTCAGTATATTCTGATACTTGTAACAAATAAATACTTAATGTTATCATGATTAACTTCATCTTATTTGTATGTGGCCTTGTGCATTACTTACGTCAAAGTTTTCATCTTGGTATTTCAGTATATAACATTATGTTGAGGCTTTGGGAAGGGGTCATTGTTTCAATGGGGTGTGAGAATCTCACTACTGAAAGAAATCCTGCCCCCCACCCTTGCCTTTGTTGACCTTGCTCTCTGGCCAGCTGATGGCTGGATAGAGGTTTGACATTAGAAATGTTTTTCTCAGGGGGAGTAAACACATAGGAGGTGATGGGGCCCCAGATGTCTGCAGTTTGCTGATGGAAACTCCCACGTGTTCCCTCCACCGCATAGCTCTTATCATACTTCCCCTGGACCTTATCAGGAGGACATCTGCCCTTGAACCCTGTGAACTTCAGAGGGCTTTCAGTAAGTGTTTGTTCAGAGACGTCAAGATGAGTGGGAGCCTTATGATGCAGAGCTGGTGCGCTGGAGGCTGGAAACGAGGCTCTCAAACACATTCTCCCCAGCTTGTAATAGAAGCCCACTAAACACCGCTGTCTTTGACATAGCCAATCCTATTCCTTCCAATGACGCTCTTCTCCTTTGGTTTTTGTGATATTATAGTCTCCCTGGCAATGGTCTATCTTGATAATTCTTTCTCTGCTCTCAGGTTTGCACGAATGGCGAGCCTCGATCTGGCGCTGGAGCCTCCCCTGTACAGTGACCAGTCTTAGTGTGTCTTATGTATTCTTTATATCTTTACATATCACCCACATGTTTGTGATGTCAACTAGGTAACATGATCCCCCAGAGTCACAGGACTTTGAACTGCTCCTCCATATTTAACACTCTGGAGGCTCCTCAAACTTAAATAAAAACTCCAAGATGGCCCAGCTGTAGTCATCCCCAAACCACAATATCATAAGCAAGAGGAGTCAGCCATCGTTCTCCCTTCCCCTGACTACTCATGTCTGAGTCATTGACAGCTGATGTCATATACGGGAGAAAGCATCCTGGAGATGTTATTGTTTAAACGTCTCTCTCACATCCAACGTTTTATAACTCACACCAGCCACTTATGTTTAATATCCAGAGGGACAGAGTTAAAAATGTTTCCTCTGAGTGGTGAGATCCAAGAAATGTGGAAGTTAAGAAATTTGCTCAGGATCTCATTCACAGATGGGTTCTGAATGTTGGGGGCTGAGGCTGTCCTGAATACACCATGACAGGTGGACACTCCTCAGGTCCTAGTTGGCTACTAAACAGCTGGTCTGCCTTACATTATCTTGGGCTTGCCAGGAATTAGCTGATTTTCAATTTCATTTAGTCTGTCAAATGCTCTTGCAAACCTTTTGAGGACCATCATAGTTAAATGAAAGTAGAAGATGGAGTTCCTGAAGAGTCTCAGTGGGAAGCAGAGGCAAATCTGCCCCAACCAACTCCCAGCTCCTAGGGACTGGAAAGCTGGGCCTGATTGTCTCCTTTCCTGGGGGGGGAGGGGTTAGTTTCCATGGTGCAAACAAACCAGCTAAGGCGGCCCTCAGCACAGAGCTCCTGGGAAGACTGTAAGTGCTTTAATCTTAATTCTTATTTTATTAGATAAATCACTTGTAATTTGACAGTGTTCTACTGGCTACTTTTAAAACTATGGCGTATCTCCCCAAAATATTATAGCTCAGATATACCTGATCTAATCCACAAAGGGAAGCTTTCTAAATTTCCATAGTTATTGATAGGCTAGTGAGTTCTGGTCAGTTCACCTAAATTGGGTATGTTTAATGTGTCCAAGTCAGTGGGCTTTAGAATTTTAGAGTTGGAAAACTGTTGACATCACAGTGTGATTGTAAGAGTCAGCACATTTTGCCCCACACCCAACTACAAGCAATCCTAGGCAACCGTTAATCTGCATTTGACACCATAAGTCTACCTGCACTCTGAATGTCACATATGTGGAATGAAAGCATGTAATATGTGGCTTTCCATGTCTGACTTTGTTCACACAACATGTTTCATGATTCTTCCATTAAAAAAAAAAACTATTACTCTTCATTTATTTTTGTGTATGTTTGAGGGAGGGTGTATTCATATGTGTGCATGCATGTGCATGTGTGTGTGTGTATTCATGTGTGTGCATGCATGTGTGTGTGTGTGTGTGTGTGTGTCAGAAAAGAAAGAAAACATGTATAATGGGGAATAAAGTTTATTATAGACATGTGGGAAAGCACAACCAGAACCAAAGACTTCTGGGAGAGCTCAGGGTGTACATGAACCTGAGCTGGGCTGTGGGGGAGGGGTAGAAGGAAGAAGGGAGAGAAAGGAGCCAGAGGTAGCAGCCAGAAGGCCCAAAGGTACAAAGAACAGAGAACTGAAATGGTTGGGTTACACAGGGAAAAGCAGCCCAGGGCTGGAGAATCAGGATGGGGCAGGGTATGCCAGCCATACCCTTTAACAGGCAGGAGCTGAGGATGCAGGGAGAACCTGGGAAGTGTTCCACTTTGGTATGTTGAATAGGCATCTCAGCCATTTGTCCCAGGTTTGAAACCTAACAGTGTCATATGTGAACATGTGTGTGTGTGTCTGTGTGTGTCAGAGGTCAACCTTGCGTCTTGTGTCTCAGGAGCCAGAAACCCTGGTTTTTTTTTTTTTTAGACAGAGTCTCTCACTGGCCTGTAGCTCACCAAGTAGATTAGTATTACTGGCCATTGAACCACAGAGAACTGCTTGTCCCCCAGTTCCCAGGGAGAATTAGAAATTAGAATTAGAAATTAGAAATTACTTCCCTGCCATAGATACTGGGCACTGGACTGAGGTCTTCACACTTAGATGGCAAACACTTTACCAACTGAGCTATCTCTCCAGTCCTACTTCATTCTTTTCTAGTGCCAAATGATATTCTACTACCTGACTGTTGTATTTTTATTCTGTTATCTGTTGGGTGATATCTAGGACATGCCCATGAAGATTCAGGTCCGAATCTCTCTCTTTTTTCTTTTTCTTTCTTCAAGATATGATTTCTCTGCGTATTTCCTAGTTGCCCTGGAAGACCAATCACTCTGTAGACCAGGCCGGCCTTGAACTCACAGAGATCCTCCTGTTTCTGCCTCCCCAGGGCTGGGAGTAAAGGTGTGTATCACCATTGCTCGGCTCATGTTCAAATCTCTATAAACATTTCTTTTTTCTTGTTGATTAATCCTCCATTTAAAGACTCACTATGAAAGTATAGCAATCAAGTTTATGCGGATACTAGCACAAGAAGAGAACAGAGGAGAAAGTCTCGAAATAAAGCTATAATCTCATGTTCATTGTTTTACACAGTTGCTTATATATGAGACTATATAATGTAAAGATAAATGTATATATTCATAAGGGGTCATAATACAAATGTAAGATCAAAACTTTAAAATAAGAATAAGAAAAATTACCTATTGGTTTTTATTTGTCCCAGACTACCTGAGGTCAGGAAGTCGGTGAACTCTCCTCTTATTTCTTTTAAGATTGCTTTGCGTATTCTGATGTTGCTCGTTTTTGTTTGTTTTTGTTTCTGTTTGCTCTCTGCTCCCTGCTTTCTATTCAGAGAGAAGAGAAGCTGCTAGCCAGTCTGTGTGACTAAGTCTGTTATGGAAACTCATTACAAATACAGAATCTTGGGCCTTAGCTAATAATACCTGATGAGCCAGAAGCACAATTAAACAATTTCCCTAAGCAACCTGTTCAGACAGAGGTTATCCATTTGTGATCACTAGGTCAAATCCCATACCAGTTTTGAAAGCTTGTACTCACCCTAACATATTGGGCCTTACTAGATTGGTTCTAGGAGAATTTGAAAGCAAGCTGTCATATCTTCATATACCCATATTGATCTTTTGACCCTATCACCTGGTTGCCCAGCCCCCACTACGCTTGGTCTCTACTTCAGGCCCTGCTGATCCCAGTGGTGAAAGTTCCTAAGTGTATGGGAGAAGTGCAGTAAAGAAACCAGCCACTCTGTGTGAGGGAGAAAGTTTTTATTGGGGGGATAAGAGAGAAAATATTCAGAGGCATCTTAGAGATTCCTGAGCGAAGGGGAAAGAAAGCAGACTGCACAGGGTCAGGACTAAGGAAGGACGAATATTAACGAACAGCAAGAGAGACTAACAAGAAAGAGAGAATAGCAAGATTGGCTAGGTAGGGTGAACTATAAAGACAGCATGCATGTGTGCATGTCTGTACATGTATGTCTGTGTCTAGGCCTGTGTCAGTGTTTGAAGAAGCCTTGGAGCAGAGGTGAGAAAGGCAAGAAAGCTAGCTGGGCTTTGAGATTTATAACAAGTGAGTGTGTGTAGTTCCCAAATGGGCCTGAACCTCAGCATCAGCATTGACAACTACACATATATGTCAAAAAGAGTCCTATGTCTCTTCTGCCAAAGGCAAGGGCTCTTCTCCTTTTGGCAGGTAGGAAATAATTTCACAAGTTCCTGAGAAATACTCTTTTATCTAACCACCAGAAATTCTTCTATAGTCCAGCATGGGCTGAGTCTAGACTCTGTTTTGGATCAAGTCAGTGCACTGTTCCTTTTTGGGGAGGAAAAGAGTGCCCTTTGGACTTGGTACTAAACTCTGTCACAGCCTTAAAGGTCTTAGATGGGGGCTTGAGGGGGACCCTGATTTGGATTGTTAAGGAGTAGTTTTCTTAGGGGAGAATTATGGTTGTCATGGATGATAGACAGGGAGTAAACAGCTTGGCAGGATTCTGAGCTCAGGCCCCAGCACGAGACACACAACATGGCAGAGTCTCTGAAGAAGAATCAGAGCCATGTGGCAGAAGTAGGGCCTTTTCTAGTACAGTTCTTAGGGTGAAGGAACTTTCAGGTCACAAGCCAGGCCCTGTCTGACTCAGAAGCAGGAGGCACAGAAGGGGTGAGGAGCAGGACCCCTGTCCACCATCGATGTAAACACACTGCCTCGGATGAGAGATCCAGACGTCTCAGAGGGGAGCCTGGAGGGATATGGAAAAGGCCAGGGGTTTCTGCATGCCCGTGAAGGGAATGGCGGAGGCTGAATTTTAATGTTTCATCCTTACATAGGCCAACAGTGTACACCACAAAGTGAAGTAGCTCAACACTGGTCAGCTGTTAAGTGGGGGTTGCTGAGGAGTAAGGTCTCCTGAGGTCTCCTCTCATGGGACTGAGAGAAACCCTTTGCTTTCACTGGTCACATGCTCAGGCTTGACTTGTTTATCTCAAGAATGTCTATTGCTAGTAGGTACTGGATCCCAAGTAGATGGCACATCCCACTCCAGGCAAATGGAGAAATAGGTGGGAACAGACTCCCCTCCCTTTGTTATATAAGCTGATTATACATTGCTGGGTGAAATTGCCTTCACTTGGTCCCTCCGCCTAAAAGGGATTTGCTGTGTGATGCCTTGCAGAAAGAAAAGTTGTCAGGCCCTGGTCTACACATTTTTCACTTCACAGCATGTGCCTCCCTGTCACCAGATCAGTCATTGTCAGTCACCAAGATGACCCCTACTCATCTCTTTAGGATCAGATCCAGGCTTCTGACAGAACAGCTCCATTTGATTCCCATCCTTACTGGCTGGCTCTTTCTTCCTGCCCCCTGGGCATTTGTGTTTTAATTATGCTTAATTCTCTGATTCACCGGCTCTAGGGCTACTCTCCCATTTGATGATGCAGCAGATCCCATGTCAGCCATCCTTGGTCCCTGTCCCAGAGTTTCAGGTTCAGGAAGAGGATATTGAGCCCAATAGTTTTCATTTCTAATGAGCCTCTCTGGCTGCTGGCAATGACAAATTGTAAGGCATGTAACTGGCTCCTTTTCCAGTTCTCACGTGGAGCCTTGAGATCTAGGGCATCTTGAGTGAGTGCAGTTCAAGCAACTGCCTCCTCCCATTTCCTACTTTGTCTCCTCATCTGCATTTCTTACGGTTTGAGATCTCGGGATGGTTTATACTTTTAAACATCATCCAAGGAGCTTTTATATATTTGGATTCATTGATGCTACCACCATGCAAAGCTAAAGGATTATTTTCCATTTTCAAAGATTTCTTTTAATCCTTTGGAGAGGTCTGTGGGTTATAGCCAAATGGTAGAAGCATTTGATCCCCTGGAGATGAAATTATAGGTGGCTATGAGTTGTCTGATACAGGTTTGGGGAGCAGAACTCTGGTCCCCTGGGAAGTATAGCATGCACTCTTAACCACCCACACATTTCTTCAGCCCTCAAATGGTCTGATAGACGCAGTTCCTTCTTTTTGTGCCACAGTGACAGAAATAGTATATTTTAAGATCTATTAAAAAAGTTTCATGAGTTGCATTTCTCGTGGGATTAAATAAAACTAAGAGAACAAAATGAAACATTTTAATGAAAAGTAACTGTGCTCTCCACAGCAACAAAGTCTGTTCCCTGACTCCCTCTAAACAGCTAACTTCATTGGAGTCAGCTGGATCCTTATAACATCTTTGGAGTTCACTGTCATGTTTTGATAGAAGTATATAAAGAAATAGTGGTTTCAGATATTTGTACAGTTGGATATGGAGAAGTATTTATGGGTTTTCTTCTCTGAATCTACATCCAATATATGACGATGTCTCAAAGATTTGTTGTGAGGTAGCATCTGAAATGGTGTCATATACCAGCCATACTCCATTGGAAGCAACTGGCCCACCTCCAGGACTCTGTTTACTTGTGCTCCATCTTGCAGCATTCAGTGCTTGTCATATGGAGAGACTGGTGCGTGGGTGATGGGGATTTCCACATGTTGGCATGATTTTACTGTACAATCAACTTTACTAGGCTAATTATCTAAGGGTATAGGATTCCATAAAGTGCTCTTTATTGTAACATGGAGTGTGTCCCCTTGAGGCTGTGCACTCTGGGAAGTGTGTGAACAGCAGTTTGCCGCCATCAGCAGTTTTCTCTCCGGTTGCCTTTAAACCACAGATGAGTAAGAACAAAAGGAACAAGACCTGTGACATTTTAACACAACAACAAAAACACTTTTCACTTCATAAGTCCCCCAAATCTAAAATCAGGGACCCCTAAGGGTTGGTAGATTGCAGTATGAAAGCTGGTTTCTCATGGCATAGTATTTTGTGTATGTGTGCATATGTATATGTGGGAATGTGTGGGAGAAAAGCTGTGTGTGGCGGGGTGTATGTGTATGTGTGTGTGTGTGTGTGGTGTATGTGTGTGTGCACGTGTATGTATGTGTATAGTTCAGATGACAACTTTAGGTGTTGGCTCATTCTCAGCCTCCCACTCTTTGTTTGAGACAGGGTGTCATACTAGCCTGGAACATCAGGCCATCTATCTAGGGAGCCTCAGGAATCATTTGTTTCTATTTCTCATACTGAGTTTACAACTGTGAGCTACCATGCTCAGCTTTTTATGTGGGTTCTGGGGATCTGAACTTATGTTCTCATGCTTGAGAAAAAACAAACAAACAAACAAACAAAAAAAAAACCACACTCTAATGATGTGCCATCTCTCCATGCCCCTCATGGCCTACCCTTAGTGACAGTTTATAGCAGTTTTGCTTGTGTGTGGGCAAGCTGTGCTCCCCATGAAGTGTGGCAGTAGCTTTTGGTGTCCATGAAGCGTTGATGCTGGATCCAAACTGAATGCAAATTACTGCTGTTCCCACCGCATCTCAGGATGCTTCCACTCAATAGAAAGGCAAGATGCAGAATTCCACAGTCAAAATAAGGTAGCATAAAACTAAGGGGACTCTGACGGAGGAGGAGAAAGTCACACTGAAGGGTGGGAGGAGGACACACAGTCAAGTGTGAGTCTTTGACTTTAGAGATAATTCTGGGTAAAGTGGGGGCTATTAGTAGTTTTGGGTTGGAGAACAGTGAGTACTATCCATCCTAGCTGGGAGCTAGGGGACCCACACAGCAGAACACACATACACACACATGCACACACACACACACACACACATACACCCACCCACCCACACACACACACACACACTCACACATACACACACACATACACACACACATACACACACACATGCACAAACACACACACACACACACACACACTCACACTCACACATACACGGCAACTTCAGATACAAATCCACAAGACAGGAAAGCAAGTCACTAATGGGAAACCTAGGGAGCCCTTCCTTGCTAGGTGTGAAAAGTTCTCAGTGACCTGTATCTTTTCCAACAGATTCTGGGATGGAACTGTCGAAAATATCAGACATGACAAAGCTCCACCAGGCTGTGGCTGCAGGGGACTGCAATTCAGTGAAGAAGATTTTGAAGAAAGGTCTCTGTGACCCAAACTACAAGGATGTAGACTGGAACGACAGGACCCCGCTTCACTGGGCTGCAATCAGAGGTCAGGGGACAGTGCCTCTGTGGACCCATTCCTAGTCCACTTTCCTAAGTGTATCAGCCTGTGTCAGAGAGTGGGATGGACGTTTCTTTAGCAATAGATGGGACATTTCAACCCTGGCATTAACCCTTACCAATGTAGCACCTGGACAATATTATCTAATGGTTTGCATCCCTTTAATTCTTCTATATAATGGAAGCAGTGGTGGGAATGCTCTGATGGGGAGCTAGATTATGTGTACAGCGATGAGACTATAAATGTGCTCCTCTTAGTTCTCTGCCATCATGATGTCATTAATGGAGTAGATGAAGATGAATCATTACCCCCCCCCCCCAGCCAGTCAGACAACATAAAGTTTGTGACAAAAGTCTTTGGATATCCGGGCTGGAAAGATGGCTCAGCAGTAAGGAGTGATTACTGCTTCTATAAGGATCAGAGTTTGGTTCCCAGCACCCACATCCACCTATTCTCCAGCTCCAGGAGAATCAACATCTCCTGTCTCTGGAGTACATGTATACATGTGTATTATGTATTTGTGTGAGCACTGTCATGGTTTGAATATGCATGACCCAGGGAATGGCACTATTTAGAGGTGTGGCCTTGTTGGAATAGGTGTGTAACTGTGGGCATGGGCTTTAAGATCCTCACCCTAGCAGCCTGGAAGTCAGTATTCCACTAGCAGCCTTCAGATGAAGATATAAAACTCTCTGCTCAGCCTGCACCATGCCTGCCTGGATACTGCCATGCTCCCACCTTGATGATAATGGACTGAACCTCTGAACCTGTAAGCCAGCCCAGTTAAATGTTATCCTTTATAAGTTGTATTGGTCATGGTGTCTGCTCACAGCAGTAAAACCCTAACTAAGCAAGTACCTACTCACACACACACACACACACACACACACACACACACACACACACACATACACACATTTAAAAAGTCTTTAGTAATAAATACCACCAAGACCTGTTAAGTAAAACAGTATTATAGTCAACTTTGCTCTCCATATTTGTTTTCTTTCTTGGGGGCAGGGGCACAAAGGACCAGGCAGAAAGTAAGACCAGCTGTAAGAAAACTTAGCTTGGGGTATTTTTGCAGAAATCTAAATAGAGAGCATTGGTAGCCATACCAGATGACATCTTAGGGAACATGGGCTGTATTTTGGGCATGATGCTGGGTGCTTCCTGTCTGGAAATTCATTCATACTCCTCGAGGATTCAGTGAGACCACTAGTAATAACCTTAGTTTACAAATGAGGAATGAGGGCATTGTACATAAAGCATTTGTTTTCTGTCCCTTTTCCTTCTACCTCCTTCTCCTCCCCTTCTTCTTTCTCCTTCTCTCTCTCTCTCTCTCTCTCTCTCTCTCTCTCTCTCTCTTTTTTTTTTTTTTTTTTTTGGGAACAGGAATTCTCTGTGTAGCCCTGGCTGTCTGGGAACTTGACTCATAGAACAGGTTGACCACAAAATCAAAGATCCACTTGCCTGTGTGCCCTGGGTGCTGGGACTAAGGGTATATATCACTAACACTTCCCAGGCATTTGTTTCCTATCCAAGGTATTGTGTGTGTGTGTGTGTGTGTGTGTGTGTGTGTGTATGTGTGTGATTGATGGCTGGCAGGATATAACCCCACAAGTCTGAATAGAAAGCCCTGTGCTCTTAAACTGTGTCAGGTGTATCCTAAGAGTGCTCAAACTGCTAAGAGAGAGAGTGTGTGTGTATGTGTGTATGCAAGCCGTGTGCGTGATGTGAGAACCATGGTGTACATATGAAAGTCAGAGAACAACTTTCATGAGTTGGATCTCGTCTACTTTGAATAACTTTGGGCTCGAGTCACTAGGCTTGCATAATGGACTATCTCATCGACCCATGTCTTAAACATTGTTTTTTAGTTAAAATTGATTCTTTTTAATGTTTTGTTATATTTTTATCATGCAAAACACTTTTAAATTTAAAAAACATTTTGATCATATTCTTTCCCTCCCTCAAGTCCTTCCAGAGCCTGTCTTTCTCCCTACCACCCAACTTCAAGTTCTTTTTCAAAAAATCAATACAATAACCACCACCACCCAAATCAAAGAAACAAATAAAACCACACCTAAAAATAGAAAACCAAACCCAGCAAACTGTAGCCGAATAAAACTGCGCGCTCGGGCACACACACACACACACACACACACACACACACAACACACACACAGAGTCAAACAACAATAACAAAATACCCCAAACCAAACCAAAACAAGCCCCACAGTCCCTTACAAAGTTGGTTAACTCTTGAACATGAGGCCTGCCCTGGAGTGGTTGATAGACCCAGTGTCCTACTGAAGAAAACTGATTTTCCCTTCCCAGCAGGTATAAGTGACAGTTCAGTTGTTAACCTTTACCCTAGTGGCTAGGTTTTCATTCATTCATTCATTCATTTTAAAAAATAAAACAAAATAAAATATAATAAGATAGAACTATCGTAATGAGGTTGAACAAGACAAACTAACAGAAGGAAAGGAGCCCGGAGCAGGCACAAGAGTCACTTGCTTGTACACTCAGGAATCCATATAAACACTAAACTGAAAGCCATACTGTGTGTGTAGGGGACCTAGTGCAGACCCATGTAGGCTTATGCATGTTGCTTTGGACTCTGAGTTCAGATGAACTTTTCTCATCCTGACGTAGAGAGCCTTGTGTCCACATCTCCTCTGCCTCTTACAGTCTCTCTGCCTCCTCTTCTGCAGGGTTTCCTGATCTATTTGAAAAGGGACTTGATGGTGACATCCCAGTTAGCACTGAGTGTTCCAGGGTCTGTATCTGTCCCCATCTGCTCCAGGAGGAAGCTTTTCTGGTGATGGCTGGTCATGGCACTCATCTATGAGTATAACAGAATGTCATTAGGGGTCTTTATCAGTACACTTCTTCCCTCCCTTTTTTAGACCAATATTAACAGGTTTTACCCTAGGTCCATGGGTTATCTAGTCTCAGGTTCTTGGTCACCCAGGTAGTGCTGGGTATGAGTTGCATCTCCTAGAGTGGGGCTGAAGGCAAATCAGTTATTGGTTGGTTACTCCCATAAGCTCTGTGCCACCATCGTCTAACTTGTCCTGCAGACAGGACGCTGTTGTGGATAAAGGGTTTGTGGCTGGCTTGGGGCTCACATCTCTCTTTTGAGTGTGTGAAGAGAAGAATGGGATGGGGGGTTCGTGGAGGGGAAACCGGGAAAGGGGGTAACATTTGAAATGTAAATAAAATATGCCCGATAAAAGTAAATAAATAAATAAATATAAGAGATTGTGAAGAGTAACTTCTTATACCAAAGATGGCGAAGCACAGGGCTGCAGGCTCTGTGTAGGCACTGGGTCAGCATCTCCATCCTCCAGGAGATGTGTAGGTGTTGTCTTCAGCAACGAGGCTTGGCTGGCAGTTTGCCGAGAGCAACCCACACTACTGGCCACAGCCTGAGCTGTTTGAGGATTTCCATGAGGTCCTTTTGACCCACAATTCAATTCAATGAACCCAATCCTGGTACTGGAAGTTTTGTGTGGTAACAAGAGATGGACAGTTGGGTCTCTGACTCCCCTGGTATTTGGTGATTTCAGAGAGAGAGAGAGAGAGAGAGAGAGAGAGAGAGAGAGGGAGGGAGGGAGGGAGGGAGGGAGGGAGGGAAGGAGGGAAAGAGAGAGAGAACACATTTCTACTGTATTATATTTCTATACTACCCTTCAAAATGCTCCTTAATTTTATCTGTTCTCCCTGTATTCCCTCTCACAACCCTCCTTCCCCTCATTTTCCACTTGGTCCTCTTAGTTCAGCCCCTCACATCTATTCATAACTATCTGTTCTATTTCCCTTTCCTAATGAGATCTGTCTGTACCCTGTAGTATATTACTTGATAGTTAATCTCTGGGGCTCTATGGATGATAGTTTGTTACCATTGATTTCACAGCTGACATCCACATATAAGTGGGTACATACTAAATTTGCCTTTGTAAGTCTGGGATATCTCACTCAGGATGACTTTTTTTAGTTCCATCCATTTGTCTGGGAATTTCATGATACCATTTTTAGCAGCTGAGTAATATTCCTCTGTGTAATCTTCATTCATTATTCTCTTAAGAGACATTTAGGTTGTTTCCAACTTTTGGTTATTATGAGTAGGGTAGAAAGTTCAATAACTGTTTAGGTTATGGAATAAAGCCAAAGGAAATCTTCAAAACTTAATTAGACCCTCTCTCAAAACGTAACGAGAATAAGGACTATAACTCAGTATTAGAGACCATGGGTAGGGCATGCAGGGCCCTAGCTTCAATCCCAAATTCTACAAAGTAAACAACAACAACAAAAAAAAAAAAAAAAAAAAAAACCAAGCAAATGAAGAAGATACTGCAGTTGCAGAAGCAATGAGGAATGCTTGTGCAAGGATGGAAAAGTCTTGAGCAAAAGCTGGAACAGTGGAGAGAAAGGAGGGCCATTCTAGATAGAATACAGGAGTTCATACAGGGCTCGGGTCTCCATGGAATAAGGATGGAGTGCTGCCTCCCAGGAAGAATGAGAAGGAAGGGGCATGTTGATATCGAGGCAGAGGTACCCCAATAGCTAGTTTCCTCCTGCTTCTGTACTCTATAGGCTGCTTCTGGTCTCAGACCCCTGAGGACACTTTAATCTCACCTTTGTCTTTTTTTCTCCTTGGTGTATCTAAGGGCAAATGGAAGTGATACATCTCCTGATACAATATGGAGCCAGACCCTGCTTGGTAACTGATGTGGGCTGGACCGCAGCTCACTTTGCAGCCGAGTCAGGCCACCTGAATGTACTCAAAGCCCTGCACGCACTTCATGCAGCTGTGGATGCTGCTGACTTCTTTGGAGACACGCCCAAGAGGATTGCACAGATCTACGGTCAGAAAGACTGCGTGGACTTCCTGGAGATGTAAGTACTGTATTGTTCCAGCTACAGGAAGGAGCCTGCAACCAGGGGCTTTGTCAATTGACTAATCTCAGGTAAATAATCAAAAAGACCTAACCCCATGGCTCCCAACCTTCCTAAAGCTGTGACCCTAGGTTCTCTCTTTTTAAATATATATTGATTTTATGTGACTACACTGTCGCTGTCTCCAGACACACCAGAAGAGGGCCTCAAATCCCATTACAGGTGGTTGTGAGTCACCATGTGGTTACTGAGAATTGAACTCCCAGCCTCTGGAAGAACAGTCAGTGTTCTTAACTACTAAGCCATTTCTGCAGTCCAGTGTGTAGCTCGGGCTGGCCTCGAGCTCATGATCTTCCTGCCTCTGTCTCCTTCAGCAAATTTTACTGGCATGCCCCACCACAACTGGCACTGTGGCCCTGTCATAAATTTCTCATGTTGTAGTGAACCCCCAACCATTATCTCATTGCTACTTATAAATTATATTGTTATAAGTTATACTTATAAGTTTCTATTGTTTTGGATCAGAATGCCAATATCTGATAGGCAGGATATCTGATACACAACTGTAAGGGGGTGGTGGCCCACAGGCTGAGAACCACCTTTCCTTTTGACTGGTATCATTTTTGTTGTAGTTTTTTCAGATTATTTTCTTTTACTTTATGTGGATAACTGTTTTACCTGCTTGTGAGGCCATGAGAGAACGCCAAGTCCCCCTGGA
This sequence comes from Micromys minutus, assembly GCF_963924665.1. Classification (NCBI taxonomy): domain Eukaryota; kingdom Metazoa; phylum Chordata; class Mammalia; order Rodentia; family Muridae; genus Micromys; species Micromys minutus. Next base: position 60,679,946 of record NC_137974.1, read on the forward strand.
ACTGGAGCTACCAAGTGCTCAGCACTAGAAACAAAACTCTGGGTCCTCTGCAGAAAAGGCACCTGTGGTCTTAACGCCTGAGCCAACTTTCCAGCCCCTGTAATGTGTTTTACGTGCATTTTAATGTTTTCTCTTTTATCAGAATGACAAGTCAAGGGGGAAAAGTACCTTGCTCTTTGGCTTTAGATCCTACAAGAATTATCTCTGATAAGAGCGGGGCACTAAGTTCGAGGACAAGACTTGGCCTAAGCTTCATGGCCACCCTCAGGTTTCTAAAAGGTACTTGAGCTAGCGGTATAGCTTGTTTGTACAAGTTAAAACTTGCCTCCTGAACCTCAGTTTCCACTTCCTGAGCTGCCCAGATGGTTCTGTCAGTGCTTACATTACAAAAAAGAAGACATGGGTTTGGATCCTCAGCAGCCATGTAAAAGAGCCAAGGTAGCCATTCAGCGACAGAAGGATCCCAGGGGCTCGCTGGGCAGCCAATCCAGACAAAACTGCAAGCTATAAGGTCAATGGGAGATCCTATCTCAAAATATAAAGAGGAAGATACACTACACTGACCTCTGGTCTCCTTATGTACATGTATGTACACATGTGAACATGTACTCCTTAGCACAGAAGCACATACATGTAACACATACACACACACACACACACACACAAACAAGATGCAGATGAAGTAGACTTCTGTTCTTCTTTGTATGTTTATTTTATGAAGGTTTAATTTTAATTTGTTTGTATTTTCTATTTTCCATTAATCTATTTATTCACTTTATAATCCAATCGCAGCCCACCCCTCTCTCCTCGCAGTTGCCCTATTTAGTCCCTCCCATACCCCGCTCCCCTTCTCCTCTGAGAAGGGGGAGGAGCTCTTGGGTACCAACACCCTGGCACATAGGAGACTTCTTTTTTTTAAGACCCATCTACATTTACCTATGACTCCTTTAGCCCAACTAGAACTTGCCAGGTATTATTTATTTATTTACTACCTAAGTCAAGCAGTTGAATATGATTAAGTATAAATTCTGCTCTCTGCAGTTATAACCTTGAGAAATATAGAAATAAAATTTATGAATCTATTATTTGGTTGGGTCAACAAGCAATTCATACAAGAAAAATTTTAATGGCATGGTCTAAATTTTGTTGCTTGGAAAGGAATATGAGACAGAAAACCTGGACACAATTCTAGCTTATGATAAAGGACAGAGACAGAGGGCTGTCTTGTATGAATTTCAAACTATAGTTATGGTCAGAATGTTCTGCTCAACCAGGACTGTGGCTTAGGCCTTCAATATCAGCTGCTTAGGAGGCTGACCCAGATAGACTGTAAATTCAAGACCAGGCCTACCTAGGCTAAAGAGTGAGTTCAAGGCCAGCCTGGGCAAATTATGAAGACTGTCTCAAAGAAGCAGTAAAATGAGACTGGGCAGGCAGTGGGGATGCATGCAGCCTTTAATCCTGGCACTTGGGAAGCAGAAGCAGGTGGATCTCTAAGTTTGAGGCCAGCCTGGTCTACAGAGTGAGTTCCAGGATAGCCAGTGCTACACAGAGAAACCCTGTCACAAACAAACAAACAAACAAACAAACAAACAGACAGACAGACAAACAAAAAACCAACAACAAAACCCCAAAATAAACAAAGCCTCCAAAATCAAAATCCCACAACTGAAAAATGGCACGGGGGAGTGTGTTTAAGGGGTGGAACACATTCTTAGCCCATGTGAGACCCTGGGTTCAATCTTTGGCACTGCCATCCCCCCAAAAAAGTTAAACTAGTAAAACCATTGCCTAGGATGCGATTGGCTATCTGTAGAAGTAACTCAAAGAGACCCCATCTTAGAAATGGCACAATGACTGCTCCAAGGTCTGGCTGAGAAGATTAAACGTGACCAGTAGAACAGACTGGGCCATGAAAGGAGAGTGAGAGAGGAGAAGAGAGAGTAAAGAGAGGGCCAGGAAGGCCAAGAGCCAAGAGAGTACATGGTCAAAATGGCCGAGTTTGGTAGGACTGAGTAGGGGAAAGATGCCGTGAGCAGGAGAAATTTAGGTACAGACAGGGTGAGGGGAGATGAAACTAGCCAGCATGCCAGCGTGGACCCTGTGACGGGTGTTTGTAATGCTGAGAGAGCCTGAGGCCAGCAGGTGCTTTGGTGTGCGAATGGGCTCCTCAGCCCACCTTGTCTTCCATAGCTCCACAGGAAAGACACCCTGTGTTCTTTGCTTTGTCTTTGTTTCCTCCTGTCTTGTTAATTATTTTTATTCTCTTCTTCCCCCCTCCTTGTTTTGGTCTGTGAACATGTTCAAATAGATCTTATTAAATACATGAACAAAGAGCTAGACAGACAGTGCATGCACGTGCATGCACCACACACACACATCACACACACACACACACACACACACACACACATCTCTTCTCCCCTAGGCTACTCAGGAGATAATCTACAAAATTGTTTCTTCTTCCTCATCTCTGGCTCACTTTTCAGAAGCCTTCTCCATCTTTGTACTGACTCAATTCTCAAACGAATAATCCAACTTCCTGTTGCTAACACAATGAGCCCTTCTTTATCCACAGCCAGTTAATCTGTAAATATTCCTTTTCTTTCCCTTCTTTCTCCCTCTCTCCCTTCTTCCACCCCAACCCTCTCTCCTTCTGTCTCCTTCCCACCCTTCTCCCTCCTTCCGTCCCTCCCCCCATATCTCTCTCTCTCTCTCTCTCTGTCTGTCTGTCTCTCTGTCTCTGTCTCTGTCTCTGTCTCTCTCTCTCTCTCTCTCTCTCTCTCTGTGTGTGTGTGTGTGTGTGTGTGTGTGTGTGTGTGTATGTATGTGAGGTACCCTGTGCCCAGCTCCTCAGTATTTATCCTTGGGAGCCTTTCATGCTGGAATTCCTGAGTCTTGCCCTTGGCTAACCACTGATCGTCCCAGCCCCTGCCGCTCAGCAATCTTAGCCCGTCCTCAGCTAGGCACATAACATTTGGCCTGAGAACAGCTAAAATGGAGTGGGTACTGTCAGGGAAAGTGGGCAGGCAATGTTAAGCAGACAAAAACTGTATAGTCAACTGCATCACATGTGAATTCACATCCCACAGGAACTTACTTCCCTTCTGATATTAGGGAATTTGGAGGCCCGAATTATGGATGAAGATGTAGTTAGTATGGTCGTGCAAGGATAGCGAAGATCAGGCAGAAGGAAGAGAGCAAAACCTGTGGGTGTGGGTATAGCTACCATGTTGGAAATGTGCATAGGTCCGGTGTTGGAGAGAAAAGGTGGAGGGAATGTGGAAGCAGAAGGCCCTAGCCAACTGAGTGATCACAGTCAGGAGACTCGCAGGCTAAAGCGGGTAGGTGGGGGACCAGAGTTAGTAAGGCGAGAAGTCAATGCTGAACTCATCATAGGATGGATGAGCTGAAACAGGCAGGCTAGTAAAGTTGCTCACACAATACAGGATGTGGCCATGCGTGTCCTGTAGAGGGGACAGAGGTTTTCTGACTCTAGGCAAGGAGATTAGAGCATAGCTTCCCAGTTCACATTGTGAGGAAGGGAGTTCCTAGGTGATTCTTACCTAATTTATTTATACATACAATGAATGCAATTACCATTTTCTTTCTCATGTTTCAGCCCTTTCAACTCACTTGATTCATGGATTGATTGAGACAGGGTTTCACCCTGTAGCCCAGGCTGGCCTGGAGTTCACTATACATTCTGGGTACTGCACACGTGCCTGGCTATACTTTAAAATGTTAAACAATGAACATGTGTGATTTTATAAACAGGAAAATAGAAAGAAATACAACAGGAATTCTGTAAACCTTACCCCACAGTTACCTGGCAACAGCCAGGGATGCTCCGCCACAGTTATCTGGCACTATAAACAGGGATCCGTGCCCCCTCCTCTCTCTCTCTCTCTCTCTCTCTCTCTCTCTCTCTCTCTCTCTCTCTCTCTCTCTCTCTTGCTTTCTTGGCCTTTTGGTCTCTTTCTCTCCCCCCCCCTTGCCACTCCTCTCCCCATTCACTTCCCCCCCCTCTCTCCACCTGCTCATGGCCAGCCTCTGCGTCTCCACTTCTCTCTCTCTCTCTCTCTCTCTCTCTCTCTCTGCCTCTACTATCCTCTTAACTCCCCCCATGACCTAAATAAACTCTATTCTTTACTATACTGTCGTGTGGCTGGTCCCTTATGAGGAAGGGATTCCCAACATGGGTTTCCCAGAGGCATCCTCCTTGTCCCCAGGCCTCGAACCTTCATGGACCATATCCCCCTCTACTCTCTTCATCTTTTCCCCCACTCCCTTCATCTTTTAACTAACATTGATGCCGAAACCCGGGGCATCAACTTTTCCCTAACATTCTATAAAAACAACAGCTTCCCGATAACATGAAGATTGTTCTGGAAATTTGAGCATTTTGAAAAGGAGCAGCCCCTCCTTCCAGCTGTCTTTCAGACTGAGATTAGTCACAGCCAGACCACATTCTAGCTTTTCCTGTCTTCAGGTAATTTCTCTGGTATCTGGGGCCTTCGGAACTTTAGGAGGTTTAGAATCTAAGGTGTGTTCTTGAACATGTGTGATCTTGTCCTCCTTCCTTCTCAATAAACCTGTGGGAGTGGCCTGCGCTGTGTGTAGCTTTGCGATGCTGGCCAGGCCCCTCCTTCCACCCTATCTGCTCTCTTTGCAGGGCTGAACCGGAATGCAGGGACCGGCGCCAGAGAGGGCTGTTGTTTGACGAGCAAGATCCAGATTGGGACCTCAAGAAGAGGGAGTTAGAGCTATCCCTTCCAGCTCCGGATCAAAACACCAACAAAAAGAAGAGAATCCGAGTCTCCACCAGATTCAACCATTCCAACGCCCGAGGCTCCACCAGACGCAACCGTTCTAACGCCCAGAGGGTATGAGAAGGTGGAGCTCCGGGATTCAGACTGGAGGCAGAGGGGATACTCAGATGTCTCCACAGGATTTGACTCAGCCGCCCTTCCCCAGGCTTCCGCAGAGAGTCCCAGCCTGTCTTTCAGTCTGAAAGTCTTGCCAGAGTGTTCTCTACTGGATCCGAGGTCTCCTTGCAAAACCCGATGCCCAGAAGCGTGACACAGAGGGGACACGTAGCTGACAGCTGCTTGCATTTTGTTTCTGTGACATGCAGTGTCAGCATGGCCTGCCCTTCACCTCACCAACACACATAGCTACAGAACGTTCAAGTTCAAAGAGCTCTTCTAATTAAGTTAATTAGACTGGGGGCAAAAGACGAAATAAGAAGCTAAACAAAAACAAAAATCTAAAAACTCCCCAACATGAATGATTTAATCTATAAATATTCTTTTTTCCTCTTGTGGGAGCCCACAGTACCAACATTGAAGATTTTACCTATGATCATATCTAGCTAGGGTCAATGGTCTGAGAAATGCTTCTACACAATGAGAGACAAGAGAAAAGCCTGTCTGGAAGGGAATCTGCTCCATATGGCAATGGGCACCGGCAGAAAATGGCGAACTGTGGGCTTGTCACTCTAGTTTTTCAATGGTAGATTTTACAAAAAGTAGATCAGATATTCCAAAAAATATATAGCATATAAATTGAGACATTAAAAAAAAACACATATTGAAGCTTTGAAGACCATATAAGAAAATGTTAAATGCTGTATTAACTACTTTTAATATTGGTTTGCTGAAAAATGACAGATGTTTTAGTGCTAAATAAAACATTCTAGTAAAATTAATTTTAGCACTTTCTATTTTTTATTTTTATTTCCCTTCAAGTATGAGAAGCTTTTGTAGGGTGAGTGTTTTTGTATTTATATATCACATTGATTATTTTTGGGAGGCATATGGACATGTCACATTGTGTGTGTGTGTGTGTGTGTGTGTGTGTGTGTGTATGTGTTGACATAAATGTCTCTTTCAGGGCTAAACAGTTATTTCTTTTCATACCCTTGGCCCATTATGAGTCTCTACATTGATGGCTGTCCACTGTATGCTTCTCTAATCAACAACATGTCTATTTAGCAAGGCAACAGTAGCAGTCCACCCCCTAGGGCCTACGAGCTGCTTAGCTATGGGCTTTTGACCAGGTTTATAGTGCTGGATAAGAATTTCTTCCTTTGGAGCAATCCTCAAATCAAATCAGGAAGCGGTTGGTTCCACCTATAATAATCATGCCACTATTGCACCCGTGTGTGGCAGGTCTACCGTCAGGTTAGTCCATTGATGACTTTTCTCCCCCAGCAGCTAATATAGCTCCTACTGGCTCTTCAGATAGTCAACAGGGAGAAAGTTCCACGTTAGTTCCAGCCTGACTTCTATACATCCCATGTCCTTAGCAATGGGGTCTTACCATCTAGCTATGATGGACAGCCAAGAGCAAAGGCAATAGCCTGTGTTGTTTCAGGGGCCTGCAGGCCTTCCTGACCAAAGACTCAAAGGAAAATGGCCTATGTCTGGCAATGAATCTTTCATTTAATAATTTAGCAGGAGGCATTCAGAAAACCTCTCTCTATTCAATGTTTTCTCCTTTTTGTTTGGTCTAGAACCACAGTCCATGAAATACTGCCACACACATTCAGAGTGAGCCTCCCCAAGTTACACATCTCTGGAAATACCCTCACAGACATCGTTTTTGGTGACTCTAAACCCCATCAAGGTGACAATAAAGAATAACCATCAAGTCACCTCAGAAGTGGTGGTGATACCATGACCTCCGAAACTATGAAAAAGAGAATATTTGGCTTCAGTATTGTGGTAGTTTGAACGTGAATAACCATCCTAATCCCAGACATTTGAATATTCATCCTCACTTAGTGGCACTTCTTTTCCAGGCATGGGAGGTGTGGCCTTTCGAGAGGAAGTAAATTATTTAGGGCAGTCTTTGAGAGTTAAAAGCTTAGACTATTCCCAGTGCACTCTCTTCATTTCCTGCTCATGATTCAAGATGTGAGGTCTCAGCTTTCTGCTCCTACCACCATAATGCCTTTCTTCCACCATCAGAGACTCTATTTGGTGTCATGAGCCTCGGTTTCCTTTTCTTTCCAGAAGTTGCCTTGGTCATAGTGTATTATCACAGCAATAGAAACATAATATACATGTCTCGTATGCAGTGATGTGTTGTATCAGCCTGTAGTGGCTGTTCCTGGTTGTCGACTTGACTATATCTGGAATGAACCACAATCTAGAATTGGGGGGCTCATCTTTGATACTGATCTTGAGGCACAGAGGCTATGGATCTTAGGACACTAAGGTAAGGAGATCAATGAGCTCAAGGTCATCTGAGACAAAGCAAGTCCCAGATCTGGGTGTGGTGGGACACACCTTTAATCTGGGACACACCTTCTGTTGGAGACCTAAATAAGGACAATGGACAAAGGAAGGCTCTCTCTCTCTTTGCCTGCTTTCCTTGTGGGAATGAGCATCTGCTAGATCCTTGGACATCCACTCACAGCTGCTGCCAACCATTGTTGGGGAGTTGGACAACAGACTAAGTCACCAACAAATACCTTACTATATACGGACTACCATACATTCCGTGACTCTAGAGAACCCTGACTAATACACTGCCCTGGAAAACAAATTCAGAAGGCTTTTTGATAAAAGCATTAATCCCAGGCTGGGGCATTATCTCATTATTCATTGTTCTGTTAGAGAGTATGTATTAGAAAGACTTAGCAATACTTCTTGAATGGTACCATTTGAGATTTGTGACACAAACCCCTTGGTTTGTGGTGAAGAATGAAGACTGTAACACAAACCTGTTGGTTCCTGATTCAGACCAACTTTCAGGACACCAAGAGGACACAATGCTTTGAGTATATCCAGCATCCAAAGTATGATTATTAGGAACCATTTGGGTCAACAACTGAGTTATATGAAAATCTTTCTTTGATCATGCATGATTCTTACATATTCCACTTTTCCATATTCACATCTGTGTTCATGGTGTGCACATGTGTTTGTGCATATGTGCCTGTGGGTGGGCACACCTATATCTGGGTGCATGTGCGTGTGTAGGACCAAGGTTCATTTTAGACATCATCCTTCATCATGCTTCTACCTCATTCACTGAGCAAATGTCTTAAGTCAACCTAGCACTGGCTAGTTGTGGTGGTTTAAATGAGCAGGGCCCCAACAGACTCACAGGGAGTCACATGATTGGGGGTGTGGCCTTGTTGGAGGAAGTGAGTCACAGGAGATGGGCTTTGCTTTTGTAGATGTTCAAGCCAGGTCCACTGTCTTGCTCTTTTCCTGTTGCTTGCTATTTAGATATAGAGCTCTCAGCTATCTCTGCGGTACTGTGGACTTTCATCAACCTGTGCAGATTGTGTCTGCTGGACCTCAGATCTGAGGACTGTAAAAGGATGGGGTGGACTAACAGTCTGATGCTGTAGATAACCTTACCTCATACACAGATGTAGGGGGAAAAAAGCAGTAGTCCAAGGAAGGTTGTTTGAGTTTAAAAAAACATGGTCAGAAAAATATGATCAGAAAAAAAAAGTATAAACACCAGTAAGCACATACTAAATATTAACAGCGCAGTCCTTTCCTAAAACTTCCTTGGGACAGGTCAATTTGAACACAATACATGGCAGGCTTTATAGATTATATCTGGGGAAGCATGAAAGCTGGGGAGAGGCCATATCCAGATCCAGGGCACGCTGGGTTCTATAGATATGATCCAACATCCAACAAGAATAAACACGTTATACATTGAATATAAATGTTCGTCACTGAAGGCATGAAATCACACCCAAGAGCAATCCAGGGAACAAAACTCACCTGAGGTAAAAGGCTCTCTGCCTTTTTCTCCTGAAGCCTCCCACACTGTTCACTCCCCGAGGGCACTGTTCACCAGGCATCATTCTTTAGACCGAGTTCTGACAGGCACCATGTCTGCCTGTGTGCCCCCATGCTTCCCACCATTATGACAATGGACTAACCCTCTGAACTGTAAGCCAGCTCCAATGAGATGCTTCCTTGTAAGAACTGCAGTGGCCATGGTCTCTTTGCAGAAATAGAAACACTAACTAAGACACTAGTATAGCCAGTCTCCCCAGCCAGCTTACTCTGAGGAATCCCCTGCCTCAAACTTCCAAAGGTGGAATTATAGGGGAGTCACCACTCCAGCCTGCCATTTACATGATTCTGAGAATCCATGCTCCAATCCTCACGCTTACACCGAGCCACTTTTCCAGCCCCTTTGCACCTTTTGAATGTGTTATTTTATATGTGTGGGTGTATGTGTATGTGGACCAAGAGCATCAGGAAACACCCAAGGCTTTGGAGTCCTGTCTGTGGGTGCACGTTCCAGCACACGAGGCATGCAATCCTGCACAGTGGTTCATCGATTGATTCATTCAGATGAAGGTCTTTACTAAGCTTCAAGTGTAAGAAACAGAGTCAGTAGAGTATCCTAAAGGGGCTAAGGATACCTGCTGTACATACAGCCACGGCTCAGCAATCACACACTATGGAAATTTGCCACAGCAGCCAGCTCAGTAACTCGGGCCAGAATTAAATGGTGCCAGTCTATAAACACCAGGCTTGGAAGAGAGAACAGATAAGAAAATGGCTTCTATGCTCTAAAGTGCTTAGAGTCTGTGAAGGATTCTGTTGCTGTTGTTTCTTTATTTGCTTGCTTGCTTATCCTCTCCCTCATCTAGAAAACATTTGTAACCCCCATTTCATTTAAAAGATAGTGTTATCTCTTCCTCCTCGTCCCTGACCCGTGTGTGTGTGTGTGTGTGTGTGTGTGTGTGTGTGTGTGTGTGTGTTTGTTTGTTTGTGTTCTCAGTCTTTATTCAGAATATATCTAGGGCTTTGCCTGCCTGTTTTCCTTCTTTCCCTCCCTCTCTCTCTCCCTCCCTCTCTCTCTCCCTCCCTCCATCCCTGCTTCCCTCCCTCCCTCTCTCCCGTTCTTCTCATTTTGTTCCTCACTTTCCCTTTCCCCTTTCCTTTGTTGTTTTTTTTCTTTCACAAAGAAGGTACATTCTTTGGGGGACATTCCAAAATGAGTCCCTGACAGAGTAGTGACAGAAAAATAACTAATCCTACACAACCATTCATGAGCCCAGTTTTCTCTTTTTTTCTCTTTTATGAAAATACTATTCACATGACTGTCCACCTTGAAAATTCCAAACATAGGAGGAAAATGTTGCTACAACAAATTACTCAGTGGGTTGCAAAATGTACTGATGGGACAAGTCAGTTGTCCTTATTTAACAAGACTGGCATGGCCATTTAAATCAGTTTTGCTTTGGTCTACAGTTAATGTCAATCTGGAAGATAATCCTAGTTTCATGATGATAGTCTGACTACATAAATGTAGATTTTACAAAGTATCTCAGTTAATAAAGATAGTGATCCCTACAAACACTAAAATATTATTAAGGCACTGGAGAAATGCATTGGTGTTTAAGAGCACTGGCTGGTATTCAATTCCAAGACCTGGATTCAATTCCAAAGATCTACAAAGAGACTCACAACCATCTTCAATGCCAATTCCAGGGGACACAATGCTCACTTTTGGTATCTGAAGTGCAGGACATTTGGCACACACATAGTTGCAGACAGGTAAAAATACCCAGATGCACCAAATTTAAAAATTCAAAAACAGAATGGAACAAATATTTCCACCTCAAGTTTTATGACCTGTAGGAAATGTAAAAACTCATTGGAAGATAGATAGCATTTGTCAGAGCTTCCCTAGAAAGGAACAAGTAGTTCTATATTTACCTTTGAAGGTTGATAGCAATGCCTACACATATAGTCTCCACTGCTCAGGAGGCTGAGGTGCGAGACAAGACTGCAGCATAGCATGATCTCAACTCAAAGAATAAAGAGAGAAAGGAGTTGCCTTTTGTTGTTAGAACCATTCAAGAAAGAAATGATCAGGAACAAGTGGATCTACTGGCCTTGTTCTATCACCAGTTTAGGAATTATGACTTCTAGATAAAGTTATTCAGGAAATAGAAACACTTCCCTACCCTTTCTAGAGTGTCGGCTTTACCCAGATGAATCCAGTAGAAAGTATTACAGTAGAATCTCATAGTCCCAGAATATGGGAAGAAAAGGCAGGGGCCAACAAATTACAGGCCAGCCTACTTAATACCAGATGACCCTGAAAACCATGCCTGCAGTCCCAGAACGTGGGCAAAAAAGCAGGATAAGTGGCTTACAGGCTAGGCTAGTTCATAGAGCAAGACACTGACTCAAAACAAAACATACAGACCAATATTATTCATTAATGCAGTGATAAAAGTGCTTGACAGCTGGATGTGATGGCTCAGTACCTGGTCACAGTACCTGAGAGACAGAGGCGCGTAGATCTTTATGTTTCAAGACCAGCCTGGTCTACATGGTAAGGTTTAGGACAGGCAAGGCTACACAGTGAGAGCTAAGCATAACAAAATACTATGACTTAAACATAAAAAGATAACATATCACAGCTTTGATGTTTAGTTTTTGTGGTCAGTTTGACTTACTTTAATTTATGCCTAGAAAATGTGGTAGGACACGTGTGTGTGTGTGTGTGTGTGTGTGTGTGTGTGTGTATTTCTAGAGATGATTGGCATGCAGATTGGCAAGTGAGGAGATGGTTGACATTACACAATAGGCTGAGTCCTTCACTGAATAAAATTCAGAAGCAGAGGAGTTTGCAAACCCTATACTCAGCTCCTTTTTACTACATCCTGTTGGGGGGCCATGTGAAACATAACATTAAAAACAGCAAAAGTGTTTTAGACCTTGTCATGAGCCATCTAGGAAAGGCTAAAGGCATGCAAGCAACTTTTCTGGAAATGGCCCATCACTTTGTAAGGCTGCGAAGGGTAAGCTCTGAGTTGCAGGATCCTTAGAGACTTCATCCCAGGATTGCTTCTGCTGGTATGCCTTTTCTGTCACTATTACATAGCCTAATGATTCCTGCCCACTCTCTTGGGCAGATTTCCTGCAGATCAACAAAGATGTTTTCATGAATTAATGCTGCCTACACGAAATAATGATTTTATAGAATTCCTGATTCACATAATTTTGGGAAGAAAAATTTAAGAGATGGGTTTAGTTACTTTGCTAGAAAGATAAAATAAAGTTAGAATCAAGAATAGCTGTGCCCCCTCCTCATCACTCCTCATGGAATAGTAAGGAAGGCTGTATAATAAGGAATGCAATGGGCCTTCAGAATTACACTAAAAAAGAGAAATAGGCTGTGACACGAATTTGCAATCAAGGAAAGACATTCATTCTAGGTCAGGTCCAAGGATGAAGCTACAGGTGTGCACTATGATAAAGCAGGGCCATGTGAAACTGTGGCTTTGAACTTATAATGAGCTGATAGAACAAAAGACTGCTTTGCACTCACTATCAACATTCTTCTGTAACTCCCCTTTTGTATAACACTTTATCTATGAGGTAATGTTTAAAGAACTTTTATCTATGAAGGTATAAGAAGGACAGAGAGAAGGAATAAGTGGTGACTTGGGGGGCTCTGCCCCAACGACCAAATGTATATATGTATGTCAGTTTGTCTATACATATGCATATACATACGTGTCAAGATATGTGTGTATATATGTAAGTATGCATGTCTTTTAAGTTTTTATAAGGTTAAATATTAAGATAAAAAATAAAATGATCAATCCTTGCTTTGTAATCACAAATTACAGCCTGACAGTAAAAGAAACTAGCTGAGAAAAATACTTTGCTTAATTACACTTGGTTAATCTATAACAAGTTTCTTAGACATGAACATATGTCATTCTTGGGAGTAATTGTTTTTTATCTGTAAAAATGATTAATCATATAAAGATATTGGGGAACATGCTGTTTAATTATCTGGAGACCATACTCTCTGTGACCAGTGAGAAACTCTGAACGCTTTAACTCTTTGGGGACCAATAAGAAAGAAAATTGACACATTCATAGACACAAACTTAGTCTGTGAAGCAAGGAAGGTTTCAACAAGCAAGATCACATACACATATGCATGCATATGTGCATACAGACAGGCAGACAGAAAGACAGACAGACATATACACATTCACACATTGAGTGGATAGAACAAAGCTTCAATAAGTAGGCCCCAACCATTTTACACATATATATACATATACATACATATGCATACATACATACATATACATATATATACACACACACATATATATACATATATATATATATATATATATATATATATATATATATATATATATATATATATACACACACACACACACACCTTTGGTAGATAGAACAAAGTTCTAGTGAGTGAGCTCTAACCATTTTACATATATTCTTATATACACAAATACATATACGCACATATACATGTACTCATACATACATACATGCACATATATACATATACACATAAACACTGTTGGCAGTGGATAGAGAATTATTCTAATAAGCAAGCTCTAACAACTTTATTTTTTCTCTTAGCCTTTTTTTATTTCCTCAAAGTTCTCTACATAAGAATGACTTCATTCGAAAACAGATAAAATCATTACACAAGAGGGAGTTATAGCAGGATTATTTAGTACATATTGTTCTATTAAAACTTGTTCTTAACTAGACATTTTAATCTATCTTTTATTCTACAGGTTCACTATAAGTTCAAAGCAGTAGTTTTATCCACCTTTTATTCCATATGATCATTATAAGTTCAAAGCAATAGTTTTTTATGTTGTAGGTTAACAAAGGTTTTTTTTTTTTTTGAAAAAACAAGATACAAGTCATCTATCTTACATCTTAGTTTTGAAGTCTAGCCAGTCACTGATTTTCTGTTCTTATACTCATAGTAATTACTCACCCCTTGTCCCTTGTTCAAGAACACAAGTACACTTCTGTGGTCTCATATCTAGAACTAACCTACAATGAATGTTTTACTTGATCATTAATATGTTCCAAGCCTATTTTCCTTCCTAGTGCAAGCTATATACTTACACCACAGGAAATCTCATGGTTTTCCTCTTCCCACCTATGCAGCCTTGACTTACTATCCTGTGAGGAGGGATACATTAAATTCTCGACTCTAACATTATCTCTCAAACGATCTCTTCAAACTGTCTATCAGTTACTCTACCTTCCTAAAACTATTTAAATCAAATCAAGAAATCTGAAAAATCATTAATTCATCCAAACAATATTATTTTATAAGAGTTAATCTCCATGTAGATCTAAAGGAAGTATGCTCAATAGGGTGGGCTAATAACAAGGAATCTATCATAACAGACTTCAGAAAGAAAGGGTCTTTCTTTGTCCAATCACATTATGTCATACAGCAATGACAAATATAAAAAGGCACATCAGGAGCAAGAAGCAATCTTGGTATGAAACCCTGGGGTCATAACTCTCTAGGCTTCACCCACCACAGCCATGCAAAACAGTGGGCTCACTTGCCCACTGCAATACTTCCTAAAGAGTGTTTGTAGTGAGAGAGAGAGAGAAAGAGGGAAGAGAGAGAGAGAGAGAGAGAGAGAGAGAGAGAGAGAGAGAGAGAGAGAGAGAGAATGTGTGTGTTTCCCAATTTCAGAGAATTAAGTTTTGTTCTCCTACCAATACTGAGCTTCAGGGTATTCATTCAGCCTTTGAATGTAGACTCTCAGGAGTTGAAGGTCATATGACTTGGGTCTTAAGAGCCACTTTGACCCTTCATTCATAATCCCACATCACTCAAAGGTCAATCACTTACCCTAAGGGAGCATCCTTTCTGTTGGAGATTGGTTCTAATGCTTTGATTCAATTGGGAATTTGCATGTCCAAACACTAAAGGCCCTAGTCACCAGTCGTTTTTTGTTTTGTTTTGTTTTGTTTTTTAATCAATAAATAGAGATGCCAGAGGCCAATGGCTTGGGATAGGAAGATAGGGTGGGAGCCTTAGAGTTGCACAGGCTAGGATTCAGGTGGGAGGAGACAGAGATTGCCACGAAGCTGTGGGAGATAGTTGGATGTAGGAACTTCAGGAACGAAGCCACGAGCCATGTAAGAATTCAGATAAGTGGCCACTGGCCATTTCCCCAATTAGATTATGGGTAGCATAATAAGGTGTAGAAGTGCCCACCCTTTGAGGTAGTGAAGGCATTTAAATAAAAATTAGCTGGCGTGTGTGTGTGTGTGTGTGTGTGTGTGTGTGTGTGTGTGTGTGTGTGTTTATTTCCCATTTAAGAATCCAAAAAGTTCCTGAGCAGGTGGCTGGAAGTGTGAGACCCTCTGGGAGCAAAAGGTAGCATAGTCCAAACTCAACACTACACCTTTTCCTACCAATTCAGTACAGAGCACACAAACCAATCACAGACAGAAGAAACTTGAGGTTTTCAACTTGGTTCAAAGGTACTAGTTTCTAAAAAAAGTTATTACAAAAACCCACACCCAAACACATTCACGAACCAAGGCTGACATAAGAGACAGGACCCAATTAATTTGATCGCTGAAGGTGTATTTTATCTTACAACTCTCAGGCCACACCCCATCACTGGGGAAGTCAGGGCAGAAACTCAAGGCAGGAGTCTGGAGGCAGAAATTGAAGCAAAGACAGAGAGGAGTGACTTAACTGGCTTTCTCCTCATGGCTTGCTTAGCCTACTTTCTTATAGGACCCAGGACCATGAGCTTAAGAGCAACACTCACAGTGATCTAGGCCTTCCCACATCAATTATTAATCAAGAAAATCCCCAACAGAGTTATCCGCAGGCCAATATGATAGAGGCATTTTCTCAATTGAGATTCCCTCTTCTCTCATAACTCTGACTTGTGTCAGGTTAACAGCAACAACAAAATTACCAGGAAGATCCTTCTTAAGACACCATACTTTCAACTCTTAGCAGAATGAACAAACACTGAGTCAACCTCTGCATAATCTCTTGAGCCCCTTAGTTTGTTTGTTTAAACAGGTGATTGCTAACTCAGCTAGGATGTGCGTTTAGTAACCTTCAGAGATGCAGCTGTCTCTGCTCCCCGCCTGCCTGGATTCTGGGGCTCAACCTTGGGTCCTCACATGTGAAGAGCAAGTGCTCCAATGACTGAACTCCCTCTCCAGCCCAGGTACAGCTGTAACCATTCTTATGACTAGAGTAACAGGATCTTAAAACTCTGGTCCAAATCTAGTTTTATGGATGGGCTATCAGATGCTCAGAGAGGAAAAGTGATTTTTCCATAAAACACTGCTATGTTCTGTTTGGTGACTAGGGGATGGTAAGTAAGAATATCACAGGTATGGTAGCATCTCTCCCAGCAAGCCATTTTCTCCCCCATCTCATTTGACAAGACCAGACAAAAAGGTTCCCTTCTAGGGACATGGTTTAAAAAGCTAGTGTGCTCTTAAAAATGCTTCCATACTGGAGTGGGGAACATACCCAGTCATGCCGAATTTGCAAAAGGGAAATTAGAAACCACTTACCCACTGGGAATCATGTGACTGTTGGGCAACATTGTACTGTAACTTTATAATTTGAGACAATATCTTCGGTTGGCTACTTTAGGTTCTTACCCCTGGCTGGTGACACTGGGACACTTCTCTGGTCCTATCTAACTTGTATACATATTGGGCTAATGTCCAAGCATATTGAGCCATGGACTTTTTTCTTGTTTCTAATACTTATTATGGGGAATCACATAGTCATGGGACCTTTTTATCAGTTGCCACTGAAGAACATGACATAGCAAACTACCTTCCACAGAGAAGTCAAGTTGCACATGGAACATTGAGTTTTGTGGTCTCCAGTGACCTTAGAGGTTAAGCTCTGTAGAATTTGGGATTCTTCCTTGACATCAGAAAAATCTCTGGCCCTAGATGTAAGGAGTCAGAGACTTATTTTTCACTAAGTTTTATTGCTTCATTGAAGTCTATCTGATATGCCATAAAATGGTCTCATTGTCTATAATAAATGTTGTAAACAATGCAAATGTTGTGCAATCTAATTTTAGAACATTTCCATTGCACTAGAGATGCCATCTGCTTGTCAGTAGTCACTCCCCATCTTTGGGTGCTTCCTGTTTCTATGGAACTGCTCATCTTGCTCATTCCATGCAAATGAGTAGATGGAGGGACAATAATATCTCCATTGCTCTTTTACTCAACAAGCCACTCAGCAGTATCCACTCAGCAGGTTAGGTGCCAGGCTCAGGTAGGTGCTGGAGATGAGTCCCGAAGTGAGCAATGCAGTCTCATTCTGCAGGGAAGGTGAGATGTTATATAGTCAGTGCAATAAAAAAGAACCAGGGCTGGAAATAGATACCTGGAAACCCCACGCTTGGGAGCTAAAGTCAGGAGCACCAGGGACTTAAGATCAGATGATGAGCAAGTCCAACGCCAGCCAAGAATGCAGGAAACTATTGTCAGAAGAAAGAAAAAAAGGAGAGAGGAGCTGGGGGAGGGGAGGAGGGAGGGAGAGGGGGGGATGAGGGTAAGTGAGAAGAGGGAAGAGAAGGGGAGGGGAGAAAAAGGAAGGGAAGGCCACAAGTTTTGCATAACTCTCCTCTAAAGAAGTCATATGACAGAGGCAGCCTCTTGAAAGAAGAGTGAATGTGCTTCAAGCAGGAGAACTGCTAAGAGAGACCTTGACCTAAAACTGGACTCAGTCTGAGAGACCAGAGCTGCTATGGCAAACAGTGGTACGGTGTGATGTTTGTGAGGTGGTTCAGGAATGCCAGAGGAGGGGATAAGCCAGGCCGGTAAGTTAGGGCAGGTCACCAATGCCCCTGATGTAGCCCCTAGGATGCTTCTGACAGGCTTTAGGGAGGATTGCTTGTGACAGGGGACGTTACTAACATACTGAGACAGGGCAAACATATACAGGGGGCACAATTAAGGATATTACTGAAGCAACTGGGCTAAAGGGTCCAACTAGGAGGCGGCCCAACCATCAGCCCTTTGAATCCCCAAATCTTAAGATCTGCTCTAACAGGTGTCAAGACTTAAGACAAATCATTGTTTCTCTAAATTGCTTGTCTTTGAGTTCCCATGTTTGTGAATTATTTAAAAGGATGGTGGTGTTTTCTTCTAGGATATCAGTTCTCAACCTGTGTGTCACAACCCCATTTGGAGTCACAGAGGACCATCAGATCACATTGATGTTTGCATTATGACTCATAGTAGGAGCAAAATTCCAATTATCAAGAGTAGCAGTGAAATTAATTTTATGATCATGGGAGTCCCCACAACATAAGGGACTGTACTAAAGGGTCGCAGCATTAGGAAGGTTGAGAATCACTGTTCTAGGGGCTTGCATGCATTCATGTGTATATGGTGTAAATACGTGTGCAGTGCACATATATGTGCAAGATGCCCATACATGTATGTAGGTTGAAATCCTGAAGTCACCCTCAGGTGACATTCTTAGTTGTTATCTACCCTGTTTAATAAAACAGTATCTTTCACTGAAACCCAAAGGTACTAATTCAGCAAGGCTGGTTTGGAGCCAGCCTTGGGATCCACCTGTCTCTGCCTCCTTGGCACTGAGATTGGAAGTTTGTGCCACCATACCTGCTTCTCTTAGGTAGCTTCTAGGAGTCAAATTCAAGTCCTCTTGTTTGTATGGTAAGCACTTGGTCAGCAAAACCATCTCCCCAACCCTCTCTGGGGTTCTGGGTGAGAGAGTGAAGTTACAGAGGTAGCTCACACCATGCTAACCACCAGGCTATTGGGTAGCTGGAGCATCTCCATGTCCGGCTCTTCACAGTGCACTTTAGTGAAGTTAACGTACTGTGACTGAAGGTGGAGATATTATTCCTACCTTTGGTCCTTTTGTGTGTGTGTGTGTGTGTGTGTGTGAATGACATGGACTCCCCAGATCAGCCCTGGCTTGGGGCTTAGATACCACCCATGCTGTGTTTTTGTTTTTGTTGTTTATGTTTTGAGACAGGGTCTCTCCTTGGCCAGGGGCTCACAAGCAGGCAAGGCTTGTCAGTGAGCCTCAAGGATTCTCTTGCCTTCACTGCTCCTGCATTGGAATTTCAAGCATATGTTACCATGCTGGCTTCTTTATGTGGGTGCTGGGGGTTGATTTCAACTCTCATAGTTGTGTGACAAATACTTTTCCAACTGGATGATCACTACAGTTCTGTTGTATTATTGGTTCACCCGCCTCTTTGGCTGTGGTGAAGCTATGCAAGATTTATGAATATACTTTAGAGGGAAATGTGTTCATTCTTTTTGAGGAAATAGGAATAAATGTCTGTTCACCATAGAAAGGACATGAGTGACGGACCAAAGGACTGGTTCCCTGTAAGTCAAGCTCAGAGAAACAGGCATTTAAGTAGAAGTAGTTATCAAAGTATGTCCGCACAAAAGATCACTCTCTTCCATCAACATTAACTGTGTGCATTCTCCATGGTGGAAAGCTAATGGTCACAATCTGATGGTGGTGTCGTCCTTCTGGTAATCATAGCTACTCAAAGCTATGCGTATTCATTATATAGCTATGCTATATAATGTATAAACTTACACATAGCTCAACAGGACAATGGTCATGATGTTCCTGGAGGACAACATTCCACAAAAGGAGACAGAGGGCCCAGTTATAGGATGAGTAGACAGATGTTCAGGACATGTCATGTCAGCCCATTCACGACCCTCAACTGTGTTTGATGACAGGTCAGTTTTATAAAGGGAAGCCTTTGTCTCCTGTGGTTCTGGCCAGTCTGTGACTTTTCTGAATAGCTATGTTGTTCCTCCGCTTCTGGAAAGTTGCTCTTGCTTTACCCACCATCTAGCTGGTCCTGTCTGTTTGCCAGCAAAGCCATCTTTTTGCATGCTGCCCTGAACTATATCTTAGTACCCTGCCTTCAACTTGCAAGGTCTCTGTGGATAGTTAAACATCATGAGTTCATTTGTTTTGTTTTTCCAGAGAACTGGGCTGTTATTGGGTTCTACTTGACATGAATGTATGATTTACACGAAGCAGAAGGGAAGAATTCACCATTTGATAGATATTTGGGTTGCTTTCCATTTGAGACCATTGTAGCCAAAACTGCAGAGACTGCTCATTTATCCTTTCTTTTATATGTCTTCCTTTCATTCTGTTAAACACATGGAAATAGACTGGTTTGGTCACAGGGCACAAACACTGTGTTTTAAATTCAGTAGCCACGCATAAGAAAACACACAAGCATCTAGCCCCCATCCTCTCATCGAACGACTCAAGTCACCTGCCTTAGAATGAAAATAGACACAGGTGATGATGCAGAGGTGGAGGGTGGGAGAATTTACCTCAAGGTGATGCTGACATGGTGACAGCAAAATTAGAGAGGGCAGGAAGATAATGACAGTGACAATGTTAACAAGGGCAGAAGGATTGCAATGATTACAGCAGTATTAGCCAGGGTGTGGAACATACCACATGCAGCTTTGTATGAACAAGGTTGACACTTTTTATTGTCACCAACAGATATTACCATCCTCATGTTAAAATCCAGAGACTGGAGCTCAGCAATACTTACTTTCTCTAGGTGATGCAAACCCACATTGGAAACCCACGCTTCCCGCCAACACTGGGATCGTCCTTAAGAACCTTTCCCTAAACTTGCTTATTTACTTTCCCGAATGAGAGGAAAACAATTATCAAAAGCAACTTGGAAAGGAAAGGGTTTGTTTCATACACGACATTACCTAACAATTCATCATCAAAAGCAGTGAGCACAGGAACTCAAGCAGGGCAGGAATCTGGAGGTAGGAGCTGATGCAGAGGCCATGGAGGAGTGCTGCTTACTAGCTTGCTCCCCATGGCTTGCTTAGACTCTATTCTTTTCTTTTTCCTTCTTTCCCTCCTTCCCTCCTTCCTTCCTTCCTTCCTTCATTCATTCATTCCTTTTTTCTTCCTTTCTTTCTCCCTTTCTTTCGCTTTTCTTTTTTTCTGTAATATACATAGAATGGAATTATTTGACTCTTCTATATTTTGGAATGACTGCATTCTTAGGTTAATGGTTCCCAAACTTAACTTTTTTGTGACAGTACAAATTCCCAGGGAGTCCACAGAATTGCCAATCTATTCATTTTGCTAACAATAACAATAACAAAAGGCCTTCAGTTCTGAGAGAAAGGGACCAATAAAAAGGAAAGTTTCTAATTTTAAAACAATAGTTGCCCCCCAATACATTTGTTAACTGTAGAGAGCTCAAATCAATAGCACTATAGCTCCATACAAATACAGAAATATTTTCAACATTAAATTTTATTTAAAATCACAGTGTATAGGTAAGCATCTTAATTTTTCAGTAAAATGTGTATTTAACACAGGGTTTTTGAACTTACATGGATCTAAAGTGCAACTTGTCCTGATGTCTTATTTCTATCACTGGCACTATTAAAAGCTCTGTTTTGGGGTCTGGGAAGATGTCTCAGGAGAAAGGTGCCTGTTGAGTAACATCTGGACCTGATTTGGATTCCTGAACATGAAAGAAGAGACTGGAGGAGAATATACCAGGGAATTAAGAGGAACAGAGGTGTGGGGGAAGGGTCAAGAGGGAGAATGTATAAAAACATACTTTATTTGAAAATGCCACAATGATATCTAATACACTGTATATTCGTTTATAAATAACAAAATAGCTACACGTGGTAGCATATGCCTTTGATCCCAGCACGCCAAGTAGGGTTAAGATCTCTATGAGTTCAAAGCCAGCCTGGTCTACATAGAGAATTCCATTCCAGCTAAGGCTACATCATGAAGCCATCTCTCAAAAACAAGCAAATAAGTAAAGTAAGGCCTGTGGGTTGTGAATTGCACACTTAAATTTAGGTGGTGTTTCAAAGTGCCTTTTATATTTGTGGACCACACAGATGTAATGAGGGAGCACCAGTATTAAGCAAGATGCTGATAAGTTAATGAACCAGGAGCTTGCTACAGTGCTAATGGAACCTCAAAGTTAGTTCCTTATTTTACCATTTTGGTGCTGAGAGCAAATTCACAAGCTCATTCCACTTGCACAAATAAAACTTAAAAAAAAAAAAAAGGAATCACTTTGTAGTAAAAGTTATCTTTTTTTAAAATCACTGAGTAAGTTAATAAAAATGATGCTTCAGTTTTTTATAATCTGTGCCCACAGTAACACCTTTGTCTCCTTATTGTTGCTATGGTAAATGGTGGGACCAACACTACTGAAGGAAGGAAAGGTTCATTTAGCTCACAGTTCAGGTACAGTACATCACGTCAAACAAATCAAGTAACTGGTCACATGACATATGCAGTCAGAATCGAGAGGAATGAATGCTGCGGTGTGCCCAGCTTGCTTTTCCGACTCTGCGTACTCCAGGATCTCCATACTCCAGGATCTCCATACTCCAGGATCTCCATACTCCAGGATCTCCACCAAGGGAATGCTCTGTCTTACAGCTAAGCTGGATTTTTCTACATCAGCTAACCTAGTTAAAATAATCCTCCAAATGCATGGGGAGAGGCTTGTCCTCAAGGTGACTCTAGGTTCCATTATGTTGACCTCACTAACCATGATAACGATAGTACTGGTTTCCCTGAAGTATGAGAATATGTCTGTGACTTCAGGGAAGTAGTATTTAATTTACTAGGATGTGCGCGCCCCCTGGTGGAGACCATGCAAAACCAAAGATGAACCTTTCTTACCAGAAGTCCCAGTCTAGCCACTCAGCATAGAATCTCTAGAAGTGTATTTGTAAACTAAGCGAAATACTACTAGATAACATTTTCAGCAGACAAACGAAGAATCTGAAAGTAACACCATGAGTGTGATCATTTCACAGTTAAGAAAACCAAAGCTTTCAAAAACTGATTGTCTTCATATTGTAACTTATTGAAATTTGGTGTTTGGTTTGGAACAGAATCTGTTCACGAAGCCAGAATTGATATTCTGAGTGCGTGTAACATCACAAAGAGTTACATTAAGAGAAACACACACACACACACACACACACACACACACACACACAACCTAGTGCTGCTTCTACAAAAACTCTCACAATACCTTACTTCTGACATTCTTAATGTTTCTCCCCATCTTGCATCAACTGGTGGGAGTCTGATTAGAACCCAACAGAATAGAGGCACCGGTGCCCAAGAGGTAGGGGCTATGGAAGGGTGTGAAGTAGGTAGTTAAAGATGTGTCTGACCTACATCCTGAGGTAGCTATGGATGCGACCCAACACAAACTCACAGACTCACCTAAAACCTGACGAGGTTTACTTTGGTAACTGGACTGGGCACATTGAAAGTGTGAACTTTGTAAATGATGATGTCAAGTTGCAATGTCACAAAGTCGACTCTGCCTGAGACCTTAGAGAGCTGAGTTAGGTGTCCGGGTGAAGCTCTGGAGTGAAGAGGAAGATGACGGTTCTTATGTTTCAGGTTTTGGACAATTTACTGAACAGTTGAAGTAGGAGATAGGACAAGAGGGGCAGGTTTGAGTCAATAATTGATATGTTGAAATGGAGGCTTTATTATATTTTTGTCAATTTGAAAAGTTTCATAATAAAATATTCAGACTGGAGAGATGTCTCCATGGGTATAGGCACTTGTCAACAAGATTGATTTTCTGAGTTCAATCCCCAGAAGCCATGGAGTGGAAAGAGAGAACTGATTCCTGTTGGTTGTCTATTCCTCTGGCTTCCACACTCAGGCCATGGCACACACAGCCACACTCTTGTAAACACACAAAGAAACAAACAAACACATAAGTGCATAAAGAGATAAATGTAGACTTTTGTAATAACCATTAGTATAATCATGACAGAATATGATAATTCTATGTGATTTTAATTTTGGCCACCTCGTCTGACCATTATCTATCATACTGAACAACTGGGTAAGCCTGGTCTGTTTTCTTATGTGGTCTGCCTTATAGGAAAGCATAATGTTCCAAAAATCTTAGGTGAATTGTATCATGGGTATGAAAAGTATCTTAGTTAGGGTTTTGTTGTGGTGAACAGACACCATGACCAAGGCAACCCTTATAAGGACAACACTTAATTGGGGTTGGCTTACAGGCTCAGAGGTTCAGACCATTATCATCAAGGTGGGAGCATGGCAGCATCCAGTCAGGCATGGTGCAGGAGGAGCTGAGAGTTCTACATCTTGTCCCAATGGCAAACCGGAGATAACTGGCTCCCAAGTGGTTAGAAGTGTCTAAGAGCCCACCACCACAGTGACAAATATTTTCCAACAAGGCTACATCTATTCTAACAAGGCTATACCTCCCAACAGTGCTACTATACCCTAGGTCACACATATTTAAATCACCACAAAGGGTGACTATGAATCAGATACTTGGGCTTAAAATATTGTCCCTTCTACCAATATTGGAAGTTTTAGGGTGTACCCACTAAAGAGAGAAGATACTGGAACATGGGACAATCTTTTTAAGGATAAAGGACAGGTTTTAGGGCCTTGAATTCATGTAGTGTTTAGGGTCATACCAGTTTTTTAGCCTTTGTAAAGTTGGGAAGACAAAACGGGTAATTTGGGGTGTGACATCAGCTAGAATTGAATTCATATGCTGCCTGTAGCTTTTTTGTGGCCTTGGGTAAATCACTGAACTCTCCCCCCACCCCCGCCGTAGTATAAATGAGGAGGAAGCCACATCCCATTAAATTGTTTTCTATGATAAAACAGCAGTTGCGTCTTTTGAATTGCTTGTCTTGTTGAGCCTGCTAACCACAGTGCTCGGTGCATCGCATCCCTGGAATTTCTGAAAACAGGAGGCCTTGGGCAAAAGGAAGTTCCTATGAGATGCTTTTGGAGGCCAGGAGATTAGGGATCTTCTGTAGCAGGTTTCTTTATTGTTACAAACAACAACAACAACAACAACAACAACAAAAAACCCCAACAAAACAAAAACCCTAGGTTCTTTGTTTTAAGGGGCTATCCTTTGGTGCCTAAGATTATAAATGCAAGGTTCTCCATCCATGGTGGCATTGCCTATAATAAACAAGATCACATGGAAATAACCTGTATATGCCTAACAAAGGCTCAGTTAGGTAAGTTCTGCAAAAGCATTTAGGGAAATTATTGCTAACCACTGCAAATCATGAAGCCTCTCATCAGTATGGGAGAACATTTGCAAGCCAGCCTATAAGCCTAATGCAATGCAGGCTTTTTTTCCCCCTTAAGTGAACAGGGAGGAAAAACTGTTTTGGCCACACATATGGGTTCCAACAGCAGGGATCTGAAGAAAGTGAGCATTTCTCACTTTGTCTTCCAGTTTTCTGCATTCGGTAGCGCTGAGTTGTGAAAATAGAGGAAGTTATGCATTCATTTTCTGTTTGTCTGGTTTGGTGTGGTTTTTGAAGTTGAGACATTCAAGAACAGTGTCTTTGGCGGAGCTCTGTGATGTCCAGGGTTTGTTGGTCAGAGTGAAACAGCAACGCATTCCCACAAAAGGCATCATTTGGGAAAACAGATGAGAACTCATCACTGCAACTGCCCGGAAGCCCGGCACAGGATCAACTTTAAATATACCTACACTTATATGAGCATAAAATAGGCATGCAAAAACATTTGAAAACTGGATATGTCAATGGTACCCTAGCTTTTCCAGTCTAAGGTTTTTGTTTACTCTATGAACGTGTCATGCATGCATAGGACATAGCTTCTGCATGTATGACATTCACACCCTTCACATTCCACTTCAATTCCCCCACAACTACCCCTGTTTATTTCCAATGTTTTAACTTACTGGATGAGTTAGAGCTGTTTGTATACACGTGGGTATTATCCACTGGAGCAGGGACAACCATCAGTGGCCACTCCTGACACAGAAAAGTGGCATTTCCTCCCCCAGCAGACCGTCAGTGTAAGATCACTGACCGGACAGGAATTTTAATCTAGCAGCATGGCTGCTCTGGCAAGAAATCACATCCAAAGATCCTGTAGGTCTGTGTGATTCAGCTGAAAATACACACCTTTAATCCCTCTGGCTGTTATACATACAAGTAATCCCAAACAATAAAGGTAAAGTTAGTTTGTAGAAGGAATCAGTCATGTTTGAAAATGATGTCAAATTGAGTGTCAGACAAAGTGATGAGTCAGGGAAACATCTGATGAATGAATCAAAGATATGCTCACCTCTCACAAGAATAGGCAGGAAAGAGAGGTCACTTAAGAGAGAAGAGTGGGGCAGTGTGGTGCAGTGGGAGCTGAGTTTGTGCAGTTCAGTACATGGCAGCAGAGGCAGGTGAAGCTAGAGAACAAGAAGGAGCCAGAAACAGATAGATGGAACTTGAAGCTATCCTGAGTGAGGTAACCCAGTCACAAAAGAACACTCATGGTATCTACTCACTGATAAGTGGATACTAGTCCATAAAGCCTGGAATAACCAAGAAATAATTCACAGAAATTATAAATCTCAAAGAGAAGGAAAGCCAGAAGGTGGATGCCTATGTCCTTCTTAGAAGGGAGAACAAAACACTCATGGAAGGAAATAAAGAGACAAATAGAGGAGCAGGGACTGGAGCAAAGATCATCCAAAGACTGCCTCACCTGGGGATCCATTTTATATGCAGCCACTAAACCCACACACTTTTCTGATGCCAAGTAGGGCTTACTGGCAGAAACCTGATATGAATGCCTCATCAGAAGTTCTGGCAGAGTCATACTGATACAAAGGAGGATGCTTGCAGCTAACCATCAGACTGAACATGGGGACCCCAGTGAAGGAGATAGGGAAAGAACTGAAGGAGCTGAAAGAGTCTGCAACCCCACGTGAAGAACAAAATTATCAACTAACCAAACACACCACAGCTCCCAGTGACTAAAGCATCAACCAATGAGTTCTTATGGAGAGACCCATGGCTCCAGGTGTGATTGCAGCAGAGAACGGCATTCTCTGACATCAATGAGAGGAGAGGACTTTGGTCCAGTGAAGGCTCCTTTTCCCAGTGTAGTGGAATGCCAGTGTGCTGAGGTAGGAGAGGGAGGTTGGGAGAGGGAGCACCTCATGGAAGCAATGGAAGGGGAAGTGGGGATAGAATTGGTGGAAAGTGGATAACACCTGAAATATAAATACAGAGAATATCCAATTTAAAAAAAGAGGCAGAAGATTAAAACAAATTGCCAGAGTTAGTTTGAGGCCAAGTAGAACAATTCATTGAGAAGCTGAGAGAAGCTGGACTGAATCAGTCAGCTTGGAGAGGAGTTTGGGCCAGAACAGCTGAGTTGAACCAGCCAGTCAAAGTTCAGAAAGAGCACACAGTAACCCTGCAAGGTGACAATTCCATCTTATGAAAAGAAAAAGTTGCATTTACAACTGGCAATATAGCGGTTTTGAAATGTTTTGAAGTGAAGTGAAATGTTTTGGTTGTGTCATATAAAGCTTTGCTGAAGCCAATTTGTGTGATGATTTGATGAAGCAGACCCAGGAGAGAACACATGATGTTTGGAAAGTATACACGTAGGACTCTGATGGCTTACTTACATAGCTAGCTGTGCAGAGCTTCATTGGTCTCACATCTTCACTAATCTTTACTTTGTTGAGAGACGCACAGCAGAGAACTTCTTCTGGCATTCTGACTACCTTTAGTCACTCCCACGGATTCAAGCTGACTTGTTGAAGGCCTGGCTGTTTCTGCTGGATTGGGAAGTTGCTGCCGATTTGTGTTTGGTGACACTTAGGAACGGGATGCTGATACTCTGACAAAAGAGATTGGAATTACCTCAAAAATACTTTTAAACAGGTCCACACCACCTCGTTTAACTTACCATCTTTTCTTCCCTACCTGTGGTTTGTGGACTAGAAGGGAGGGGGATTCAAGTATTTGAGAACCCTTATTAAAATAGGAATCTTAAAAATCAAAGCCTACAGTAGAAAGTGGTGACTTCTCACTTTTCTATGCCGAACTTTTGACTGGCTAGATCTTGTTCAGGGAAGCACAGGGCATCCTGAGTTCATGTGTGCAACAGCCATGTCCTGTCCAGAAGACAGCATTTCACAGCTCTCCAACCCAGGCGTGGATCGTACAGTCTTTGTAACCCCCTTTGAAGATGTTCTCTTAGTCTTGGCAGTAGGCAGATAGGATAGACATCCTATCGCTATGGCTGAGCATTCTCGGGCATTTAATCTTAACATTTCAACAGTTATGAGTCTCGGCATTGACCACTACCCATTGTAGTAACTCCAAAATATTTTTAATTTTTTGTAAGATTAAAAGTATTCCATAATGGACATTATTTCAGATATATCTTCTCCCTTCCCAGAAAGAAGCAGAATTATCAAGAGGGGAAAAAAATAAACAGACTTGAAGGTTTTGAGAAAAGAATGTGCAGCAATCTTCTTGGTGCTTACCCCTCAGTATTTAGTGTGGACAAAAGTACACACGAGGGGCCATATTAAATACTGGTTGTAGTTACTGTGGCAAGTGGATTATTTGTAACTGCATGTTCCCTCTTAGTGTAGATGGGTTAAAATTAGTCATGAATTGAACTCTAGGTTAAGTAGAATCAAATTAAAATCAACCATGATGAAACACTGAGTTGAGAATTAAGAAGTCCCATTTTGCTTCTTTGGGGGCAAATAGCTACCCCAGGACCTAAGTTGCTGGAAGACAACCAAGTAGCTTTTTCTAAACACAGACCTAGCAGCTGTCAGTAGCTCACTTTGTTCCATGACCACTTTGTGACTTACCCTCATTGCCCAGCCACAGAGAGGACAAGGGGTAAATAATTATTTAGGGATGTGTGGTTACTGGCAAAAGTCTTCAAAAGACATTATTTCCATCTGCTCAGCTAGTTGATGGTTCAAATTTGGAATGGATGGATGAGTTTTCCCTAAAGCATGCTGACCCGGGACCCACAGCCTGGCTCAGATGCAGAGGCTGCTCATTTTAGAAGAAAATCAACAACAAAATGTTATGAAACCCATAGAATTAAATTCGCTTGAGGCCTCTGAGAATTAGGACAAAACGATCCTCAGGGAAGGAATGACCAAGTTGCATATTTACACGCCAGAGAGAACATGATAATATGAGTATTTAAAATCCTCTTCACCTCCTAAGAATGGCAGACCACATCTCACTGAACCCATAGTGTCTCATGGGTCAGTGTTATACTGTGCTTGCTACCACAATATTGTAGAGAGACTCTCTTGTGTATAGTATGGTGGCATCCCCTGTTAATAAAAAGCTCATGGCCTGTTAGCTGAGGTGGGAAATAGGAGGCTGAAGTTCCACTAGGGAGAGAGAAACTCTGGGATAGAGTTAGATGTGGGAGGATATTTGCTCCAAACTCTGAGGAGACAGATGCATGAAACTGAGAAGTAGCCAGCTACATGGCATTCATAGAATAGAATACATGGGTTAGTTAAGTTGAGAGCTAGTCAGGGAATGAGCCGAAACTTATGTCCTAGGCATTTCTTCATATATGATTAAGAATCAGGGTCATTACTTTAGGAACTGGTACATAAATGGAAAAGCTCATGGTTATACAATATATCACAATTTACTACTCTATTACCTGTTGGTTCCCTTTTATACTGGTCTGTTCTGTCTAGTATTCCAGACATTCATCCATGTTTGAGCTCCTTGAGGAAACACTTCCATGGCAGATTCCTTGTCTCCAATATTATATCTGGAACATAGGTGTTATGTGTTGGTGTGTTTTTATAAATGAACACATGAATGAACAAAGAATGGGTTTGAGAAGCTCAAGGGCCCGGCTAGTTCAATTGATAGAAAGAAAAACACATCATTAAATGATTTCTCCATTTATGTGACTTAGTGGGCAGGGCTCATGCTTATCATAGACAAGAGCCTGAGTTCCAGCATTAACACTGAATAAACCAAGCTCAGAAGCACATTCCTGTAATCTTAGCATTTGGGAGCTAAAGACAGAAGAGTCAGAAGTTCATTGTTATCCTTGACAACTTATGACATTTGGGACCAGCCTAGGCTATGAGACCTCTGTTAAAGACCTTTCTTTATTTAGGTTTTTTAGGTGTTGAGCATTATACTGTTGAATATTAAGGCTTTCATCAAAGGGGAAAAGCAATTTTTGCTTTATGTGACTGTTAAGGAAATCAAGCAAGACAGTTTATATAAAGTGATTGCTAGAATTCCATTATATGAGGTTGGGTGTGTGATGCGTGCCTTTCACTTGGGACGCAGAGGCAGGTGAGTTCTGTGAGTTTGAGGCTAGCCTGGTTTACATAGTAAGTTTCAGGCTAGCTAAAGCAGCACAGTTAAACTCTGTCTATAATAAAAAGAAAAGGAAGACAGAAAAATTTAGAATGGGGGAGAGAGAAAGTGGTGGGGAAGGAGAAGGAGAAGGTGGAGGAGGAGGAGGAGGAGGAGGAGGAGGAGGAGGAGGAGGAGGAGGAGGAGGAGGAGGAGGAGAAGAAGAAGAAGAAGAAGAAGAAGAAGAAGAAGAAGAAGAAGAAGAAGAAGAAGAAGAAGAAGAAGAAGAAGAAGCTAAGAAGCTGCCACATAAGAGATGCCTTCTAAGTCACCAACAAGAGGAAATTCAGGGCAAGCAGCTTTACAAGTGGCTGGCAATCAACTATGCCCAGATATCCAACTAAAAGACCAAGGCATGACTACGTTTCTTCCTTGCTTGGTTTGTAAAACCCTTCAGCTCATCCATTCCCACACAGACATTAGTGACTGATTCTTTGCATGATTGCACAAAGCTGTTCTCATTAGCATGGGATGTGCTGGTGTCTTAGAAAGCAACTAGCCCTACTGTCCTCCACCCTACAGTTTTAGATGATATGTTAAACTAAACACTTACAGTGAGCCTGTGGCTATAACTCAAGATGGCTCCTTTGCTCATTTATTAGCTGGGACCAACTAAGAATTTCCAGTATGGCCCCTGCCCAGGGTCTCCTATTACCTTCTTCTTATTACTTGAACTTGTATTGCTGTCAGTGGTGCAGATGGTGGGGTTGTTAGAAATGGAGCCTTTGTCCACTTTCACAAGAGAGTCAGCTGTCCCCAAACCAGCTTTGTGATTGCTTTCCCCCAAGGGAAATGGGATTCCCAATCTTCTATGTTTTCTGAGAGAGCTGAACCTCCCAGTTCTCTGGATCCAGTTATGTGTGTGACCTAGCCATTGTCTTTCTTTCATTTAAGACTTCAAAGCTGAATAGCTTTTTCTAGGACACAGACACAAAAGAAAAACCTCTCTGAACCGTACCCCACCCACCTTCCCCAGAGGGATTTCATCAGTGTTTGGGCCTTGAGAGAGCGTCTTTATGACTAATACTAATTTCCCCTCCTTAAAACGCCTCGGAATTCAAAAATCCTCGGATGACCAGGAATGGACTTAATACAGAGTAATTAAATGTCCCTTTTGCAACTGAGCTTGTTTCCTGTGCCCTCACTTTTGAGCCAAAAGAAAAACAGAATCTTGTCTCCCTCAGAACCACATTTCTGAGAAAAGCCTGGCCCACTTGTGTCTTTGCTTTTTTTATCAATCTCCATGAGCTTAGACACCTCTTCCTGGACAACCCAGTCCAGGTGGACCCCCTGGCCCAGGCTTTATGGCTGTGCAGATCAAAGCTGAATGACTGTACTGGCTAGCTTTGTGTCAACTTGACACAAGCTGGAGTTATCACAGAGAAAGGAGCCTTCCTTGAGGAAATGCCTCCATGAGTTCCAGCTGTAAGGCATTTTCTCAACTAGTGATCAAGGGGGGAGGGCCCAGTACATTGTGGGTGGTGCCATCCCTGGGCTGGCAGACCTGGGTTCTATAAAAAAGCAGGCTGAGCAAGCCAGGGGAAGCAAGCCAGTAACATCCCTCCATGGCCTGTGCATCAGGTTCTGCTTCCTGACCTGCTTGATTTACAGTCCTGACTTCCTTTGGTAATAAACAGCAGTGTGGAAGTGTAAGCTAAATAAACCCTTTCTGTCCCAACTTGCTTCTTGGTTATGACGTTTTGTGCAGGAATAGAAACCCTGACTAAGACAATGACTTAAATTTAAATGCTTCACAAGTCCAAAATTATCTCAAGCCTTTGGGACAAAATTCCAGTACAGTGGTAGTACCAACAGGTTAGACTCAGCCTCCATCTGTGGAACAACCAATTTAAATCATGTTTTAATGAAAAGGAGACTTTTATTGGACTAAAAAGAGGATGGGTAGAGAAAACATCTTGTGTATTGTATGGATGTATGACCTGTCAATTAAAAAACAATGGCCTATAAGAAAGAATAGAATAGAAGGTGGGACATCCAGGAGACAGAGAGAATTCTGAGATAGAGCCAGGCAGAAGATGTAAGAAGACAGATAGAATGGTACCTGAGTATAGGTAACCAGTCATGTGGCAGATTGTAGGTTAAAATAAATGGGTTATTTTAAGTGATGGTCTAGTCAGAAAAGAGCCTAGCTATATCTAAGTATTATTTCCTGGGGGGGGGGGTATGGGGCTTGGAGAAAGAACCTGGACCTAAGTTCTACATCCATCCCAATATGCTAATTAAAATAATCAAATAAAGGGGTCAGAAAGACAGTCCAGTGTGTGTGGGTCTGTCCTTGGTGGTGCTCTCCTTGAATTCAGTGTGAGTACAGGGCCAGACCAATGACACACCTCTGAAACTTTAACCTTAAAAAGTGATGAGAGGATTTAGGTAGGCAGGCACTCTTTGAATAACATGATACTGGCTTGCAGAGGGAAGCAGGTGACCCAAAGCAAAGGAGACAGATCTAGCCTAGAGGCAGAGATGCCGGGCTGTGCTACATTTAGTTACCTTGTTGAGGAACATTTAGCAAAGTAGCTTTTATGTATCCATTCTACCATGTACATACAGATGTGTCCATTTCACCATGTACAGATGTATCCATTTCATACAAATGTGTCAATTCCACTGTGTACAGATGTGTCCATTACGCCATGTATGAAGATGATGGGCAAAACCCGGAAGAATCTGAATGACTGGTTTCTCTCCACACTGAGAAGGAATGGAAAAGGATGGTCTTTGTGTTCCATCAAGGTAAAAACCTGAAGCTAAATCTACCTGATATAAGAGGGAATATAGCACACCAGGGCTCTACCTTAGTGCTCTAATGAAGAACAAGCGCCTCCATTCCCTTTCACCCAACTCTTGCCTTTCACACCCTGCCTGCTGGGGTCTCGAAAGTTCCACACCAAATCTACCATAACCATCTTAAAACTTCAGAGGCGAGTGGTTCACACCCCAGAGAGGCTTTCAGGGTAAGGAGAACAATATCTCTGATTTTTAATATCTACTAAATCTCCCTTCCCTTCCCCTCAGGGGACTTGAGGCTTTTGATTTTCTCATAAGAAAATACCCAGGGGACGCTATCTAATAATGATCAGCAGAATTATTGTGTTGATAACAATCCTATAGAGTCCTGTGCATTAACATATAGTTCATAGAATCACGGAATGGCTATTAAAAATTCAGATTCTCAATGCTCATCCTTTGGACTGGAATCAGATCTTCTGAATTCTAGGCTCAAACATCCATACCTAGGCAGCTTTAAAGGTAAGGGCTCTGTATCATGAGAACCATTTCTCTGTAATTTAGATAGTCTTGGAAAACTGTTGGTGGTGAGGCTCTGAGGCCCCATGGCTCTTGGTTTTAGGATAGGTGTCCAGCCTCTGCCAATGGCAAGGGAATTTGCTGGTCTGGTCACTCGGGTGGGCTGAGGCATCTTGGAGAGAAGAGTCATAAGCTTGTAGGATGACTATGTGAAGACACCCTGCATGCTGCACCTGGGTGGGAAAGGCCACATCTGTGGGCAAGCCATGGCTCAGGGTGAGAAAGCTACCTTTCAGGTGACATTTAAGATGGGCCTAGATCTGTGTGAGCTTCATTAAGTCCCCCCCCCTCTTTTCTTTTTCTTTTTTCTTTTTTTTTCTTTTTTTTTTTTTTTTTTTTTTTTTTTTGCTTTGGTTTCAGTTTTTAACCTGTCAAACAGAGACTATACTAGTGCGTGTTTGATGAGATTTCTGTGAGAACTCAATGGGTAAATACTAAACACCAGATCTTTGGAACAGTGCCTCCTCACCTGTAGTAGGTTGGATGTGCATGTCCATTGTTACTGTTGCTTTTGGACCATGGGCAGGATGGATGCTTGCTCAACATTCTCTTGTAAAATTGTCATTATATAGCC
Organism: Micromys minutus; assembly: GCF_963924665.1. Lineage (NCBI taxonomy): Eukaryota > Metazoa > Chordata > Mammalia > Rodentia > Muridae > Micromys > Micromys minutus. The sequence continues at coordinate 60,713,951 of NC_137974.1, forward strand.
TAGTAGCATATATGATAAATATCCCAATTGGAAAGAAATTTAATTTAAAAAAATTGTTATCATGTTTTCAGTCTCTACTTTCAAAAGGTCAGTTGTCTAAAGTACAGTCAGGATACTATAGCCCTTTGTCTGGTTTTGTAAATAAAGTTTTATTGGAACACAGCCATGGTCACATATTTCCATGATTGTCTGTGGGTGTCTGTTTGACAAGACAGTTAAATTATTCCCAGGGGGATCCGATGATCTCCTGTAGCTTGAAATGTTTTGTGTAGTTGTCTGTGGACCACATCAAGAATTAAGCTGCAAATTCAATAGATCATTTTGTATGTGTGAAAAGGTCAATTATGAAGCACCTAGAAATTTGCAGTTACTTAGAATACATTCTCTGAGGGCTGGAGAGATGGCTCAGCAACTAAGAGCACTGACTGCTCTTCCAGAGGTCCTGAGTTCAATTCCCATCAAGAACATGATGGCTCACAACCATCTGTAATGGGATCAGTGCCCTCTTTTGGTGTGTCTGAAGACAGTGACAGAGTACTCATTTAATAAAAATAAATCTTGAGGAAGAAGAAGAAGAAGAAGAAGAAGAAGAAGAAGAAGAAGAAGGAGAAGGAGAAGGAGAAGGAGAAGGAGAAGGAGAAGGAGAAGGAGAAGGAGAAGGAGAAGGAGAAGGAGAAGGAGAAGGAGAAGGAGAAGGAGAAGGAGAAGGAGAAGGAGAAGGAGAAGGAGAAGGAGAAGGAGAAGAAGAAGAAGAAGAAGAAGAAGAAGAAGAAGAAGAAGAAGAAGAAGAAGAAGAAGAAGAAGAAGAAGAAGAAGAATACATTCTCTGGGTTCTGTTGTAGCCCAGATGGTGGTAACTTTCTTTTCTATTGTGGGTTCTGTTTTCTGTTTTTGTTTTGTTTTTCACCTTCCAGAAACTGGTTTTTATGTACCCAAGACTTCACATTTCTCAATAAAGAAAATAAAATCTCTATTTAAAAAACCTGAGTAGTATTCCATTGTGTAGGTGTACCACATTTTCTCTATCCCTCACCCGGCATCATCAACAGGAGTCAATCTGTCCGACCACACAAGAGAAATTTGGTCTCTTTTTGTGTAACTAACACATTGCATACATTGTACCAGTTGCTAGTAGGGCACATAGAATAAAGCAAGAACTTTGTCTTCAGAGCCTGCATTTTACTGCAAAACCATAAACCCCCTTTAAGAAAGGGCTTGTGACTTCCTACAGCACTCTAGACAGGAAAGAGTAATGGGAATGCCTGGCAGGGCAAATAACTGGTAACTCATTAACAGCAGCAACTGAGCTTATAAAAGACGTGCCAGAATCCTACACCTTTCCCAAAACCTTCCTTATATTCAGCTGTATGCAGTGTAAATACCTTTGCCATCCGTGGCTTGTCCTTTAATTATGTTAGATATTTGCCCCCAGAATCAACTTTTTAAAAAGAGTCTCTACCATCAGGATTAAAAATAACCAATAACATCTTTACCAAAAGCCCTGTGCTCTGTGGTCACATTGACAAGACTGGGTTGGATGGGACGGTGAGAGTTTATTATGTTGGTATTCCCTGGAGTCTAAAGCAGGAGGATGAGAGTTCAAGGTCATCCTTGGCTACATAGCAACCTGGGCTTTGTCTCATAAAGGGAAGAAGTGAAGGAGGAAGAGGGGCAGGTTAAATTTTGATATAGCTAAAATTAACATTTCATTATCATTTCAAAGCTTCCCCTTACTTAAGCAACTTTACCCAACCTCAGGCACTGAGATTTACAAATCTCTACCTTCATCTTGAACACTGGCTTTCACCCTGTTCATTAAGTCCCCTTTAAATACCCCGAATGACCCTGCCGAAGGGGTTGTAAATCAGAGATCCTGTATATCAGATATTTAAGTTATTATCTACAAAAATGAAAACATTGTGGTTGTAACCGAGCAAGGAAGGAGTTTTGAGGTTGGGTGTAACCACAAGATGAGGAACTCTGTTAAAAGGTGTCAGCCTTGGGGAGGTTGAGAGCTATTGTTCTGAAGTTTATATTTTTTCGAGACACACTTTTTTAACATTATGAAAGAGAGCGAAGTTTCCCTATAGCACCTTTGAGCAATCTTGTGTAACAAAGCCCCACAGACGCACGAGTTTCTTATGCCATTCTATTTCATTTGGAGCTCTTTCTTTTGGCCATGAGATATTATTCCCTAGTTACCATAGTTGTAAAAAGGTTCTTTCTTCTTTATTCTTGGGAATTTATGCCTTGTGTGTAAATTTTAAAAATTGTCTGTAAATTTCCCCTGAAAATGTTGGCAGGATCTTTACTGAAAGAGAACTGAATGCATAGACTAAAATCACAGTGGTCATGAGCGTCTTATTTTTTGTGTGTGAGAGGATCTGGAGAAAGAAATAGAGAAAACTGGCAGGGAGAAAGGATGTGAGCCATTGAGGCCCTGCTGTAAGTATGATTGTAACAGTTCATAAACTTTTAGTTCACTTTTGATTGGCAAAATACAGTATTATCATCCCTTAATGACTATCTGTATTTCTGTATAACTTGTGGTCATATGTCCATTTCCCTATGAATTTTTCAAACTTCCTCCCAGTCATGAACTCTTGGAGCAGGCTTCATGGGACACACCCACGAAAATGTCATCCATTCTTACAGGGTACATTTCTTCAGCAGCACAGTACCCACAGCGGGGTCAAAGTTTCCACCCTGACAGGGAGAGCAAGGTCCAATAGGTTTTTATGGCAGGGAGGGTTTGCAAAAATTCAGTTCATTTGCAACAATGCTGTGCACACAACCTGTGTTCCTTCTCTCATTGATTTTTCCTGCCCACATAGCAGCCGTATCAGTAAGTAGACATTACCTGTTCCCATAGATATCTAAAAGCATCCCTTGTAACCTATTATCAACTTTGTATACACTTGTTTCCTTCCAGATCAAGCATCTTTCGAATGGGCATGGTAAGAGGCATTTCCTATGCAGCTTCTCTGAGTTGTCGTCAACAAGACTCAAGTTTTCTTCAACAACGGTTTTTCCTCGTTATTTTGCTTTTGTGTTTTGACAGACCACGATATAGATGTTGGTGAACGAAAGGATATTTCAGAAATCAACTTAGGTGAGCTCAGTGTCTGAAATATTGAGGCCTCGAAATCATGTGTTTATCATTTAAATCAACTGATTGATTAACCAATGAGACATAGCCTCTCTGTGTAGTCCTGGATGGCTTAGAAATTGCCAAAGTGAAGCCAGAATGGATTTAAACTTGCATTTCCCCTTCTGCTTCTACTTCAAGACTTCCAGGACTGCGGATGGGCAGTCCACAGTTAATTTGAAAGGATTTAAAGTGCTGTGATAGCATTACCTTTTGGAGAGACATGTTTATTGGTGATTACTGGCATTAGAAGTTTCTAAAAAAAATAATGGCATATGGAAGAAACAGGCTTACATTAGATTCTGTGTAGACACGAACATGTGTGTGGAGGGCAGCAGTCAGGTTCAGATATGTATCTTCAGGATCCGTCCACCTTGTGTTTGAGACAGGATCTCTCTCTGGCCTGTGTCTTGTCAAGCAGGTGACAGTGACTAGTCACTCAGACCCAGGGATCTACTTCTGCCTCTTTGTTTTAGGGATCAAATTACTCCTGGGTTTCTCCTTGGGTTCTGAGGTCCAACATTTTTACCAACTGAACTGCTACCCCAGGCTCCTGAGGTTACCTTTTTCTAAGAGAGCTAACAAGCACTCACTGGACCTAAAATCGTGTAACAGGTTTTCTGCTCATGAACAATTCACAGTTTCTAGTTTGAAGTTAAGGGGAAGAGTGGGTAATTATTCTACTCACTAAATAAACTATAAAGAAAAAGAAGGTAGTTTTATTTAGTAGGAGAAAGATCCCAAGCCTAGACAGGCCCATCATATGCCCTGGTTTCTAGTTGATGAGGTATAAAGGAATGGATAAATGTATTTGTTTGGATAGCTTGTTCAGAAATGTATTTCTTGAGGAGCCCACGTTATCATCCAGTATCAAGAGGAAAGACATCGAGATGTTGCCTCTCTTGTCTCTGTGTTCTGCTTGTGGGAAAACAGAGAAACCTTTGCATAGTGACATATTTGGATGAGAGTGGTGTCAGTGGAGGGACACTTGGTCACAATCACCTTAGAGTTTACAAAGACATCCATATCTAGTGTCACCTGCATCTTGAAATAAAGGAAATGCTGGTTTCCTTATGCAGGAAGGTACAGGAGACCTCCTGTGGTTAGAGACTCACTCAGAATTGCAGACTGAAGCAATGGCCCTGCTTCCGGTCTTTATACGTAAACCACAGCAGCTGAGTGCTGTATGAAGATAGCAGAACTCAAAAGGGTGTGGTGACAAACACCTGAAACCCCAGCACTGGGGAATTAGAAGCAGGTAGTTCAGAGTTCAAGGCCATCCTTGGCTACATAGCTCACAATCAATCTGAACTACATGAGATCGTGTTTAAAAAGAAGCAGATGGGACTAAAGCTGATACTCTAGTTACGTAGAGGGGAAGTGTGGTATATTGTAATCAGTGTTAACATTTAGTGATGATGATGATGATGATGATGATGATGATGATGATGATAATAATGATGATGATGATGATGATTTTGTTGTTGTTGCTGCTGCTCCTGCTCTTTTGAGACAGGGTTTCTTTCTGTGGCCCTGGCTGTTCTGAAATTTGCTTTGTAGACCAGACTGGGCTTGAGCTCAGAGATCTGCCTTCCTCCACCTCTGGAGTGCTGGTATCAAAAGTGGGCACCACCATGCCTGAGTGATAATTAGGTATTTCTATTTGGAGCACATTCTAGAGCCCCTTTATAGGTTGTATTGCTTTTGACATATCACGGACACTTGTGTAGTTAAGGAAACAACATGATAATTATTAATCAAGGCCAAGACTTGAACCTAGGCAGGCCTATACTGTGCATTTTAATTAGGGTAAGGTTAAAAATTATGAATTAATTAAACGTTGTTTTAAATGGTAAGTGGAGCTCTTTCAATGGTTGGGAAGTTTTCCTATGGTGATCTTTCTCTTTAAGAATCTTAGTTTTAAAAGTCCTTTGTGGTCGTGGATCAGCAAGTCAGGCAGTGTGTGTGGGTCCATTCTGAGAATCATCTGAAAAGCAGGGTCTCAGAGGCAAACAGCCTTGAATGGAGCTGCAGGCAGTCTCCAGGTGTTTATTGCAAGGGCATTGTCCCTACTAAGGCTCAGAGTCTGCCTTCTTCCTCTTGGAAGGAAGTCCACTCAGTACATTCATCTAGGCGAATAGGAGGGGACAAGAAAGGGCTGGGATGGGACACCAGCTGTAAACGCTCACCTGGACAATGACCTCCTAGTTTATGACTTCTTGGAGTTCCATTTCTTTTTTCTTTAAAGGAAAGCTTTAGAGTTCGTGTATAACATAACCCTTCTATTCACCTTAGTTACTTTTAAAATATCAGTATTTTCCATGCATAGATACTTTGACTGCAAGCATGTCTGTGCACCTCGTGCATGTCTGGTACCCACGAAGATCAGGAAAGGGCACTGGTTCCCCCTGGAACTGTGTTACAGATAGCTGTGAGCTGCCACGGAGGTGGAGGTGCTGGGAACTGAGTTCCGGTCCACTGTAAGGATAACCAGTGCTCTTACCCACTGAGTCATCTCTCTAGGCCAGGCCTGAGGTTCTTGAAGAAGGATTTGTATTCCAAAATTGAAAAGAGGGCCTATCGATATGCAACACTCACTGGCTGTTCATGTCTATTTAGGGAAAGATTTGTGATTTCAGAAGGAGATAGATGACTGCAAGGAATGCAAGCTATACAGTGCAAAGATAAGCTATGCCATAACCTGTCTTTCACTCATGTTGACTTCAAGTTTCTTTGTGTTTTTAAATCCACCCCAGCTGCAGGCCTGAACCTCTTTCAAGGGGACATCCTTCTGCCCGTGAGTGCTGACAATGACATGGATCCTGTGCCTTGGGAATTGTGGTCCTTCTGGAGGCTCAACCTGTGTTTGGGGACTAGTTCTATGTTGAACATGATAGGGGGAAGCAAAGATTTTATATAATCTATACCTTATAAAAAATCCCTATAGTTGATAGTAACAGAAAAACACCCGGAAGCCCAGAAAAGTACACAATTATCCAATAGTTTATTTGTCCATTTATTTCCAATAGGCAAAGACTAGAAAGGGAGTGTTTCAGTGTGTTTGCAGGTCCTGTCCCAGAGTTAACAGATAGCTGGCCTCTTCATTTTGCTCTTAGCAATACCTCTGAATATCCAAAAATTATCTCTAAGGAGTTCCCATTGTTTTATATTGAAAAGATAAATTCCCTAAATTCATTGGGTTCCTTTTGTTGTGAGTCCAGTAAGAGTTATGAAGGTGACCTTGTCTTTGTTTTTGATTCTTCAGGTCATTTTGTTTTGTTTTCCATTTTAGTATTATCATCTAACCTACAAAGTACCTGGTTTCCTTAAGGCATTTTTCATATGCGCTTAGGTTTGGTTGGTTCTCTACCTCATCCCTTGTCCATCTCCACATCTATGCTGAACCCTCCCGGTCCCTGTACTCCCCTTCCATGTAAAACATTGGGGTTTTCTCACCCCACTCACCCTGCTCCCTTTAGGCCTCGCTTTTGTATTGTTATGAGTCTCTTTCCAGTTCACTGGTCCCTGCCCATGCCAACCTCCCCTTAAATGACAACACATACATACTGAGAACTAGAAACCAGGACCTACCTGGTGGCACAAACATACAATGGGGTTTTATCCAGTTGTAAATAGGAACGAAACTGTTGGGGGAAACAGATGGCCTTGGACAACACATTTGCTTTTGTCTTTCACAGAGAACCAGAAATGCCCTGAAAGATCCGAAAAGCAGATGGAAACTCCCCATTCCATACATTCTGGCTGACAATCTGGGTAATGGTGGTTGTTCTTACTTAAACAAGGGTAAACTCTTCTCTCCCGCTTCTTCTTGTCATTGGCTTCAGAACAATATATAAAGAACCCGGAATATTCTTTATCATATGGGAAGGAAGTCATGACACTTTTTCTTTATCCAGTCTGCAAGAGTGTCAAAGAACAAGTCAAGGTTTGGGCAGATGGCTCAGTCAGAAAAGTGACTGCTTTGCAAACATAAAGACTTGAGTTCAATCACCCATACACCTGTAAAAAAGTCTGGCGGGCTGACTTATGCTTGTAACTTGTATCCCAGTGTTTGGAAGATAGGGTCACATGAGTCCGTGGGGACCTGAGCCAGCCAGCCCAGCCCACTTGGTGAACTCCAGGACAATGAGAGACCCCACCTTAAGATAAAGTGAATTGCACTCAAGGATCAACACACCAAATTGACTTCTGATCCCCCCCCACACACTCAACTTACACATGTAATTCCATCTCAACACAAGCATGCACAGACATGCATGGGCAGACATGGTTAGAAGTTTCTACACACATAACGTGTTAGCAGAATCAGGAACAACACAAAGAACACAGTTGTGATAGAAAACTTCATAATGGTAAAATTTGCATTTCAGTGTTAAAAATACTGAGTACAGGCTGAGAATGTAACTTGCAGGATATCAACGTCTCTTTTTGTTACCAGAGGAACACGGTATGTTTTGGAGAAATAGAAAGGCATACATTACCCGTGTTCAAGTTCTGTTTTCTCAACATTAATATCTTTCACTTCTTTGTCTTAAGATCTTACATTGCATTTTAGTCCCTGAAAATATTAATTGGTAGAAAATGAATGACTAGTAGATGCCACAGACAGGTGCTCGGCTGATACTCAAGCAACTGACAATAATAACTACGCAATGACTTCCTGCTTGCAAACCTATTCATGAGGGGATGATGGAGATGTTGAGAGGGAAAGCCAAGACAAGGCTGCATCATCTTGCTGGATATTTGGGCTCTCCCTGCTCCCAGCACATGTAGATTGTGTTTCGGTATTCTCTAGTCGCCATTTTCAGTCTTGTTTCTAATACTTTTTCCTGTAGCGGTAGTTTATTAATCAGCTCTGATCTCCCCAGTGGCAACTGTACAGGGACAAAATGCTCCTCATTCTTGAATTAAAAATACACACGCATGCATGCAAGCACACACTCACTTCTATTTTAAAATGCCTTAAACAGGGCAATGGCTGGGTTACTTCCAAACTTCCAAATTACTAATGCCTCCCCTCTGATACTTCTGAATTATTACTTACTAAAATCTATGTTCCGTCTTTGCTACTCCAGAGGCAAATGGGGAGGTGAGAGCATAGGACCACCCTTCCCCCTGCTCTTAGCTGATTGTATGCTCTCCCTTCTACGTCTTTCAATCCTGAGTCTTATTCTGTGTTTGGAATGGAGATCTCTTACTCCTTCCACCTCCTTGCTCATGAGTCCTAAAGTCCCGCCTCTGCCTCCCTGCTCAGCCATTGGCCACCGGCAACTTTATTTACCAATCAGAATCAGCTTGGGGGAGAGACTCTCAGCGTCTTACCTGCTGAATTCTGGAGACTTTTGGGAACCCATAACGCAAGCGTTAAACTACATTCACTTCATTTTCCAGCGAACACTTTTGGGGACCCATAACGCAAGCATTAAACCAAACTCACAACATTGCCCAGCGAACAAACAGACAAAAGCTAGTCTTGTTCTCAGCTGTTTATTGGGAAATGAAGTCATATTCCTACATGTTTTGCCAGCATGCTTGTAAATCCACAGAGTACCTATAACTTCCCAGAGTTTGAATTAAGGAACTCCAGTGGAAGGAGGGTTTGTTGTTGCTGTTTTGTTGTTGGTTGTTTGTTTTTACTGTTTTCCTTCCTGGTGAACACAGAGTTTTCCCAGCATGCACAGGACTCCTCTGTGCACTGGAAGCTTGTTTAGCTGGTTCTTGCCTAGATATATTTGCTCCCTAGGCTTCATGAAGCTTTGGACTCCATCCATTTTTAAAACCCCATAAAGCAGCAGGATGGGGGACACCCTTGAACCCCGCACTTGGTAGATGAAGGCACTGGAATTCAAAGTTCAAGGTCAAGAACATTTTGTTGAACTTAACCTGTTATTCCAGCTTCTCAGATCAACGCGGTAGTGTTAATTGAAACAACCAAACGTGAGGAAATCTTAGCTCATTATTTTCTCAGATATCCTTCTTGTCTCTTCCGTGCTTTGGGAACTAACCGCAAACCCACTGGACTCACTGGTATTTTCCCATTAGTTACTGAGACTCTGTTCGTTTTTTTACTAATATTGTCTCTGTGACTCTTTACCTTCTGCAGTTTTTCTCTTCAAATCATTTGGTGAATTCTGGATATGACCCTGTATTCATCTGCTTTGCTTTTTTGTCATGACCAAATACCTAACAAATTGGCAGGGGGTCTGTACAGTTTGGAAGCTCTGTCGTACAGAGCTTGGCATGATTGCAACAGTGTGAGGTCACTGATCACATTGCACACACAGTCAGGAAGCAGAGAGAAATGAATGGTGCTCAGCTCAGCTCAGCTCACTTCTGTTTTATTCAGCCCAGGGCCCAGCCCATGGGGTGGTACCATGTTCAGAGTGGGTCTTCCCCCTGCAGCTAAGCTTCTTTGGAATACCTTTATAAACCCACCCAGATCCTTGCTTCCACAGTGATTCCACATAATTGATGATGAAGATTAACTGCCACCAATCCGGACAAAATTTTCATTCGATTCTTTCATATAAATGGTTAATCTCTGCTAAGAGTCTCTGTTGGTTCCTGCCTTTTAAAAAATCCTTGAACAACTATACAATCGCACTTTAAACCCTCTAACTCTGACATTTGAGTCATCTTGCCCTCTGTAGATGATTTTCCTGTTTTGTCGCACACGGATGATTTTTGACTCTATTGGAGCGCTGTGGGTAGTGCCCTCTAGAGAGTCACTGTGTGTTGTTGTGTTCCCCATAATGCTGTTAATTTTTGGCTGGTGTTTTGAAGGGGTTTGGTTTTGGTCTTATTTTAGAGCAGATCCCAGAATGCTGGGACATAGTCTTGACTCCTAAGCCTCTTGGGTTTCTCTGAGGTTTTAGTGGAATGCCCAAAAATTTTTCCCAGTCCCTCCAGGTTCATAGGGCTTAAACTCCTTGTGGTCTTTTGTTTCTTTGTTGTTTTAAAAGGAAAAATGGAGGGTGAAACCTCTCATTTCCTCTTGCAAGCCTGGGGCCCTTAGATGCTCTGTGTATTTTATGTCAGTGACACAGCCTTCTGTATACTATCAGCTTTGTCTGTTATCCAAAATCTAGATAATGCCTGTTAATGTTTTACAGATCTGAATGCCAAAGGAGCCATCCTCAATGCCTTCGAGATGTTCCGCCTCAAGTCTTGTGTGGATTTCAAGCCCTATGAGGGGGAGAGCTCATACATCATCTTCCAGAAATTTTCTGGGTTAGTGTGAAAAATTACAAACCATAGAAAGCATGTATCTTTACATTTCTAAAATGTCACATCTATTCAGAGAACTTAAAAAAAAAACAAAAACTATAAGAAAAAATTAAAAATCAAATCTTTCATAGCCTTTGAGCTATCTTTGAAGCCTCCATAGTCTTGTTTATTTTAATATTTATTTGTTTATTTATTCACTAACTCATTTTGTTATGGATACTCTTCATAATCAGGAACTTAAAAGATAGCATTTAAATCAGCCCCAGCCAACCCGATAAGATAGTATTTTAGTCTAAAAGCAATAGTGTTGTTCTTTGGGGTGCTCTGGGGGTTTATAAAGGAGAAGGAGAGTATCAATTTCCTCTCCTTGACGCCTGGTGCATTCTGTTTGCCTGCAGGGAAGAGTGGCTGTTAAGATGGGTTACCACTCTAAACTGGCCTAAGAGAAGTCAGAGGTTGCTGGCTGAGAACATCCCATACTTAACTCTTCTTATCACCGAGCCATGAATATATGGAAATGCGTTCCTTTCTGGGTTTAAAAGCCTCCCTTTAAGTTTTTTGTTTGAAATTGATCCAAGCAACTGTGCACATGTTTTCTACAGGCATACGTGGGATAATGAACCCATCCTTAGGGACAAAGTTGTGGCTGGCTGAGGGGACTAAGTTTTGATGTTGTGATGCATAGCGAACTAACTAGAGCTGACAATAGTGTGTTGGATATTTCCCAGTAGACAGAAGAGAGTGCTTTGAATGAGTCTGGAGCCCCAGTCAGTACTCTAGAGTCTGGCTAGCTAGGCTGCTCTGGAATTCTGTCTCTGCCTTTCGAATTACAGGGCAACCGGTGGCTGTCCCTACTGCTGTCTTTTAAACTGACACCAGGGATTTAAACTCTGGCCCTCACTCATGCATAGCAAGTGTTCCACTAAGCAATCTCCCAGCCTCCAATGAAAAGAAAAACAAAGGCAAACCCAACTTTCTTTTCTTCCTCCTGGAATCTTATACATTTTAGCCATTTAAAATAAATAATCTCTATATAAACATAAATTATGACTGTATGAAAACACCTACCTCTCCTCCCTTTTTAAAGGTGCTGGTCTGTGGTTGGTGATCAACATGTGGGACAGAATCTTTCCATTGGTCAGAACTGTGACTATAAGGCCATCATTGAACATGAGATCCTGCATGCTCTGGGATTCTACCATGAGCAGTCAAGGACTGACCGGGATGATTATGTGGACATCTGGTGGGATGAGATTCTTACAGGTGAGTACAAAGCCAGCATAGTGGGAACGAGCCAACTATTTTATGGATCTTACTGTCTTCATGGCTTACTAAGAACATGCGTTAGGCCTAGGCTGAGTCTGGGAACAGGAGAGTCAGTCTCTGATGCAGGAACAAGGGCGATGCTGATGGGGTCACCACTGGTCCCTGAATGGGAGGATGGATGACTCACCGTGGGGGATTACTTGAAAGTTACACACGTAGATCAGTTATCTTGTTACAGCTCAAGCTAAAAGTCTTTTTCTTGTTTTGATGAGTAATGGGAATTAGATTTCAGAAGATACTAGGGCTGTTTTCTGCATGGCCGTTTCAGAAGGCTATGGTCATGATGATGGCTACCAGACACACTCCAAGGGGTTTTGTGCAACTGTGTGTGTACATGTGTGTCATATGCATGTGTATTTGTATGTGTGGGCATATAAATTTTAGGCATGTATGTGTGTTGGGAAGCTTTTATGCCAACTTGATATAAGAAAATTATAGATATACATTATGTATTATTATTATTTGCATATATTTATATATTGTTATATGTAATATATAATATAATATATAATATACATCATTATATATTTTTAAATGGCTACAATTTATAAGATTCCAGGACAAAAAGAAGAAAGTTATGTTTTGTTTTTTTCTAATTGGAGACTTAGGGTTTTCTTTTTTTTTTTTTTTTTTTTTTTTTTTTTTTTTTTTTTTTTTTAGTTGAACACTTGTTTTGAGGACCAGAGTTCAAATCCCTGGTTACAATTTGGGATCACTTGGGAACAAATAACTTTAATTGAAAACATGCTTGGGTAGAACTGGCCTGTAGACAAGTGCATTTTCCCAATGGTGATGACTGACAGGAAGGAGTATCTATGAGGAGTGTCACATCTGGGCAGGTAGTCCTGGTATGCATAAGAAATCAGGCTGAGAAAGTCTTGGAGAGCAATCCAGTTAGCATGCTTCCTCCACAGCTTCTGCTTCCATTCCTGTTTCTGGGTTCCTTCTCCAAATTCCTGCAGTGAGAGACTGTGATGTGGAAGTCTAAGATGAAGTAAATCCAATCTCTGAAGCTACTTTTGGTCGTAATTATTTATCGCATTGGCAGAAGTCAAACTAAGACAACGTGTGTGTTTATGTGTGTATGAGTGTGTGAGTGCATGCATGTATATGCTATATGTATATGTACATGTGTGTATATGTATATAACTGTGTATGCCTGTGTGTATCACATGTGACTATATATCTGTGTGTATATATAAGTGTGCATGCATACATGTTTATATATGTGTGTACATGTATGTGTGTATATGTATATAAGTGTGTTCACCTGTGTGTGTGCATATGTGTATATATGCATGCATGTTTTGAGTGTTGGAATTAGGTCAGCATGTGGAAAAGCATTCTTTCAAGTCATACGGAAATAATGAAACTTCACTGTGGTAGAAATGACTTCACTGTTAGCACACATGCTGCCTGGAGTAAGTGATTTTCCTGCACAGGGATTTTTATTTCTATTCCAGGTTCATGAATAGGTTCATACATGGCCATGTTTATGTAAGCATTTGACTTATATTGGCTTGTGAAAACTGTTCCAGCTTTAAAATTAAATCTAAGTTTAGCACAGCTCATTTGGTGGTAAAATGGTCAGTGGTCCTTATAGGAGGGCAGACAGAGCTCACTAATATAGGATTTCCCCATATGGTTTCTCAACCTGTATCCCTCCCAGCCTATAATATTATGATAATACAATGAATGTGGAATGATGGAAAAATAACAGGAAAGCTGTAATTTGTAAAAGCTTTATTTATCACCAGCATGAAACACACACACACACACACACACACAAACGCATTTCACCATGTAAGCACTGGAGTCAAGAGGTAATCTTAGGTGGGAGTTCCCTGAAGTCATCTTGAAAATCTATTTTTTTAGAGATGATATTTCAGATAAGACTCAATGTCTTTGTCTCTCAGAGCTGATTGTACCACAACTGGGTGCATAAGGAAAAGGGGAACGGACTCACAGGCGAACTCACTACATCAACAGACTAAGAGCCTTAGAACTCTCTTAGACTCTGACTATATGTGCTTACAGATCTGAGTTTCTTACCATCCTACACATATAGTTGCTTTGCCATTTTATTTCATTAGCAATAAAAAAAAAAACTCCTATTTCTAAGACTTGAGGAACATGATATTTTTGGTGATAGTTTTTAAAGACAGTTTTAAGGCAAATGATGTCCGTTTATAAGTGAACCCACACTGGCTGGTGCAGTCTGCAGATTTGCTCAGTGCGGGGTGAGCCTGGGTTACTCAGCATATTATCTAACTCTTATCTCTATTCCCATCACATCCAATTGTGTATGTCTACATTGCCTGTAACCACTGGATTCCTGTTCTCCAAGGAGACAGAAATCCAATGAGATAAACAGAGGCAGTGTGACTCCCAGAGTCATTTTATTGTATGCCATCTCCAGCCCATGCAGCCCTGAGTGTATTCCAAGGCCAGTGCATTGTTAAACTGGGATGCCGTTTCTGTCCCCATTCTCTGGATTGGGATTGTGTTTCTTCTTTTCCACTAAGGAAAAGATTTAACTTCTGAGGTCGAGCAGAGGTTGACGAGCTATATTTCCATGAGATGTGGAGCTGCTTTTTATAATGAAAACAACCACAACCTTTATGCCTTGTGTATGTATGGCTCTTCTTTTACAAGAAAGCAATGAAACACTTCTCAACTCTTCCTATCTGCGTAGCTGAAACAGTACGTTATTGGTGATTGGTCAATTTCAGGACATCGATTGGACTTTGTATCTCAACACTTCATGCCGAAACACATCTTATCTCCTTCCTGCTAACGTTTACTGCAATACATTTCCTTTAACGGGAAAACAGTTATTTCTTCTTATCTTGTTTTTACATACATAAGTTCTTCGTAGACCAGGGAACATGAACTTTGATCAAGACAGTTCTTTCTTGCCAGATGCTTACCTTTCCCATTGACTCTTGAAGTTCATTTTTATAACATATAAAGAGTTGGCCAGGTAGAAAGACGGGTGGGACTGGTGATAGGTGTACTTGGTCATTAGGAGGGGCATCTTAACTTAATCCCGAATATTTTCCTTAATTCAAAAATTTCTTCTCTTTTAGTTTATATTTCTTGCCTTAGATTTGCTATTTTACTTTATTTTTAGATGCCACACACATATACACATGCTCCTGTATAATTACATGAAATACATATAATGCACAATAACATATTTGTATTAATAGGACATGGGTACTTTATGATCATTCCAATAATCTTATGCATACTATTTTACAAAACATATATTATGACCTCAATGGATTAGTACTAATATTCATTTCATCACTAATATTCTAATTGTTTTATATCTATCTCGATTCCTATATTTCTCTATGCATATGTATATGTACATGTACATGTATATGTATATGATGTATAGGTACAGGTATAGGTATAGGTATGTATATCTTAACTGAAGATGCAATATTCCCATTTTTGAGGTATCTGAGGCAAATAGGAAAGGTTGAAGAGAATAGATTGACAGAGCAGTACCTGAGGGTTCTCTCCCCAACAGATTATGAACATAATTTCAACAAGTATAATGACAGCACCATCACAGACCTCAACACACCCTATGATTATGAGTCCTTGATGCACTACGACCCATTTTCATTTAACAAGAACGAAAGCATCCCTACCATCACTGCCAAGATCCCTGAGTTTAACGCCATCATTGGACAGCGCCTGGATTTCAGTGCCATCGATTTACTGAGACTGAATCGGATGTACAACTGTAGTGAGTACCTCTGTGCCTGAGGACTGGCTAACGCAGCATCCCCTTCTTTTCTTGAGTGCTCTGAATAGCAGAGAGACTACATACCCTTAAGCATTCTCTCTTTAGAAAAAGACATCTTATAAGGTACTTTTTCTGCATGCATATATGTATGTATATGGTGCCTATGTATGTGTATGTATATTGTAAGGTAACTATTGGGCTGTTATTATCTATTTCCCCTGGCTTCCTTTCAAAAGGTGAATAATCATGTAAAGGTCAAGATAGGCAGTGGGCTGGAAAATGTGTTGCACCCTGCAAAACACATTCCTCGGGCTGATCTTAAAGTGTTCTAAAGCTTTGAGATGGGGGTATTTTCCAATTGTGCTCACAAAGCATACAGAAGCCTAGTGAATACAAAGCCCAGTGTGCTGGCTACCTTATGCTTGCTCTTGAGTTCATGCTGGCCTAGTGGTGCTTAAGTGCCTTAAGACATTAACTGTATGGAACGAGATATCTTACATTGTAACCACATGACAAAAATATCTCATGTAGCCAGAACACATACCCTGTTGGACCACTGTGCCTTTGAGAAGACCAACATCTGTGGAATGATCCAGGGGACCAGAGATGATGCTGACTGGGTTTGTGAGGACAGCAGTCAGCCTGGACAAGTAGATCACACCTTGGTGGGACAGTGCAAAGGTTGGTGATAGTCAAAGTTGGCATCCTGCAGTGGGGAATGGCCGCCAGTGCATTCTGCCTTTAGGTTAATTATCAAACCTGAAAACCTGAACAAGAACAAATAATATTTTTCATACCTTAATCATTAATTCAGTAAAAAACTATCCGGGTTGTGGAGAGGCAAGAGAACATTAAAATTACCCTCTACCGCTGCTTGTAGGGGACCTTAATTAGACACACTGGGTGACACAAAATAAATTACGTGAAGATAGGAAGAGACTCTGTTGGGAAGATGTTCCACAGGAGTAAGCTTAGGGCAGCAGAGAATGCATGTTATCAAAATGCATCGTATACATGTGCGAAATTGCCAAGAAATACATTCTAAAATATTTTAAATAAAAATAAAAAGAAAGATATATGTTTGCCATGATACCATTGTTGTGGGAATACCTGGCTAATAACATGACTTTATAATGAAGGATAGTGTTTTCAAGCAGAACCCACCAATGGAAATACCATGATAGCCACATACACAATGTATAGTTTACAGTAGCCTCATAAAGGGCTAAAAGGACGTAGATAAAAGTCATTTGGATTCAAAGGTATTAGTATTATTTTATGTAACAAACCTGAAAATGACTATATGTGATACTTTAAAAACATTTTTTTGTAGGAAGTGTCTACATTACTGCTCTTTTAAAATTTTGTTTGGTTGGTTTTATATCTTTTTTGTTCTCTGTGTAGCCCTGGAACTCACTTTGAACACCAGGCTGGCCTTGAACTCAGAGTTTGGCCTGCCTCTGCCTCCGAAATTAAAGGAATGTGCCACCAAGCCCAGCTTCACAGCACTTCTCAGTTTGTTCCCACCTTGTCCTTCATGGTCCCAAGTATGTGATAGTTGGTGTATCAACAGCAGAGGAACGACTAATTCGTACATTTGCTTTCTTTATTGAAAATGCACAAGGTCAGACAGATCTCAGTTTGAGATGCAGCTCCCCCACTGTCTCTTGGTGATGATAGGAAATTGTTACTGTGTGCTTTTTCTTAAGATGTCTTGACATTTATAAGGCTCATGAAACACAAACATACTAAACCTTTCCAGAGGGCTGGAGGAAGACAAGGCTTGCAAAGCGTCTAGCTGGAGACTGTAGCTCTCCTCTCTTGCATTTCACATTCCCATCTTTCCTTTCTCTGGGGAGGTTTTGAAAATTTTATCATTCATTCATTCATTCATTCATTCATTCATTCGTTTATGAGACATGGTCTATGTGATTCAGGCTAGCTGCAAACTTGCTATGCAGAGGGCAGTGACCTTGACCATCTGATTTTCCTGCTCCACCTCCCAAGTGCTGGCATTATGGGATGCACCACCACAACTTACATGGTACTGAGGATTAAACTGGGATTTCAATTAAGCTACATCTCTAGGGCCTTTTTGATTGTATTTTAGAGTCTGTTTATCATGTGCCTGCCAAGGAAAAGTCATGTCGTGCCTCTCTGAGAGCAAGTGGGTTTCGGGTTATAACAGTCCTTTACAGGCTAGGCTATTTATTGTAAAGTCTCTTGGCCCGTGTCAGCCTGAGACTTGATAAGATATCCTTTCAGAAAAGTCAGCTAAATACCAGGTCACCAAGAAGAATGTGAGAGGTCATTTGCTACTACTGCATCCTTCCCCTGAGCCCAGCAGAAGACAAAAGTCTTTGTCACATAGGATCCAAAAGGTCATCAATCCTAAAGTCATAAGTTGCCTATGCCTCCTCTGACTGGCCCTGCCCTATGGGTTAACTACCAGGCTAATATTCAACTTCTAGAGAGACAAAGAGATGATTGCAGAAGAAGAACCTTCTGGGAGAATGTTCTAGATCCTAGTAAGAGTGAACCACACTCAAGAAGGACTGTACATGTATGGGGAAAGTATACACACACACACACACACACACACACACAATCTATTTTTAAAAATATAAAAAATATATAAATATATATTTTATTATAAAAATTCAGGTATAATTTTTAATCAGTCCTTTGTTTCATATTAACAGTTCTGTGAATCAGTAGAGATAATTCTTTCCTATTGATTGTAGATTTAATCTGTTTGCTTAGAAACAGAAGTTTCAACCCATATTGCCATAAGAATATTTGATATCCAAATTATAAACCTGAACTATTTCTCACCAAATGAGATCAACTCTCTTTTGTTGTTGTTGTTGTTGTTGTTGTTGCTATGAATCTAATTTAAACCAGGAAGCCAGCAAAGAAAAGAGAATTCATCTCACTTGTACCAAATCCCATCAAAGTTTGATCGAAATCTGTGTGCCTCAGGGCAGGCATTCATATATCACAAACTCTGGGAAAGGGCAATCAAAGGAAACCTACAATTTTGGATCATTTGTAATTTCAGCGTGCCAGAGGTTAAGATAGGAAAGAAGATTATGAGTTCAAAACCAGCCTCGGCTACATAGAGAATCTTTTCTCCAAAAGTCAGTAAATATAAATAAATAAAATAAATACACAGAGCAACAGCGCTATCTACATGGTAACCGTACTCACTTAGAAAATGTTTTCAGAAAAGTGGGCTTCTTTTTTGTTCCTTGTAAAGGTTCTAGCTTTGGGTGCCTGGACAACAGCTAGTTTTCCCTACTTCAGTTTGTCTGGGTAGATGGTAGTGTATGTAGGTCATGGGAAGGCAGAGATGGGACGGTGGGCTGCTCTCTTCACAGGTGCTGGCTACTTCATGTACTTCAATACCAGCTCGGGGGCGGCAGGAGAGGTAGCCCTTCTGGAGTCTCGGATCCTTTACCCCAAGAGGAAGCAGCAGTGTTTACAGTTTTTTTATAAGATGACAGGAAGCCTTGCAGACAGACTCCTTATCTGGGTGAGAAGGGACGACAACTCGGGCAACGTGCGCCAGCTGGCCAAGATCCAGACCTTTCAAGGTATCTAGAGCAGCTACAGAAGGACTGGCTTGTGAAACCTGGGGCCGTGGTCTTCTTTCTTCTGCTTCTCTCTCCTATCATCCATTACGCCCTCCTCTGGCTCTCGCCTCCTTCTTCTCAGCTTCCTCCATCTCCCTCAGACTCTTCTCAGAAGGTTTTAAACCCTGCAAAGTTAAGGGTTTAGGTGAACCTCTTTTGGAAGTGGTCCGGTGAATACACACATCCAAGAAAAGTAGGTGATTCAGAGAGGGAGGCAAGAAAGCAGAGGATGCCAAGCAACTGGCCACATCCGCTTTTGTTTCTGTTTCAGGAAAGCAAAGGACAACATTATGTTAAGTACTGAAGTACCCTAAGGCCTCACAAGTGGGCTCTGGTTACATCAGCATTTTAAATAATGACAGGACTATAAGCTACTGAATGCATTGACTCCACTGTGGCCATTAATGTGTTGAGTTCTGTATGTTTCTGTGGGTCAGAAGAAAAATCTCGGACTGCCAAGGTAGTAATGTGAGGGTCATCAGGCCAAGCTCCTTACAGCTTGATATTTCTATTGTTGTTGTTGTTACAGGTGTGGCCGTGAGTCTTTCTGAACAAGGGTTGGCAGGCTTTGCCATTTTCCCCACCAAACAAAGAATTTCTCAGTGAGCCCCAGAAAGCAAATTCTGTTTGCATTATATAAAACAGGCTGCTACTGTTTACAGGGGGAATCCGGGCTGTAATTAGTCAAAGCTAATTTGGTGGAAGGGTGTCAGCAAGGCACCTTTCGTTTTTTTCTTTGATAATTAGAAGTTTATTGTAAGGAACTTGCATATAAAAAAGCAGTGCACCATGACAGTAGCCAGACCCACATAACATTCTTAACAAAGCACTTATCAAAGCAACCCTTTAAAAGTAAAGGATAGTTTAAAATGAAAATGTGTTGTTAATACAATGATATTGATGGACTGATTGTTTCCCGATGTCCAGCTCACTTTGAAAATGTTACCAGGTAGCATGAAACCATCCCAGGTGGAATTTAGTTCCTTAACCCGATTTGACTTCCCATAGGGCATCTTTTTAAGTTCCTTAGACATCATGTATAAATGGGTTTTGAAATAAGTCCATTCTAAGGTTGTCCTGTCCGAGACACTTCTCTGAAAGTTAAGTACGACTTGGCAAAAATGGGGTATTCAACACAAGTTACTTACCATCGTCTTGGAGTAGCTTGTGACTTTTGTGAAATGCCCGTTTTAATGTTTTAACCCAAGTTTTATGCCTACTTAAAAATGTGTCTATTAATGTGCTTATTAATATTCAAGCTATAAGTCTGTAAGAATTTGATATATTAGCTTAATTACAAAATGTTTACATGAAACATGAGTATAAACACACTCACACGTACCTACACATACATGGCTTATGCTTATAGTGAGGCCAGGACCTTAACAGATGAAAACTTGTATGACAGAGTTTGGCTCAAACAATTGAGGTACCACCTGACTGATTCAGAATGCTCCTCACTTAGGTAAAAACCTTGGAATTTTCATTTAAGAAGCCTGTCCTCCTGTGGTACAGCATTTAGGGTCTTTCTAATACCCTGCTCCTCATTCCAACGTCAAAGCATAAAATCAAATCAGTTACTCAGAAGCAAAAAGTGAACTTTCGTTCTTTGTTGGGATTCCCAGGATCTGGAATCTGCTGAGTACTTAGCACCCGTCTCAGGCTTTAAGTCACCCATCATGTTTCCAGTTCATGTGTCCTCACGCAAGAGATGACAGCTACATAGATTTCCACATGACTGGTGTGGTCCGTGCACCCTTTCAGCCGTGTCGTGTTTTTCTGAGCAAACTGTGACCAGTTCCAGCCAGGAGCCTGTGTCCATGGTCAACCTTACAAGGACCTGAGGACAAGAGGGATCCCCAGGCTCTTTTTTCTGGGAAAAGCTTAGCTCTAGTTAAAAGATGCAGGGGAGGAAAAGGCACATCCTCAGGGTCCCCTCTCAACTTCATTTGTCTGCCTAGATTTGGGGCATTCTCAGTTTCTCTATCTTGGCAATAGTTTCTCCTTGTCACCCCTTGGCTTCTCACTCTCGCTCTTCAGCTCGGGCTTCTGCACCCTAGACTGGCCCCTCATTCCCTTACCTAAGGTTTTTGTTCAAACCTCCCGCTTTCAGTTCATCATTAGCCAAAGAGCAAATAAATCTAGTCTGTTCTTAGAACAAGTCACTGGCTTCTGGTAACCCTGGATTCCTCGGGTCCCCTCCATACTGGAATTAACAAATGTACAAAGAAGAGTCTACACAAACAGATTTTGGGCAACAAGTCAAAGGATGAACCATGAAACTTACCCATTGTTTGATCTCTGACTCCTAAAATAGCTACCTTATGGATTTCTGAATGCAGGGGCGTTTTAGTGTTGCCAAGAGCAGATAGCAGGCCATGGCAACAGTGAGCTTGCTCAGGAGGAAACAGCAACTTTAAAACCACTGAAAATCAAAACTAAGATTAGAATATCAATTATGAATAAAGCCTGGGCTGGGGAGAGGGGGCTGGAGAAGGAGGGAACAGGAGAGTGGGCTCGGTGACATGCCTGTGAAGCCCGTCACTGCGGATGCTAACTTTACAAATCCCAAGTGACCGGCCAGAGCTGCTACATGTGTCTGCAGTAAGGCCTCTGTTAGGAGCCACTATGAAGATTGAAGGAGGGAACTGGCCTGTATCCCCGCCTCATTAACTGTTGGTACCAACTGTCACCAACTTTCTTTTTCCTCAGGAGATTCTGATCACAACTGGAAAATTGCTCACGTGACACTCAATGAAGAAAAGAAATTTCGCTATGTTTTCCAGGGTACCAAAGGTGACCCTGGTAACTCAGATGGTGGCATCTATCTTGATGACATCACTCTGACAGAAACCCCCTGCCCTGCAGGGGTTTGGACCATCCGGAATATCTCTAAGGTCATTGAGAACACAGTGAAAGGGGACTGGCTCCTGAGCCCTAGGTTCTACAATTCTGAAGGTTACGGTATAGGGGTAACTTTGTACCCCAATGGTAGAATCACCAGTAACTCTGGCTACCTGGGACTTGCTTTCAACTTGTACAGTGGGGACAACGATATGATTCTGGAGTGGCCGGTGGAAAACAGGCAGGCCATAATGACCATACTGGACCAGGAACCTGATGCCAGGAACAGGATGTCCCTGAGCTTGATGCTCACTACTTCCAAGTACCACACACATCCAGGTAGGTGACTGGGGAACAACAAGAATTGCCCCTCAGTCTAGGATGGCCAGCAGAGGTGTAAAAGATAGTATAGTTCTTCTTCGCCCTGTGCATAGCAACAACATAGTGATGTGCGTGTAGAGTTATCGATTGTTTTTCTTGTGTGAGTGAGTGTGTGTGTGTGTGTGTGTGTGTGTGTGTGTGTGTGTGTGTGTGATAGAGAGAGAGAGAGAGAGAGAGAGAGAGAGAGAGAGAGAGAGAGAGAGAGACTGAGACTTAACAAAGCCTTTCATGCTTATGAAAGACAAGTTGGAAAGCACAGCATAAACGCTAACAAGAATGTATGTCCGTCATCCTTCCGCAGATATAAATGGCTCTGTCATCTGGGACAGGCCATCCAAGGTGGGGGTCTATGATAAGGACTGTAATTGTTTCAGAAGCATTGCCTGGGGCTGGGGCGAGGCTATCTCCCACCAGCTGCTGATGAGAAGAAATTTCCTTAAAGACGACACCCTCATCATCTTCGTGGACTTTAAAGGTACTTTGTTAGACTTCCTGGGTCAGAAACCCTAGGCTCTGACTAGTCTATTGATTTACATTGATTTTAGAACAAGTCAAGGAAATGAAAAAAGTTTTTTTAATTTTTATTTTTTAGGAAAAGAATTTGTTTTTTTTTTTTTTTTTTTTTTTTTTTTTTTGAAAAAGAAAGAGATGGTGCTATAATAGACAAATTTTACTTGCTTGGTCAAAAATTGATATTTTTTTTATAATGTTTTGATTATGTTCTCTGATTGACACATAAAAATTAAACACAGTTGTTTAGAGTATACATGTGATACATTGATAAGTCTACCCATTGTGTGACAACCCAGGGCAAGCATATCTAATTCTTCAAAAGCCTGTCGTTTCTCTGCGGTAAAAGCTATCATTTCTTAACTCTTTCTGGGAGAAACCAAAATATAACCTTTTGAAGTATTATGTTAGTGGTCAATTATCAGCTAGGACAGTATGCTGGCTTCAGTTTGGCCTTGATCCATCTATGCTTGGCTAGTTTTGGCTTCTGTTTCTCAAATTCAGTAAGAAATAATGTGGCAAAGTTATTTTATAACGAGAGAGCTGGCATCCTGAGAAAAAGCCACTTTTCTATGTAACGTAGTATTTGTGAAAGAGAGAACTAGCCCAGAGAACTTCTAGAACTGGGTGCTTATCAGAGTCAACCTTTAATCTTGAATTCTCTCACCTCCATGACCTGGATCTTGAAGACCTCACCCACCTGAGCCAGACTGAAGTCCCCACACCAGGCAGAAGTGTGATGCCCCGAGGCCTCCTTCTACAAGACCAGGAGCCTCTTGCCTTTGGAGCAAGCTCTGGAAGAGCCATGATGGAGGAATCCCTGCCAAGCAGCCTGGGCCAGAGACAGCCCAGCAGACAGAAGCGCTCAGTGGAGAATACCGGCCCCATGGAAGACCACAACTGGCCACAGTACTTCAGAGACCCCTGTGACCCAAACCCTTGCCAGAATGAAGGCACCTGTGTGAACGTGAAGGGGATGGCCAGCTGCAGGTAGGCTCCAAGGCCAAGCATGTCGGGTGGGGGATGGGGTAACAAATCCGAGTCACATTTGTCGTTCAAAAAGTCACAGGGTGGGGTTGAGGAGGAGGTGTCAGCTGATAAAGCGCTCGCTGCACAGTTTGAGGACTTGTGTTTGGGTCCCCAGCACCCACGTACAACATCAGAGCATCGTGACACATATCTGTGACCTCAGTGCTAGGGAGGTGAAGACAGGATTTTTTATGGAACTCACTGGCCTGATAACTTAACTAAATCACCCAGCTTCTGGTTCAGCAAGAGACTGTGTCTCAAAGAATAAGGTGAAGAGGCAACCAAAGAAGACTCTGCTCAAACATCGACTCTCCCCAGATAGGGCGCCAAGAACAGATCAAAGACCATAAGCTTGCTAGTTTCTTAGACACCACATCCCAGTAGGGACTCATACTAGCCACACTTGTTCCTGAAGGAAAGCCAGGAGTTGTAGGGTTATTGATTTCTCACAGCCCTGAAGCAGGGCCTTTTGGGATAAGCTTGCTGAAAGTAACTCAAGCTGCTGAGATCAGATCAGAAGAAAAACGTGTTTGATTGCTATTATTGATTCTTAAGAAGAAAATTCCCAGGCCAAAGAGGAATCCTTTAAAGGTAAAAGGAAGCCAGGTATGGTGGCTGACTATTATAATGCTGCCTCTTGAGAGGCTGATGCAGGAGGATCATGGGTTGGAGGCCAACAGGAACTACACAGTGAGTCCCAGGCTAGTCTAAGGTGTTATAACAAAACCCTGCCTCAGCCCCTACCCAAGAACTAAAACTGTAAAAGAATCTTTGGGATATTAAAAGGATTCCTGACTCATGAACATCGCAGCTTGCTCCACTGAGTTCTATGTAGTTGCCATGTTCAAAACAAAGGCAGAGATGGCCATTGTGGAAGGTATGGAGCCCTCCCCTTAATGATAGCCCAGGCTGTCCTAGAAGTTGAGACCAGGCTGACTTGACTTTGCCTCCTGAATGCTGGGGCCAAAGGTGTGTGCCACCAATGCTCACAGACAGAGCTTAGCTAATATGCCTCCTACTATGTGTCAATAACCTTAATTGGCACAGAACCTTCATTCTTTTGTGTGAACTTTCAGAAGCTTTGAGAGACCACTGGAGGTATGGCAACTCACAGTAAGACTCACTTGGTGTGGTATGAGAGCTTTAGCATCTCAGTGATACACTAACCAGCTCAGGTTCTCTCAGGGAAGCTTCCATTACAGTGTACCTGAGCCAGGGACAGGTAAAGTACTCTGTAAGTGGTCCAAGCCTTCTTCCTGAACGCCGAGTGGCCAGGGTCACTCTCTTGAGGCCAAGCTTCAGGTGTGAAATACCAACCATGTGACTCTGACAGGTACTTCTGCTTCTTTAGCTTCAGTGACAGACAGTGGCTGGATTATAGCCTCCTACCTCAACCAGCCAAACGGGCGGGAAGTGGTCTGCTACCGTTTGCTACTGTTATTGCTATTATTTGTGGGGCATGTTGCTCGGAAGCCCCCAAGGTCCGGGGGGTTTCCACTCTCTGTGTGTTCTGTTCCACAGGTGCGTGTCTGGGCACACCTTTTTCTACACAGGGGAGCGCTGTCAGGCCATGCGTGTGCACGGCAGCTTGCTGGGCCTGCTCATTGGCTGCGTCGCTGGCTTGATCTTCTTGACCTTCTTCATTTTCTCCAACACTTACCAAAAGCTGAGGCAGTGAGTGAGCAGCTGCCTGCTGATGACTGCAGAAGGGCCTCCTTCACCCACGCTCCCTTCCTGTGCTCTGTATACTTCGGGATCGTTTTCATCAAACATGTTTGAAAGGGCCTTCGAAACCAAAGCCCCAAAGCCCACACGGGACTCTTGCCACTCCTTCTTCATACAGTTCTGCTATCCTATGAATTCCTGCTGAATCCATTATGTCCCAAGACAACAGTCATCGCATTTCGTTATCAACGCTTGGCTTACTTGACCTTCGCCCCTTAAATCACAAAGTCTAGTTGGGTAGGGGGCTATCTTCAGCTACCACATTGACCCCAGCGCTAGAAGCATGCCTGACTGGTGCATTGTGGGTACTCAGTAAGCATCGAATGAACAAACCAATAAGCAAGTGAGTAGCTGTGGTATGATAAGACTTTCTTAAAACACATGATTAAATCTATCTGCAGCTGTATTAGAGTAGAATATGCAGTTTTCGCCAGACTCGGCAGTCTTGTTGCTCTGTAGTATCTTGTGAGATGAATTCACAGATTCCTCTGGACAGTGTCCATGGCATGTACCTTTTTCTTCTTCTGGATTTAAGAAAAAGGCTTAATAAAATCACTAAAAATGCAACATGTGTCCTCTGTGTCCCCAGTGTGTGAGTCTGTGTGTGTGTGTGTGTGTGGGCATGTGTGTGTGTGTTTCTTTCTGTCTGTGTGTCTGTGTGTCTGTGTGTGAGTGTCTGAGTCTGTGTGTGAGTGTGTGTGTGTGTTTGTGTTTGTATCTGTGTCTGTGTGTCTGTGTGTGAGTGTCTGTGTCTGTGTGTGAGTGCGTGTGTCTGTGTTTGTATCTGTGTTTGTGTGTCTGAGTGTGAGTGTGTGTATCTCTGTGCATATGTGTATTTGTGTGTGTCTGTGTGTCTGTGTGTCTGTGTGTGAGAGTGTGTGTATATCTGTGTGTGAATCTGCATGTTTGTATCTGTGTGTGTGTGTGTGTGCGCGCGCGCGCGAGAGTCTGTGTGTAAGTGTGTGTGTGTGTATCTCTGTATATATATGTATCTGTGTGTGTGTGTGTGTGTATGTATGTGTTAGATGCCCACAGACCTTTTTTTCCAATTCTAAAATTATAAAGTTTATTTGGAGACTAGAGATGTATCTGAGCTTGTAGAACGGTTGCCTAACAAGCACAGGACCAGGGCTCCACAGCTCTTTACAACTTGGCAGCTCTTACCTGTCATCCACCACTCTGGGCAGAGTCAGGTAGATCGGGAGTTCAAGGTCATTCTCAATACAAGTTTCAACAAGGACTTACATGAGACTACATGATGACGACGATGATGATGATGGCAGTTTAGTTTCTATGGTCTTCATGTATAATTATATTATATTATTGTATTACATTAACAGAACAAAGGCATCAAGTAGAACTTTATCATTTATTTTATTTTATTTTTAAATTTTTAAAGTTACTTTCATGCTTTCATAGTCCAGTCTTTGCTACCCTCCAGGTAGCCTCCCATAGTTCCTCATCCCATTTCTCCCCCTTGTCTCCAAGAGGATGACCCCCACCCCTGCCAGCGCTCCCTACTCCTTGGGGCCTTACTCAAGAGTTAAGAACATCTAAGAAGTATTTTCAGACCCTTTGCCTTTCTGTTGTTCCAAGCTGATAGACTGCAACTCGGACAGGAAAGGTCCAAGACGGACCCAGTGAAAAGAAAACATTCCCATCACCAGCTGGCAAAGAGTTGGCTCTTGATATTTAGTGACAGAAAAGATTCCCAGCAACCTGAGTGGTCCAAAATTTAAGTGGCCAGACTTCTTAGGCACAGACTTCACTGCCTCTCCACAGTTAGCATGCCCTGGAAACAAATGTGAGAGTAAAGGAGGAAAGAGCCCCTTCCATGTGAAGAAAGGAGGCTAGCTTGTGGGGAGCCACATAAGGACATGGAGGACAGGCACTCTCTAACTAGAGATTACAAAACATGCCTGAAAGCACCCACAGTACAACCCCATGCTAGGGTTTCTAATTTGGTATGTCTGCAGTGGCCTGGTGATTTGCATTTCTAACATGTTAGCAGGTGCTGCTGCTGGCCTTATTATATACCATAAGAGAAAACTGATGTTCTAGTGAATAGGAAGGGGTCAGCAGGTCAGACATCCTGGATTCAGGCTTGAACCTAATAGCCAACTAGCTGTGCTTTTTGTTTGTTTGTTTGTTTTTTGTTTTTTTAGGCCAATGATCACTGATTCCATCCTGCTACCCAGCCTTACCATCTCACGGTTTATGTAGCAATCAGAATATTTTATTCATGGTTCAGAACCAGTCGTCTGGCTCGGTCAGCCAGTAGAATCCTCTACCTAGTGTGGGAGACCAGGGACCAAGTAGGATCCTAGTTTAAGTGGGTTACTCTGTTCTCATAATCCAGCCTCTGTGATGGTTTGTATATGCTTGGCCCAGGGAGTGGCACTCTTAGAAGGTTCGATCCTTTTGGGGTGCGGTGTGTCATATAGGCATGGGCTTTCAGACTCTCATCCTAGTTACCTGAAAGCAAGCATTCTCCTAGCAGCCTTTCTATGAAGCTGAACTCTCAGCTTCTCCTGCACCATGCCTACCTGGATGCTTCCATGCCTTGATGATAATGGACTGAACTTCTGAACGTATAAGCCAGCCCCAATTAAACGTCATACTTATAAGAGTTGCCTTGGTTATGGTATCTGTTCATAGCAGGAAAACCCTAAGTAAGACACTTCACCAATGCAAAGAGCAGGTCTAATATTCTTCACACCAGTAAAAAGCACCACCCCAAGTTATTTGTTTTAAGCTGTTTTCTTTCTCTCTCCCTTTCCCTCTATTTCTTTCTTCCTTCAAACAAGAGCTGGCTATGTAGCCCAGACTAGCCTCAAATTCATGGTGATCCTCCTGTCTCAGCTTCTTCAATCCCAGGTGAGGACCACCATGCTTGCCTTCATATTTCTTAGACTATTGTTGTCTTGAGATTTAATGATATTTCATGGGCTTTAACCTAGTATGGTTGTGTTTTTAAACTGATTGAGAATTTCAGAACATGCCAATAGCATGTTTTGATTGAACCCATCCTCAGTGCCTTTCTGTTAACTCCACAACTGAATCCACTTTATGCCACTCGTGAGTGTGGGAATAGAAGTATAAACCGTATCTTGAACAGGCCTATCAGGGGCACAACCCTGAAGAAAACTGACTCCTTCTCCTGGCAGCCATCACACATTGGAGCTTAGCACTCCATTTAGGAGTGAGACTTCGTGAGCCTCTCCCCTTCCACACTGGAATTCGCCTGGCTCTTTTAGACTGCTGATAAAGATCTCCAGATGATAACTAAGAAGTACCAGAGTGAATGTTTCTTCCAGCATCACCCTGGGCAGGTACTCTGCCACCTCCTCTGGGCAGGATGGAGGGGGCATTGACTTCAGTGACAACGTATCTCGGTAGAAAACCATCTTTAGTCCATTTATAAGCAAATTGTAACCTAACTCCTTACACGTGAGTCCCTCCTTTCTGCTGGATTACACTGTCCACCTTACAGCTTGACATCTAACATTGCTATATGTTCATGAAGACGGCTAAAATGGCTGAAAACTTTAGCTGCAGCTCCAGGGGACACAACAAGAAAATGACAGGAAGAGATGACAGCAGAAGACAGACCAGGGTGTGTGCTCACATGTGTGTGTGTGTGTGTGTGTGTGTATGTGTGTGTGTGTGTGTGTGCTCGGAAGTACTGATGTGAGGGGTTTGACACGGAAGGTCAGCAGTACAGGGTGCGTGTTTGCATGTGAAGGAGCACATGGATGTGCTTGTAAGAGATGGAACCCAAAGTGAGCCTCAGGTCTAGAGACAGGCTCTGCCCTTCCCAGCCTTTCTCAGTGTTACCCAGGGTCAGTCCTGGATCTCAGAGGGATTTGAGACATGAACTCATTTGGGTCACAGCTTCCCTCAGGGCCTAGACAAATTTAGGACAATTGGACCCATGTGTGGACCCGCAAGCTCCATGGAAGGCAGTAATGCTTTAAGATTCCTCTCAGCAAGAGAATTAAGAAAAGGAGGCACCTGGCCAGGAGTGGCAGTGCCCCTGGAGACTCTCAGGACCTCGGAGACAGAAAGCAGGAGGGTCGAGGCTTCAAAGAGTTCAGTTACATGCTGAGTTTGGGGCCAGCGCAAACTCTGTGTAACCCCGTCTCCAAAACCAAAAAGCAAACAGTTAACAAAGCAGAGTCTAAAGACATGGAAGGAGAACCCAAAGAGAGTTCTGGAAGCAGAAGCAGGTTCTCAGCCCTAAGCAAAACGACCACTATTTTCTCAGAAATAGAA
Source organism: Micromys minutus (assembly GCF_963924665.1). Lineage (NCBI taxonomy): Eukaryota > Metazoa > Chordata > Mammalia > Rodentia > Muridae > Micromys > Micromys minutus. The sequence continues at coordinate 60,743,835 of NC_137974.1, forward strand.
ACCTGTAAACCCTAGCTGTCCTGAGAGCTTCCATAAGCCCCCTCCTCCCATTCTTAGCCCCCCATCTCTTCCTCTTCTACAACAGGAGGTAGGGTGTACTCCAAGCTTGCCCAACAGAACAGATATATTAATGTTGCCTGTTAGCATCTCTTGGCCTTACTTTAGTCTTGGATCACACATCCTTAGTTACTTCCTTTATCCCAAGGACTAATAAAAGTTGAAGGGCAGAAGGGAAGCTGCCCTGAGGATGGGGAGGGGGTGAGTCTTGGGGGGGGAGAATCAAAGAAGGAGGAAGTTTCAAAATTCCTGAGAATGGCATGGAGCCAGTGACTACTCTGATGAACAGTTTACTTAAGAACTTCTTTGTATGAAATAAAACTTACTGACACAAAACCATAATTCTGCATCCGCAGGACCAGCACACAGCAGAGGCTAAGTCAGTCACAATGCCTCCGATTGCATCTGTGTTAGCCCCAGAGATGCCTTTCTCCCAGGTTTATCTTGGAATGAAACAAACACATGGAGGGAAACAGAGTCACCTAAGGAGACCTGAGAACTCCGAGAACAGTGCCTGAGCCTGAACTCTGTGTCTGAACCTATAGTCTCCAAATGGATGGAGCTCACAAGTCCCTAGTTTTGCTTAAACTAGTTTCATCTGTGGCTCTGCCCTTACTTGTCATTGAGAGCCTTGATTGACACTACAAATGGGCATAACTGTTAATAAGAAAGACAGGAAGTAATAGAATCGATGTGAGGGGTAGACAAATTGAGTGATAGGTGAAGTCTCTGAAGCTTTCCAGACTCTCAAGGTGTTTTATGAATTTGTCTTCATTTCCAGATTGAATGCATGGGCTCGTCTGAAACTCAGACCTTAGTAAAGTTGTCATGTACTTGCAGCAGAAAGCGGTTCACCAGTCTCCATGCATAGCTTGGTGGCCTCTGGGGTAGAACATGTCAGTTTCCTCTCACAGAATGACCCTTTGTAGGTCAACCATACTTCCACCAATGACCACACACCCAGAAGTATATGAGCATAGAAACTGGAGTCAGTGTGCTATTTAAACAAACAAACAAAAAACATGGAGGCCATAGAGTTGGGGTGTTGTATTGTGGTGGGAGTGAATCTGGGGAGAGGTATAGAGAGAAGTTGGGGATGTGACCAAATCACCCTCAAATATGAGCAAAATACATTGTATGAAATTCTCAATAGAAAGATGTCATGTGTCTTTGAGATTCTTTTGTTTCTTTCTTGTGTGTGATGTTCATGTGTGTACATAGTCATGTAGGTGTGGGAAAGCAAAGTGCCTGTGTTGGGTATCTTTTCCCAACTGTCACTACTTCTCAGGTCCCAAAGATTGCAGAAGTACTGAGCCATCTTCTCATCTCCCCTCTCCCCCCCCCCCCGTATTCTTTTCAGAGACTCCTAACCATAAATTATGAAAGTGTAGAGGGTGTATGTATTTTTTAAAATTATTTCTGTTATTATTTGTGGAGATTCTACCTGAGCCTCAGAATATCTACAGGGAATGTCTCAAAAAGACAACAGCTGACTTATTCAGTCATGTCTGGGTTCCAGGTTCTGATCTGTTTGTTAGCTCTGTAAAAATCACTCAGCTATTGGTAGAGATTGTCCCAATGCCACCATTATTTGCGGAAACCAAGTCACAAGGGTGACTTTTCCTAAGCCATCAGCTTCAGTGAACCATGCAAAGAAGGAAGACAGACAGATAGACTTCCACACAGCCCACCACCAGGGTTTCAATCAGGGACCAGCACCAGCTACATCATTGTCATTGACTGCCCATGTAAGCGAAGCAAGAGGCAAATGACCCAGATAACTCTGCTTCCATCTGGAAAAAGATGGAGGAGCCAGCTCTGCTATTATGGTGTCTCAATCCTCTGCATTCTCTGTTTAAACGCAGCCTCGGAAAAACTCACACTTCATTTGAAATTAAGCGATTTCTGAGAAATCCCATTTTCCTTCTCTGTGGTAGCCAACCACCTGAGATTGCTTGATACATCTGTGCCAAGAATTAAAACAAAACAAAACAAGAATCTTCAGCATCAAAGCCATACAGGAAGTTCACTTGCATGACAACTAGGAATTAAAATGTCAAAGGGTGTTTGGGGAATCCACTGGGTGGCTACTATTAAGGCCACTCTTTCAGACTGACAAAGGAAGCTGAATTTATCCAAAACATTTGTCACCCGCCCATGAGTAAAATCATAAAGTGGTTTTTAACTTTCGTTAGATTTAACTTGGGGTTGGAGAGATGGCTAAGCAACTTCTCAGTTGAAGTTCCCTCTTCCCAGATGATCCCAGCTTATTATAGTGAGCTGACAAAAACTAACCAGCACAGCTGTCCCCTTGTAAAATTGTCACACAAATACACCCTAATCAAGCCACTACCTTTCATTTGTTTATCCACAGGATCTATTAACCTCACAACAGAAAACAAACTCTTACATGTTCCCTTGTCTTTAACACTTTCAACATTTTAAAAGAGTCCAAGTTTGTTCTTTCTTTTCTTGTTTTAAAATCTAATGGCTCAACCAGGAGTGGTGGCCCAGAGTTTGATGCCAGCCTAGTGGTACACAGAGCCAGTTCCAGGACAGCTAGGACTACAAAAAAAAAAAAAAAAAAAAAAAAAACAAAAACCAAAAACCCTTACTCAAAACAAAATGAATTCATGAATTAATTAATTAAATCTGATGTCTCTTTGAAAGTCTAAACCCAGCTATGGGCTCCTGTAAAACCAGAAAAAATTTATTTATCTTTTATTCCAAGAGGGAAGAACCAGGGCACAACTACAATAAAAGCAGAGCAAAACCAATATCCAGACATAATTCAAACCATTAATCAAATCCTGTAATTCAATCTACAGCATCTGGGACTCACAATCTCCAGGGTTCCAAGTACTCCATCATGTATGTGAAACATATACAATTTGTCCCATGGACTCAGATCCGTTCCACGAAATGGCTGAAACTGTCCTTGTGACCATATTACAGCCTTGGCATCTCCAACCCGCTGGGGTCTGCCCTGGAACCAAGGCTGTTCCTTTACTAATGGTCTCTTCTTCTCTTTTCAGGGACAACCACCCTGCCACATGGTGACAACCCTCAGCCTCTTTCTCTGGTCTCTTCAGTCCTGGGGTTTCCACTGTGAATAAGGCTACACCTTCCCCAGTGGCTTCTTTAGACTCTCTGTAGGGACTCTAATCCTACTATACAGTGTCAAATCCCAGATACTCCTATGACTTCTGCAATCTTGAAGTTTTTTATTGATCCCAAACTAATACAACCTGGTAGACTCTTACACATTATCAAGTTTATTTCCAGAATAAGATCACATGTTCTGCCCCCGTTTGGATCATAGCTCTGTGTGCTGACCCCCAAAAAGTATTCAGAGAAGGTTTCACCACAGTGGTGTTGTTCTTTTCTTTCTTTTCTTTTTTTTTTAAATTGAACAACTTTATTTTAAAAAACAGAGATAAATTTACAGATTATAAAAGCATTTTTGCATAAAAGTGTATGAATACATTTTTGTCAGCACTTGATTTTTTTTAAAGGTTTGATAGTGTGCATTAAAATCTTACTAGTTACAATGAGCATAAAGTACATGTAAAACAAGATGTAACCTGGAAATAGTCAAAGTTTTCTTGGTGTGTAAAAATTAAGCATAATGATTTTTCATTTTTTTTGGCCTTTGTTGTTTTTTGTTTTTGTTTTTTTTTTTTTGTTTTTTTTTTTTTTGAACTTCGTATGGTCTGTGAGTTCTTCTCTTAATAACAGCTGATCTCGTAGTCTCAGGTGACCCAGTAAAGCTTCAGTGATCTTGGTATCTTCCTAATTGTAGCTTGCTGGAAGCTGACAGAATTAAGAAATTCCTTTAGCCTGAGTGATGCCATTTTACACAAATCTCAGCCTAGGTTTCTGTTTCCCACAGTAAAGGCCTTTTCCCAGAAATTAGGTGATCTCACTTTGGTCAGGTAGCTAGCCGAGTAGAATGCTCACCCAGACAATGGATTCTGCTTGGCAGAACACTCCCTCCTGCACCTGGGTCATTCCCCTCCTCAAGTAATTCTTCACAAAGGGTATTGTGAGAAATCCTTTGACTGAAAAGTTCCTTTAGTTCCATACCTTACTTTCCCATGCCTTATTTCCTTCTACTACCTGTATAAAACTAGCATGTGAAAAATTAAAAATTTGTCAGCTTGATTGGACCACTTGACTTGCTGGCCTTATTCGTGCCTCTTGTTCCCCCATTCTCTCCTAGGTGATTCCGGGTTCCCGTTGACTGTCCTGCAGGTCAGGTCAATAGCCACAGCTGATGAGAAACTACAGGTTTTTAATCCAAACATACCATACAAATGACCCCATCTTAGGTGATAAAACATCATGGCTCTAAACAACTTGAGGAGGAGAGTGTTGAGTTAATTTCAGCTCTAAGGTCACACTCTGGTGCTGATCTAAGTTGGGGCAGGAACCTGAAAGCAGGAGCTAGTGCGGGGGCTATAGGGAGTGCTGCTTACCGGCTTGCTCCTCACTTGTTTATCCTGATTTCCTATTGTCCCCAGTGAACTGTCCCCTCCCATAGGCCTGCCTACAATCAGATCTTCTGGAAGAATTTTCTCAATTCAGAGTCCCTCTTCCAAGATGCCTCTAGTTTGCTTCCGGTTGACACAAATCACCAGGCATAGGCCCTGAGAACGTCTTTGTTTCATTTTTAAACTTCACAAACCTGGCCTTCATCATCTGCATAGCTCTCAGCATTACCATCCAAGTTCTCACAGGACAAGCGCCCATTAAGCTTTGAGTACTCAGTGGCATTTCAGCTGAAAAAAAACCTTAAAAACTCCCACAACCCCCTGAACAACATAGTCAGGTCTATTGCAACAACTCAGTTTTAGATTGCTAGGAATGTAGGCCTCTTCTAGAGAAATGTGTGTATTAAGCTTTGCCTCTTACAGGTATTTTGTTTGGTGGTAAACAAATATCCAGCATAAGAAGAAAAGTGTGAGATCTACTCTTTGGGGGTAGAGCCAACATCCCAAGTCATTTGAGATCTGTGCCCACACACTAGGAAGGTATCTGTCTCACTTCATAAAACCAATACAGTTTGTCCCTCTGCTCCAAGTACCAGCCTTGACACACATGAACGTGTTTACTTCTTCTCTCCTTAACTCCTACTTTGGCAATGTGTGCCTAGAAGCCAGATGAGAAATTTACCATATGGCCTCAACTGCTGGCCAGATTAAGACAACCCTGGACAGCTAAAGATTTGGTGTGGGTTGAAAACTAAAAACCTGTCCCAGCGATGATGATGACGATGATAATAATAATAATAATAATAATGATAATAATAATAATAATAATAATAATAGTGGGCTAATTTTAAACAATTGTAAATTTATTGTGCAAAGTGGCAAGTCTCATAGTGGCATTTAAAATGTTTTTAGTTTTAAAAATTAGGCGTGTGTGTGTGTGTGTGTGTGTGTGTGTGTGTGTGTGTGCAAATGGCTGCAGGTGATCACAAGGTCAGAAGATGGCACTGTGTCCCCTGCAGCTGGTGTTACAGAGCTGGTGAGCCCCCTCACATGGGTACTGGACACTGAACTCGAGTCCTCTGGAAGAATAGTAAAACACTATTAACTGGTGAGTCATCTTCTAGTGCACAGAATGACATTTAAGTTTATTTTACACTGTGACCTTATTCACCCCATTACCCTCTCTTCTCCCACTCTTCACTTCTGCCCTCTGATTCCCCCTTCATCTTCCCAAATAGTCTCTATTGTGTGTGTGTGTGTGTGTGTGTGTGTGTGTGTGTGTGTGTTGCTAAATCTAGGAGATGTTTGTCTTCCTGGATCAGGCTTACATTTCATAACACAACAATCTCCAATTACATCCATTTTTCTCCACATGACATAGTTATACTTTTTTTGTGGCTGAATAAAACTGTTTGATGGGTGAGGTAGAAAATGAAATAGGAGAATTCAATTTTTCCTTTACAGCTTCACTTACTTATGAAGAAAGTGTTTGTTCTCATGAAGCATGGACCCCACCCAGTCTTCTTCCTTAAATATCTTTTAGAAGTCTTTTTGGTAATGGGGTAGTGGTGATGGAATGTGTGCAGGAGGGTGGGGGCAGGGTGGAGTGGGTTACCGTTTCTGGGAGCACCTCTAGATTTGATTGGTCGCATAAATAAGCTTTTGTTAGTGAAAAAGGAGTTTTATATATATATATATATATATATATATATATATATATATATATATATACACACATTTATACACACATATCATTATAAATATGAATAATTAATATGTAATATTATGTATTACACATATTACATATATATGTATATGTTACATCTTAATTATTTATATGTGTACATGTTATATATTACTTTTATATACACTCCTGCCTGCAAATGCCCTATGTATGGTTCAATTGTATGTGTCCATACCTCTATGTGTTTCCTAACTAGTCCCTGCAAATGTCCTAATGTCACAGAGGAAGGAGGTAGTCTAGGGTAAAAAGTCTGAGCTCACATCTGGGTTTTGAAAACCTACCAATTCCTGAGCTCGACTTGAAATCCCACCAATCCCACCCTGGATATTTCCACCCTGGAAAACGCTATCCCCAAGAAACTATGCAAAGCCTGACTCCTATTCCGTTCTGTGTGCGTCTCGATTGAGCAGAAGTAGCCACCCTCTCGTGTCTTTCCTAGTAAATCTATGTGAGGTCTGTTGTACAGTGTGACCTTCTGCTAGTCTTTGGCTTCCCACAGCCAGGATACCTTTCCCATCAAAGCTGTAAAAGGCTCGTTGGAAAAACCTTTAGAGCTGTGACATTTACAGTCAGAGGGGGGAGGGGTGATTTCTTCATTCCCCACATTTGTTGTGCAGCGCTGGACTTCATTCTGTTTAGCTGGCCAAAGTCACATCACTGTGTGTTGTCCACCAGAAACCCTCAGCCTCAGGCTCCACACTGCAGTAAGTTAAACCACGAAAGAGGCACATCCTCCATTGTCCACCAGGTGGCGACGAAGCTTCAGGAGAACCAAACAGGGTGCTCCAGAGGCCAAACCATTGAGGCCAGCTGTTGTTACTTATTAGGCCCGCTGGCAGTGTGGGAGAGGAAGCTGATTCAGACAGCTGTGAAAAGGCTTCTGGGGGCACGGGAAAAGTCTCACGGTTCCAGAAAAACCAGCAAATTGATGTAACAATTTTCCTCATTTAATCAAAACCAAACACCTCTTTCCACAACTAAGGGGAGGGTAGGGGGAGGTGCTGAATGGCAGGATGGGACAGAAGGTAACACTGATCAAAATCGCTCCTAAAGAGGCCAAGAATGAAGACATTCTTGAATTCTATTGTTCAGTGCTGCCAGAACTGGGGTGTGACAGCAGTCTTCCCAGGCTTTGCCTGACCCGTTCCGGTGCCTTTCATGCCCCGCCCCCCGCCCTATATTTCTTGCTGAAGTCCTTTTTATTCTGTAATAGTTTCCGTCATACTTCACTGGGCCCCGAATTAAAGAATTAAAGCCCTGAGATGGGAACAGGCTCCTGGACTTCCTGCCCAGTTTCCCATTTGTGAAAAGGTCCCTGTGTTGGACACTCTTCCTCTCTGATTATCTCCCAGGAGCCTGTCTGGAAGGGGTTGAGCACGTGACTTCCGTTTTCCCTTGGTCATGGGTTCCACCGACAGGATTTTGACGGCGAGGAAAGAACCCCACAACTGAGGTCCTTCGTGGCTCTCCAGTCCCTGAAATGGCCTTTGGAAATGAACAGTAGCCTTTCTCACTCCAGAAGCACAGAGCCTTACCACCCGCAGCTTAAACGAATGTGCTGGAAAGTATTTACATATATAGGACCCTGGGAAAGTACTTCAGCCAACCAAACCACACATGGTGGAACAGACAAAAGTTGCTTTATTTCCTAGATACTTAGGTCCCATTCACTTTGCTTCACGGACCCTGCTTAAAACACCCGCATGGTACTGGATCATCACAACATTTCCCGGAGTCTGGACGTCGTGACAAAAATCGAGGGGCCTGCCAGAGCTCAGCCCTGACCCTCTGGCCTCTTCTGTGTCTGGAAACCTGAAAGCCTCACTGGGGATTTGGAGAAGAGGATCCAGTCCTGACTGATCTCTGGAATCAGGAGCCAGCCAGCAGCACTTGACTAACAAATGAGCACCGTATGCAAAGCAAGCTGGGTAAATCATTAGGTGTTTTATTATGAGGAAAGAAAGCGTCACCGTACACTGAGATTTTACTAGGCTATGATTTTGAACTCCGAGTCATAGGTCTAGAAACCCATGGCATCTGGTTGCAATAGAAATGCTATTTCTGTTGTCTTTAACAATAGGTAAGAAATAGATGTCTGTTCTAAGCTCCTTCCTTGTGGATTCTCAAGGAACCAGGCTTCTGTTGACCTGGTCCACTGTCTTCCTTTTTAGCGTGCAAAAGCCCATGGGCAGTGTCTCTACATGCTGCAGATAAAACACGTTCTCCCCGAATAAACAGCCACATAAGTTTTTTTTTTGTCTTTGTAACTGGCTGTGAGTTACTGCTCCTCTCACTGGCGAATCACTCGCCCACGCCTCCCTCCACGATGACTGGTTGTTGTACTCTTTCCCATCTTCCTGTGTCTTTTCTTCCAACGAGGGAACCTCTCTGAAGGGGCCTGCGCAAATCACAAAAGGCCCTGACTCCCCATGGTGTTTCTTTGTTTCCTCCCTGGGTGATGCTTACAATGTTCCCTGAGAACACTTCTGTGTATCAGTTATGTATTTTTTGGATTCCGCCACTTCACAACCCCTGAAACATTAGCATAGATCTTTTTGCAAGATGCTGCCTTAATGGACAGTCCCTTGAGGAAAGTTGATGGCCCTTGGGAACCTACCTACTTTACATAATAAAGTTGTGGGAATGTGGGCAGTAGGGGGCGCTCTGTTTGCAAAGTGAACATGGCTCACTTGGCACCAAGGTCAAAGATCATGCCTTCTCTGCCTCCTTTAGTGCCCCTTGCTGCCGCAGAACTGAGTACACCATGTTCTAGTTTTCACACCATGCCCAGACCCTGTGTGCTTCTGTCTTTTACAACTTCGGCGACGGTGTTTACTTTTGTTAGAGTGGGGTTGCATTACAGTGGTGGGGAGAAAACCACCAAGTGCTCCTTCTGTGTCTTGTTACATAGATTGTCTGGAATTTATTTTTAAACAATTATGTGTAAATGTGTCCGGCAGAGAGGGACCTATGCACACGCATGTGCCCTCAAAATCAAGAAGAGAACAGTGGATTCCCTTCAACTGCAGCTATAGTGGTAGTAAGCCACCCAACATAGCTGCTGGGACCTGAACTTTGGATTCATCTGTAAGAGTAGTTCACGTTCTTAACCACTGAGCCACATCTTCACCCTCCTTTTCTGGAAGCCAGTGCTGTGCCTTGAAAGACCAAGGTGCATCTGTGTATGTGCTTGTTGGAGTGGATGTGGATGTGTCTGCCCCCTCCTAAATTCTGCATTTATAGACTCACAAACTTCCTGTAGGGATTTTAAATACAAAGCCATTCAGTTGGGACAAAGATGTGGCAGTTCTCTGAAGACGTCTGTACGTGTGTGCCTGTGTATTTGGGTGATAGTGTGTTCATATGTGCCAGTGTGTGTGAGTGTGTGTGCATGTCTGTGCACACATTTTCTTGTGTGCCTTTGTCAAGTTGTGGGTCTGTTTATGATTTTGTGTGTGCATTAGAATTTGTAGGCATGCTGGTTGGTGATGGGGGCAGGGGGCAGGTCTCTCTGAATGAAAGCAGGCAGAGGGCCTGGTCTGCATCCTATGGAATTCCAGCTCAGACTTTCAACCATTATGCTGGCATGAAGGATCTCCTTACAAGGTCAAGCCCAATGACTCCCAAAGGAGCACCAATGAAGTGAGCCAAAGTTCAGTGTTCTTTGGATCTTTGCCTTCTTGAGCACAACAGCCCCAGCCTCTCCTGGTCAATGTTGTCTTGTTATATGATGCAAACATCTCTGGCTCAATGCTCCTTCATATAACTCAAAGGGCTGAACCATGTGGATCATGATTCTCTGATACTTGATTCTAATCCAAAGGATGCTCTATCCTAGATTCCTCTGTCTTCCCTTTGCTGAATTCTGCTCTGCTTTGCAAGCTCCATGGAGAGCAAGCACAGCCACACTTCCTGTGGATTCCTTCCCTGTAAGAACTTTAAATAATGAGCCATTAAATTGGGGCAGGTGTGTGGTGTTCTCATGGAAGTATGGGAAGATGTAAATGACACTTGAGCAGGAATGGAACTCAAGAGATGGGACTTTGTTTACCCCACCCTGCTCTTCCTTCTGCTGTGAAGGGCAGAGAATCAGAAATAAAATTTAAGCTTAGAACTAATAGATTGAAAGTACTTAAACTTTGAATGTCAGACCTCAGGCTCTTCTGTCTTCCCAAGGAAGGACCCACATAGTCTCTCATTCCATAAAACCTCAACACTGCATGTCCGTCCTAAATAGTCTGCATTTTGTTGCTGTTTGGGTGTAAACTGTCCCCCATAAGCCCATGTATCAGAACCCTCTGCCCCCCCAGTTGATGATGCTGTTTGAGAAGATTATAGAACTTTTAGGAGGTAGGGCCTTGCTAGAGAAAAGATGTCACTGAAGGAGGGCTTTCAGTTCTCACAGTCTGACCCCACTTCCTGATCTTTATTTCTAGGCTGCTGAGGCAGACTGATGGGCTGACTTCTTGCTCCTAAACTGTGCCTTCTCTGCCATGTCGGGCTGTATTTCACAGGCTAAGCCAAAGCAACTCTTTTCTCCTGTAAGTTTTCATCAGCACACATCACTACAACAATGAGAAATTAACTAAGACATCACCCTTACTCACGCTGTTCCTTTGAGACCACACTTGGATACGGAATGCATGCTGGCTCTTGGATACAGAGCATGGTGAGTTCTAACATGGATGCAGTTTTAATAAATATCTGTATTTTTTTGAGACACACATACAAAACACACATAGGAATAAATTTACAATCTAATCCTTGGCAGTGGGGGTGGTGAACATGCCATTTGCTTGTCAGAGTAAAATGTGGCTGAGCGCATAGACGAGCCAGGTACTTTTTCTCCAGAAGCCTTCCATGTGGCTACAAGAAACACAAATCAGACTATAGAAACTGAATGTATATTGGTCTGGGAACTCAGAAGGCTGGGGCGGGACAGTATATAGTAATACACACAGCACACCAAGGACTATCATCACCGCGGCCACAATGGAGTCAAAAAAGGCAAAATAAAAATGTACATGCTACACATTGATTAAGTCTATTCTACAGTGCACAGAGTACCTGGTTAAAGCTGTTACATGTAAGACAGATGTGGGACTCTGAGCTCAGTGCAGTAGACCAAGTCTGTCAGTTATCGGAGAAAATATATACATATGCATGCATTGCTTTCAAAATACTGAACAAATTAGCGTACAATACTTATCTGACAGATCCTGAGAAATGAACCTTTCTTGACTCTTACAGAGTGGCTGTCATATGTGCTCTGCATGTTCACCCTGCTTTGCTCAGACCTTGACATACAAAGCTTCATACATGTCCTTCTCATGAGGAGAACGGTATCTCCTTGGGTGCACTGCTTGCAAATATTATCATCCAGCCACAAGCAGCCTCATGGTGATTTCTCCCTCCTTTCCCTACTTCCCTCCTCTGTCTAGGATATTTTCAGCCAGGGAAAGATCAGGAACTTACTTACATCCCCTTTCATTTTCATTTTTTCCTTTCATTTTCCATTTTTTGAGCCATATATTTTTATTCTCAGGGCTGTGGTAGATGAGTGGCCATATTAGATCACAATTATGGAAACCTTAAAATGTGCTCCCTAATGTTTTCTACATTATCCATACATACATCCATCCTTCCTTCCTTCCTTCCTTCCTTCCTTCCTTCATTCATTCATTCCTACCTTCCATTAAATCATCCTTTTTCCCTCCCTGCCTCCATTCTTCCTTCCTTTCTTGAATTCACTGAACTCCCGGATACTAGCTTTTTACTTACTGGTTCAATCAGCTCTCATCTTTGTAGCCAATTGTGTGTGTGTGTGTGTGTGTGTGTGTGTGTGTGTAAAACTCTTCAAAACTCTATTTTACAATACACAGAGAAAGGATGAGCCTTGTGGGGAGGGTTCTTTTAAATACTATACATATTTGGCATTATACGAGGGATAGTTATGGGAGCAAAAATAAACATGGCCATTGCTTTTAGTCTGTCTTTACAAAAGTAAGCATCTTCTCTATTGAAAGAGTCTCTTCAGCGTCTGCTCCCAGAAGTCTGCAGAGAGAACACTTTATCCATAGATTTGGATATGGGTCCCTTTTCTTGGCAGGGGCCCTGTTTCTGACAGGTCCTGTGGATTTGGCTTTGTCTGGTCCTAGTTGAGCAGTGAGTAAGCACTAGAGGAATTTTCCAGGGATGAGCTGGTTGTCTCTGGGGTGGAAACATTATATGTTCCTGCAAAAAAAAAATTAAAACAAAACAGCATCTCAGCCTCAAAGACAAAAGTTCAGGCACTTTGCGGGGCAATATCTTCTAAGGAACCAAGATGAACTCTGGTGCAGCAGCCATGTCTGGAAACCAAGCCATGTCTGCCATCCGCCCTCACTCAACGTGCCGGAGAACAAACAACGGAAGTGCTGCCCTCGAGCATGCGCAGCAGCCACCAAGCGCTAACTGTACCACACACCAGCAGTCAGACTTTCACACCAAGCAGGGCAGATCTCAACGGAGGAAGTCTCTCCATACGCCCCCACATGCATGGACCTGAGGGCTTCTACACAAGGAAAACTTTCTGGTCCCCTTATCTTGACTTGGGGACACCATTAGGAAGTAACAAATCATTGAGCCAAAGGTTCATAAAGGGAAGAAAAGGAACGAGAAGATTAACCATAAGGGAAGAAGAGGCAAGATGCAGAGGAGGGGCAGGTACTGACCGAAGTACTGAGGACTAGCACAGCGGGAGGGCAGTTGGCGTGACTGCTCAGCCTTACGTGGGCAGACAGGAGGCACTGTGCACTGTGCTTGGAGTAGATAAAGAGCATACACTGCGCGAGGGAAGGGTTGAAACGACTACTACCCTACCATCATGATGATGAACTGCCACTGCTAACAGGGTTTCCATCATTGCCTTGGGGGACCTTTGGGGCTGCTGACAACATAAACCAAAGTTACAGTAATTAGCCGCCGCGCCCCTCCCCCAAATATCCAGAGCAAGGCTGTACCGATGGCCCACATAAGACTATCCAGCAGCAGTGACCAGAAATCTCAGGCCCTGATATGCCAGGAACAAGGCCCACACCTCAACTTAGACCCCTGGATTATTCTCCAAAAAAGAAAAAGAAAAAAAAGAGTATATTTTGTAAAGTTTAGATTTGGTGGGTTATGTTGTAACTTCTGCTCACTTGGTTGGGAATGCTGAATACCTATGCAGTGCAATAGTTTTGATGTTCTAAAGACTCGGTCATTTTATATTTAGGTCAAATTTGTGACTTTCAAAGTAAAAGGGGACAATCTCCCAGTCTCGAATGGAAGCACATCCAGTGGAGTTGGGTCTCCGCAGACTTCTCAGACTATTCAGACTGAGATATATTTGATATCACATGTATGGTAGCCAGTGTCTGGAAGTGCACACAGTCTAAGTTTGCATTTGTGAGGTCTATCTGGTTCTAAAGAGATGGAAGGGTGTCTGGGAGGTGGATGAATGAAAGACTGCTTAGCATGCGTGAGAACCTGGGCTTGATCCTGAATACTGAAAAAAAATGAAAAGGTCGGAGTTCAGTCAGTCATTTTCTTGTGGGAGGGGACTGGGATGGGCATTCCTTGTTGAGGAGCAGTGTAACAGGTCTGCTCTATCAGGAGGTGTGCTGGGACTGTCCTGTCAGGGGCAGTGTTCTGGGACTGTCTTGTGGGAAGCAGTAGTTAGAACTGGGATTTACATTTTGACAGAAAAGACAAGTTCATTAATGCTATCTAGTTCCTATTTCCCAGGTAGAACTTATAAGTGTCCAATAGAATATCTAGGTTGCATGGTACCTCGTGCATGTATACCCAGTTTGTGAATGCCGATGTAAAACACACATGCTCCATAAAGGGGAAGAACAACCCTGACTTGAATCCTATAATCAAAATGTCCATGGTTACTCTTTGTGACACAGAAAAGAATTCTATGTTAGACAAGCCCAGAGACTTGCAGGTACTGTTTATATTTGATAGACAGTTCCCCGGGTCAGGTCAAGATTCCTAACATCTTTGGGACTTTACATTAGTTGCCCATTTAGAGTAACTGCCTCTCTTTAGCAACCTCCTGGTTGCTTATGAACATGTAAGCAAGTTCCAATATTAAATATCTACCCTAAACACAGTAGTTTAGATTTCTGGCAAGAAGCAGGGGAAAGAGGCAGGATTAAGTCTGGGCCAGTATAATCTGGTCTACCTGAGAATACCTAGTAGTCACTACTTACCTGTTTTACCAAACAGATTGTTAAATCTTCGGGATATCGGAGAACTCATTGAAAACACAGGTGTCGATGAGCCTAGGGATGTTGACTAGAAAAGAGAGGGAGAAAAGACAATCAGAAAGCAAGTCTGGGAGATCAAAGCTGCTTAGAGGGTTTGGCTTGCTGCTGTCTAGTGGCCGCTTTCTTGTGTTTGAAATGCTATCTTGTCAAGTGACAGCCAGGGTATGGGATGTTCTGGACTGGAGAAATAGCTTGCAAATATATATGAGTTGTAATCTCCCTTCCCCTTACCCATCCCCCCTCTATACTTTCATCCTTCCTTCCTCCTTGCCTCTCTCTTCCTTTCCTTCCCTCTTTTTTTTCCTTCCCTCCCTCTTTCTTTTTGCCAGTTCCACACCTATTTGTTCCTTTCTCACATTCTTCTTCCTTCCCTGTATTTTTCCTCCCCTTCCATTCCCTTCCATTCCCTTCCCTTCCTTTCTTTTTCCTTCCTCTCTCCTCCCCTCCCCTGCCCTGCCCTTCCTTTCCTCTCCTTCCCTTCTCTTTCTCCATTTTATTTTTCTTTCTTTGCTAAGGATCCATGGTCATAACCCCAAGGTATGAGTTGGTCTACTCCCTTGTATCATATTACCGGACTCCATGAGGATATGAAACAGGAAGTATTTTCATGGTCAGTCTTACCTTTGAGTGTTGAGAAGACCACCTTGACAATGAAAACTTATGCAGCAAAGCTTCCTGCACCTGTATTGTTTGAAAGAAGTCAGGGTCAATCAATAGGCTTGGTTTGGGCATGTTAGACATTTCCAGAAGCACAAAAACTATCATCATTCTCACCTTCTGATCCCAGAGGCAGCCGAAGAGCAAAATGAAGAGCCCCTGTGGAAAGTATTAAGAGCTGTGTTTTAAGATTCAGTTCTGCAGAAAGCATTATTAAGCAGGTGTTGAGTTTGTCCCACCTCTTTCCCCGATCTGAATGGATGTGATGAGTCCAGAACACGATGAAATTGCAAGAAGCAACAGTTATGCAGTGAGGAGCCATAAATGACCCATGCTAAGGGAATCATTTCTATTTTTCTCCATTTATAAACAGTATTTCCATGCAGGTTATGGTACTAACTGCATGTCTTTAATTATGAACTGTTCCTCATTCATCCCTCTATGTTGTGAAGAAAATCATAGGAGGAAACCGTTTCTATTCATGGAAGCATATCTTGAAATCCAAGAATCTTGTAGCTTATAACACACAGTGGTAGGAGTTGGAATTCATACACTTTTGTTATAGGCATCCAAGAACAAGATGCTTCCTTTTGTCCATCTTTCTCTTATAGCTCGTTTAACTAACTGGCACCCACTGGAAATGACTACATACTCTAAGAGAGAAAAGAAATGTCTGCCCCTGAGCATCAGTGACTGGATTGGCACATACAGAGAGTTTATTTTTCAACATACTTTTCCAGAGAAACTATGGGGTACCCAGCATCTATTTCCTTCAGTTGTCATTGAAAAACATACCTTGGACCAAGGTCTTCATTAGGCACTAGGGGGAGATACATGGACCAACAGAACCCTGTCTTCTCAAAGCTTGTTGATGCTCACAGAGACCAAATGGAACTGTGACTCGACTTAGTGCTAGTGCTATATTTAAGAGAAAAGACTAAGGGAAAATTATCTTGAGCAAACAGCCTCATCTAGTTTAGGATGATGACTCTCCTCCTCCTTGTATTATGGAAACATTTGGAACCAAGTTATAATGTAGGTGATAAAAAGGTTCAAGGTTCCATGGGAACAGAGAACTCTGTCCCTTTGTCTCTTTGAGTGCTTGCAATTACGGTTCTCTGAAGTTTAGGTCTTCTGTACATGAAAACCCTTCCCCATTCCTCCTCTTGTGTGTCTATCATTAATTTATCCCACAAGAACGGGCATTTCCTGAGATCCTGGTGGCATGAGCTTACCTGGAAGGCATTGAGAAGGGTAAATATGATGTGAAACACGGCATTGCTCCCCTGGATCACTGTGGCAAGACCAAACCCCCAAGTGAGCCCCAAAAGTGGCGTGAGGACTCCGATGCTCTTGCTGATCTGGAATAGGCTGCTCTTCTCCTGCTTGCCTGGCTTGTCCCCGATGGAGGGCCTCAGGATCTTGGTGATGACCACAACTGTGATGCTCACGTTCACCACCACAATAATCAGCGCCGGAATGGCAAAAGCCAGCAGTGCCCTGGTGTCCTCCCAGTTGAGCCAACATGCATTCTTCCTCATGTAGACTTCCTGTGGCTGAGTAACCCCCACTGTGATGGATGAGATGATGAGTGGACAGCCATAGCCTAGCGAGAAGGCAAAGGCTTTCTGGGCGGACTTGCTTGCATCATGTAGAATGAAAATCAGCCGGTAGAAGAGCATGAGGCCCAGCGTTAGCATCCAGAAGAAGACGCTGAGGTAGAAGAAGTGAATGAAGAACGTGGCCGCCACACAGGCTGTTTCGTTGAGCGGGTAGTGCCCGTCATGGATAGCACCAGCCACGATGAACCAGATGTCAGCAATCAGAAGGCAGAAGGCAATGTTCACTATGCAGATGTGGCGCATATAGGAAGTTCGGTTCTTGGTCACCGATTTCCACACCATGGCTTCCACAACTAGACAGGCAGCTAAGCTGACTATGGAAAAGCCCAATCCAATGTAAGAAATTATATCCAGAAGTATTTTTAAAAGAGAACCTGGATCTGGGGAGTCTGGGGACATGAGGATGGAGAAGGACGTCAGGTGGTTACATTTGCAGAAAACTCTGTCCGTATGGTCAGCAGCGTCATCTTCCACAGAGCACCCACTGCTGTCCCAGCCCCCTGTGTTGTTGGCGAGGCTGAAGTTCCAGAAGACGCACTGTGGCTTGCCACCTGATCGATGGTTGTTCTTGAAGGTCATGGAAATCCTAAAAGGCTTGACAATATTCTGACTGATGGTGGTCGTCATTACTAAGCTGCCGGAGGATGCCTTTCTCTGTTCACCCTGGGCAAGTATGGCTTTGAGAGTCGGGAAAGCCACGGTCACGATCGACGAGTCAGGATGCAGGTTTCCCAGCTGACACTCATCAATGGCTACGTCGCCCCACAGGTCAGAGTCCGTGAAGACGAACTTCTGTTGGTAGATTTGGGGGGGACCATGTTTTATCACCATGCTCTTCATCTGCACGTTAGGGTGGAAGAGGAACGGAGGAGCGCTGTCTCCCAGCTGGAGCGCCTGGGAAAACCTTTCCACGGAGTGCAGGAACTGGGAGCTCTGGTTGCTCTGATGCTGTAGTAACTTCTCCCAGGAGTTCAAGGTGGACTTGTCTAAGATGACATTGACAGTAGCAAGTATATCCTGTAGGCGACATGGGTAGGGGGTAGGGGGGTGAAATCGATTTTCAAGATTTAAAAATAAGACAACATTTCTCTAGATACTGGTTGGTGCAAGGGTCTGAGGCACCACAAGCAGAGAAAATGTCTCCTCTCAACAGACCTTGACAGAGGCAGAGACCACAAGGCTGTGAGACTTGGCTTGTTATTCGGTGACAATGACCGTGAGAATCATCCCCACACCACAGAGCTGGCTGGGTGGGGTCTTATACTAATTTTTGGCTATTACTTTTGTAAACATATACATGTTCATGTGCATGTGTGTCAGTGTGTGTGTATGTGTGTGAGTGTGTGTGTGTGTGTGTGTGTGTGTGTGTGTGTGTGTGTGTGTGTGTTTAGGTTCAGAGGTTAATATTGGGTCTCTTTCACAGTAGCTGTCCACAAGGGTCTGTCACTGAAACAGGAGCTACTGATGCTGCATGTTCGGCTGACTGGGATACTCTAGGGAGCATCCTCCTATCTGCTTCCCCAGCACTGGGATTCAGGCCCAGCACTGGGATTCAGGCCCAGCACTTGGATTCAAGCCTGTACTCATTTTATCTACATGAGTACAGGAAATTTCACTCAGATTCTCATGCTTGCACAGTAGGCACTTTCTAGACATCTCCCCAGGCCAGTGGTGATTGACTTTGTTTACAATCTCAAGCCTCTGAAGGTTTTGGGTAGGCAGCATGTCAACAGCAAGAGTGTCTCAGAAGACCCACGCTAGCCCTGAACATCAAATAGCTGTGAAACTGTTTCCAAGGGCAGCTTTGTCTGATAAATAACTTCTCTTCCTCATAAGCTTGGGCCTGATGTTTTCCATTTAGTCCCTCCTCCGTATTTTTGCCTTGTCGGACTTATAAACGAGTAAGCCTATGGAACAGGTTGAGTGACAACCTCTGACAGGACATATCCTGATACCCAAACCTTGAGAATGTGGCCTTATACAGAAAGCCTTTGCAAATGTAATTATTTTAAGGATCCGTTCTAGTCAGCTTTAACTGTCAACTTGATACAACCTAGAGTCACAAGTGTTGCCCAAGAAGAAGTCTTGATAGAGGGGATGCCCAGAGCAGATTGGTGGGTAGGCCTGTTTGTGAAATTGTTTAATTAATACAGGAGAGCCCAGTGCATTGTGGGCAACACCATTCCCTGTGCAGGTGGTCCTAAGCTATCTAGGAAAGTAAGCTAAGCACGAGATTGTGAGCCACCAAGAGGCATTCCTCTGTGGCTTCTGCATCAAGTTCCTGCCTTGACTTTCCTCAGTGATGGACTGCCACCTGTAAATTTTCCTTCCCCGAGATGTTTATCAAAGCAACAGAATTAACCTCGGGCAAGACTTACTCTGAATTATCTGAGTGGCTCCCAAGTCTAATATGTCTATACAAAAGACGGACGAGAAAAAGGCTTGGACAGAGAGATTCGGGCTGTGCAGCAGGAACCAAAGCATAGCTGGTGTCCTCAGAAGCTTGAAGAAGTGAAGAAAGGTTCTTCACTAGCACTTTCTCTGAGAGTGTGGCTTTGCAGCCACCTTGAATCACCTGTCGAAGAGTGACAGTACTTCTGCCCAAGCTACCCAACCGGTGCTTGGATTGTCCCCACCCGCAAATGTAAAGCTTTGCACGTTGCTACCAGCCTCCATGCTTGTTGGTCTACTGTTGGGTTTAGACACTAAAAGGCAGGCAATGAAAAGATGGGAGTGAGAAGAATTGACGTGTATCATCCCTGCTGTCCTCTTACCCTGTTCTCTTCATCCCCAGCTTGTCTCTGGTAAAAACTACACTGGCCTTCAAAATCTGTAGCTTCTGAGGAGAGTGAATTTCAACTACGATTTCAGCTATCACTGGACTTGTGTGAAATCCAGTCTTTTGTCTATAGCATGGCAATGGTTTATAAAGACTATGGCCTCTGAGTGCCCCAGCCCTTATTTTATTCTGACTCACCTCTGTATGTTTCCCTTCATTGAAGTTTCTGTGTTTGAACTATTAGGAGCTCTCTTTTCTCCCCAAACAAGTACCTCCCAGTTTACATTCAATGTAAGACCTTTGAGAATCTTGTCTTGGTTTCCTTTTTAAAACTGTAACAAAATATTCTGACACCCCCCCCCCCCCACAAATTAAGAGCCTATAATTTCAGATCACATCCTATCATGACAGGGCAGCAGACAGTGGCAGGATCTTAAGAGAGCTGGTCATATTACAGCTACAGTCAAGAGCAGAGAGCAACAAACAGAGGCACGCATGCAAGTGCGCAGCTCATGTCCTCCACTCTTAATTCAGGATGGCCTCTAGGGAATGGTGCTGCCCACAATCAGATGGGTCCTCCTAAATCAATTAATTTAATAAAGACAGTCTGTGGCAGACCTTCTCAGAAGCTGACTGTAACCAAGCCAGTATTTCACAGATGTGCCAAGAGGCCTGACTTCTAGGGGCCAAATTGACACCACCATACCCACCTCACACGTATGTTGTAATCTCTAAATTACTAGGCTTTTATTCTAGAACACTAGCAGAAATTCATTCTATCTGAATGAAGGCAGAGATTCATTGAAGAAATCCTAAAACTTCCTGTTCTCCTAGAAGTCATAGCCCACAGATCACACTATGCTATTCTCCTATCTAAATCAGTGCTCTGAGAGAGATGACTCTGTGTAGGAAGGAATGATGCTTCCTACACACAAGCCCAGAGGTGTGAGAAGGCAAGGACCCAAACTCCCATAGGGCGTAAGTACACTTACCCTCATCATTTCTGAATTCACTTGGGTGGGAACTGTTGAGAGCAAATCAAGGATGCTGATGATGGCTCCCAGGCTCCCGGGAGATGAGCGGATGTCCTGTTCTTCCTTCCCAGCACTAACGGAAAGGTCCCTAAGGTATGTAGGGAGCTTCTGGTCCTGGGAGGGGCTCTTGATCAAAGCCTAGTTTTATTTTTAAAAGCAAAAACAAATGAAATTAATCTGATCCAATAACCTGGAAGCTGTGGTTTCCTTTTTTTCTCAATGCTTACATCAATAGTATATACTATAAATTAAAGCCTAAGCCTCTTCAACTCTCTGTGCACACTCCTCAGGATAGAGAAAGATTATGGTCTCATGCACAGAAAGCAAAGAGTTAAACATACGCCAACCTGGAAACTTACTAGAAAGAAAGAAATGGTCAATAAACTAGTCCCTTGTCCACACAGAAGCACGTCTACCACTCTTTTCTTATACTACTCATACTTCTGATTGTGAATATGTTTGTCCCTCCTTATTTCATCCTTCTATATCTGTTGTCTTGGTATAAGTATTAGGAGTGTCCCGAAAAGTGCTATGCAGGCTGCCAAGGGAGTGGAGTGCACTGAAGTCCTACACAGCTGTGAAGCCTATGAACCTCAAAAGAGACCAGTACGTCAAGATGCTCCTAGAGTTGCTACAGTGTCACTCCTTCTTGGCAATAACCAATTGCCATCTAATGGGACTTGAAGTTTATTCAACAGCAGGGAAACCATGTCTGTTCCTAGAAATCTAGCCAACGACTTGGGCCTAGTGACGTCATGCATCTTAGAGGACACCCTTGTACCACCACTTCACCAAAACACATAATTCCTAGCTTAATTTTAAACACACACATATACACAGATAAGTGTAGCTTCTAACCCTCACCAACAAAACTCTCTGCAATGGACAGAAGCCATTATAGAAACCCATTACTGGTCAGAATGCAGAAAATGACTGTTCACAGGGTGTCCAGTCCAATGGATACAGTGTGACATCTGTATCTAAGGCTCAGGAAAAAAAATGGAGGAAAAAGTAGAAAGATTGTAAGAGCCAGAGGAGTTGGAAATCATCTGTGAGATTGTGTCTTGTAGAAATGACCAAAAAAGCTTTATCCAGGATGCCTCAATAACATGGCTGTCTCAACATGACACAGGGACAACAATAACAGACATGCTAACATGTAAGGGAAAAAATTCACAGGGTCCCATGCCTAGAGAAAGAACTAAGGCAACTCAGGGACACTGAGCGCAGAGGAAGTATTCTTACCCAGGGATGAGTTTCCTAATTGGTAATACAATATCAAGTGGTCAGCTCTGAAGTCATACATACAAGCAACATTAAATGATCTGAGAAGACTGTGTGTGTGTGTGTGTGTTTGCGAATAAATATATACATTAAAGTAAAATGGGAACAAGCAGAGGTATGGGAATATTTGAAAGAGAGGAATGGAATGGGTAATTATATTTTAATAATAAAATATTTTTATAAAAATAAGAATTATTCTTAGAGAATCTTGATCCAGATGACAAATTATATCATCTATCTGTACACATCAGCTTTCTAACTATCTTTTATTCCCCTTGACATAGGGTTTCTCTGCATAGTCCTGACTGTCCTGGAACTCACACTGTAGACCAGGATGGCCTTCAACTCACAGATCCACCAGCCTCTATCTCCTGAGTGCTGGGATTAAAAGCTTGCATCACTATTATCTGGCTCTATCTGCCTTTCCAATGCTTTGTGAGGTGTGAGTTGAAACAAAATATTTTTCTGTAGAGAACCTTTGATAAGCACCCATTTGTGAATATGCAGATATTTGTTTGATTTAAATTCTTTGTACCAGCGTCACATTGTGGTTCACTTTCAATACTTTCTTAATTATTTGTTATTGAATTTTGTTTCTATATTATCTCCTTATGGAAACATTATAGCTATTTGTCATCAGAGGTATTTGAAAGAAATTAGTAAGAAAGTATAATACACCAGCACTTGCAGGTCTCAGACATGAGGCGCTGGGTATTTGAGGTTAGGCATCCAGGTGAGCCTAGAGAACGACACATCCATTGTTGACTTCATGGTCAAATTTGTTTTCAAAGCAATTTTAGGTTTCATTTTTGAAATAATTAATCCTGATTGTCAACTTGCTGGGATTTGGAATCATCGCAGAAGCAAACTTGGGCATATCTAATAGAGAGTTTCTAGGCTGAGTCCATTGAAGTAGGAAGAACCACTTTAAATGTGGTTGGTTACCACTCAACAGGTTGGGGTTCTGGGATTGAAAAGATGAGGTCAATGTAAGCATCAGCACCATATCCCTCAGCTTCCTGACTGTAGATGCAACATAACCCTCCTTTCCCCCCTCCCACCATGATGGTCTTCACCCTACAACCATGAGCTAGAACAAAACTTTCCTCCCTTTCACTTTCCTCGGCCATAGATTTTTGTCAGAGCAATTAGAAAAGTAGCCAGTACAATATGTGTTGACCATGCATTTCAGAGTGGTACATGGGACAATTTTCCTAAGTGCTGAGAATTCTGCTGAGCCAGAGAAATATCCCTTCCCAAGGATTTAGAGTCCAGGGTTTCAGATTCACCTTGGCCAACTGGAGTAAACCATTGATTGGGGCTGAGATGCAGGCCCTTGTCTCCTCCTTCCACTGGGAGCCCACACATTTATAAGTGACGGTCCCACCGATGGTCTGTCCAGGGCTTCTGGAAACACCTGAAAACTGACACAGCTTCTGGATGACTTTCCCAGGTTCCCCAATACCTATGATGGGATCCTGGCATGTGATATTCTCCTCTGCATCAGAAACATAGAAATAAAAGAGACGGTTGGGAAATTTCTTTCAGCTATAAAGAAGAATGAAGTTGTGTAATCTGTAGGGTAATGGGTATAACTGGGGATAGCCCTGCTTACCAAGGGTTTTAAGGTCATAGATAATACCTTCCTACTTTGATGGACAGGCCCCTGTTACCAATATGTACAAGAATGGACACACAAGTATTCAGTAAGTTCAAATTAACTGGTTAGAAGAACTATGGAATCTTCATATATCAGGGGGCTCCAGTTACAAGGAAGTCATCACTACTGGCTAGTTTTGTGTCAACTTGACACAGCTGGAGTTATCACAGAGAAAGGAGACTTTATTGAGGAAATGCCTCCATGAGATCCAGCTATAAGGCATTTTCTCGACTAGTAATCAAGGGGAGAGGGTCCAGTGTGGGTGGTGCCATCCCTGGCCTGGTAGACCTGGGTTCTATAAGAAAGCAAACTGAACAAGCCATGGGAAGCAAGCCAGTAAGTAACATCCCTCCATGGCCTATGCATCAGCTCCTGCTTTCTGACTTGCGTGAGTTCCAGTCCTGAGTTCCTTTGGTGATGAACAGCAATGTGGAAGTGTAAGATGAATAAACCCTTTCCTCCCCAACTTGCTTCTTGGTCATGATGTTTTGTGCAGGAATAAAAACCCTGACACCATCTTAATCACCCGGCTTTCCTGAGTAGGGAGGATTCTTCCACATGAACTCTATTAGAAACAGTCACACAGATCACAAGTTCTTGTCTTAAGAATAGAGCAGGTAGCCAAGCACTGACACAATTGTATTTGTACACATTTATGCAAAAATGTTTAAATTTTTTCTTTTATCTTTGTTTTTTAAACTAAAGTTAAAAAAAAAAGAATAGAGCAGGTCACAGTGGCTCAGTGGTGACAGAGGATAGGAGGGCCAGCACCTGATCTTCCCATCATTATTTTTCAAAGGGATCTATCTCAGGAAGATTGCTGGTAAGGATACATTCTCTTGGTCTTATCTGTAAGGAATCTCAGAAGGACACAGAAAGCACCCAGTCTAGTCTGCTTAGCAACCCACTTAGCCTTCAGGGCTTGGCCTAAGAGTGACATCATTTGCCAGGCTTCCTCTCCGATATCAGCAGTAGAGTTGAACCAGGCAACATTCTTGCCTTCCACAATAATTCTAACTTTATGTTCACTCTAGCATCTGTGACAGCATCTTCAATTGCATCTCTTACTCCCTAGGCTAGAGGCCAGAGAACATGGCCTCTGTTTCTTTTAAAAATTCTCTGTGGTTCTCCCAAAGCCTTTATATGCAAATGAGGAAGCCAATCAATCAATTAATAAGTCTCTGCTCATAGAGACTTGAAAGTTATTTAAATGCACTTACTTGGAACAAGGGTAAGCTTCATAGATGGACTCCGGACTGAGCTGTTGGCTGCATTGGTAAAGTGGCAGGACACATTGATGTCTTTGTGACACAAACGCCGTGAGTTTGCAGGAAGACTGTATTTGTAGCATGCCTGCTTGCCAATAACTTCTCTTTCTAAAAATAATATTATTGAGAATATGAATTCACAATATGAATAGACAAGACATAAATAAGGGTTGTCAAGATGTTCTGATATGAACAAATTTGCCCCCCAAATCTTCTGGGAACCTGTGACATCTAATTTTAATATGGTTTCATGTATTCATGTGAAAATAACCTTCAGTTCTCAGAGTAGGTAAATTCATCTTTGAATGTGTGCTAGCCAAAATGTCACCTTGACCATACATAGTTTCAAGTCTAAGCCTACATCCTGCTCTGAACATCAACTGCACCCTGCCTCACAGTGATTTATAATCATGTCTTTATAGACCATTCTATATTTTAAAGATTAATGTAAAATTAAAAAAATAAATGATATGCACCCAGGGGTGCCTATGTATGCGTTAGCTAGTGCAGTTACCTGCAGAGACCAGCAGAGGGCATCAGATACCACGGAGCTGAAATTGCTGGTGCTTGTGAAACCCACCTAAGGTGGGTTCTGGGAACTGAACTTTAACTTGGAGCAGTATACTCTCTCAGCAATTAAGCCATCTCTCTTCCCCAAGGTCATTCTGACCTACTAACCCAGAAGCTTCAAGAGAGAAAGTCTCCAGTCTCCTTTATCTTCACATCTCCCAGTGCTTGGCTGATTATCAGGCATATACGAAACACTCAATGTATGCACACTGAATGTTGACATTCTTCAACATCTGGGGTGAATGTCCATCATCCAATAATGTAACACAGCCTTCTTTATCTAATGAGAGTCTTGATTTTCTGAACTTCCACTGCCTTTTCAGTGTATGCTACTCACTTTTTAGGCTATTTAGTGTTAAATACATTGCCTTTGATAAGCATAGGTCTTTTTAGACAATAAAGTGTACGCCTAAATTTATTATTATCATTATTAATTTACTTCTAATTTATGTGTGTCTGATAGTCTGTTTATGCATTGTGTACATGCAGGATCTCACAGATGCTAGAAGTGTGTGCAGGATGCACTACAACTAGAGTTATAGGTGATTGTAAATTATCCAAGGAGGATGCTTAAAGCCAAACCCAGGTCCTCTGCAAGAGCCTTTCCAGGTGTCTTCAACTGTAGGAGACTTGGAGATCCTTGTGCTCACAGCTAAGCACCAGTGGCAATGGAGCCGGCCCTTCAAAGGATGGGATGCATAACCTGTTGTCTGCCCGGAAGGCTGGGAGCCGGGGTTCATGGCTTGGTGACCTTTGCTCTACCTGTGTGACCAAGACTACACTGGATCCTTTCCCAGATCCTTATCACGAGCTTGTTTTTCTCAGTCATTCCATAGAGCCAATCATTGTGGAAGGTGTCATGTGTACTTAACAACGATGTAGTCACATCTGATCTTTATTTAGCTTATTTTGTTCCTCAAGGAAATTTATGGGCCTTTGCTTTAGTGTGCATATCGGATTGAATTAATTGTCACCAGAAAAACTGTACTCCATTTAAGTATACCTAAAATAAACTTCTGGGGTTGGGCTTATGAAGTTTGAACCAACACCAGCTGGTGAGTCATGTTGAAATGAACAGGCTCTTTGCCTCCCACAACCCATTACTCTGTTGGCCATGGTGGTTGCAGACACTCCCATATTCAACTTCTAAGCTATCTCTCCGTCCTATGCCTATTTTCTTTCCAGCCATGATTGAAGAATTATTGTTTGTCTAATTTAGTTTTCTACCAAGCATGTCGCTCCTTGAAGATCTTCTTTTAGGGGTGGGATGTGGTGGGCAATGGCTTGGGTACCATTTAAAATACAAAGGCTAGGGATGAAGAGATGTCTCTGTGGTTAAAGGCATTGACTGCTCTTGCAGACAACCTGGGTTTTGTCCCCAGAACCCATAATCTCCTATAACCCCAGTTGCAGGGGACTCAACATAGACTTCTGACTTCCATGGGCCCTGTGTCAATGTGATACACACACATATATGCAGGCAGAACACTTACACACATAACACGAAATAAATAAATCTAATGAAAGTTTTGAAGAACAAGGTCTTCCTGACACTAAGAGCCTTCAATCAGAGGTTCTTGGGTGCTGATAATGGCAAATGCCTTCAGGAAGCATCATTCTTGCTAGAGAGTGATTCTTACTTTCTTTCCCTCTGTGCTGCTTGGCTTTTTCTCTCTTATCATCTTGATGGCTACAGTCATGCGTTTAGAAGGATGACTGGGTCATTCTCTATCACGTTATAACAGAGAAGAGTGCATCATCAGAGTGTCTAGTTGGACACTCTGAGAGTGTGGAGATGAAGAAAAACTTACGGGCTCCACCCAAGACTTCTGGTTCAAACCAGTGAGTCATCAGCCATATACCAAAACAAGATAAGAGAGACAGGCAGACTTCTCCCTGATACACACTCCAAGATTTTTTTTTTATCCCACAGCAACCAATGTTCTTAACGACCAATCCATCTTTCCAGCCCCAGGTTCTGTATTTTAAATGGTCCCCTAGCCATTCCCCACCATGTCTCACCCTGGAACAATGGCAGGCTCTTCAAAGGGTGGCTTGCCCAGTAAAAGACTGGAAAACAAAACTCCATCTGTCGTGGTTAGAAGTCTAGCCTCCTCTCTGGGCACTGAGGATGGACCCCATGGGCCATTCACAGGTCTGGCCAGTGCTCTGCAACAGAGCTACATCCTTACCCTCTTTTCATTTCCGATTTTGAGACAGGGCTTCCCCGATTTGCCAAGCTTGTCCTTAAATTCTCTCTGATGGCTTAGGCCTAGCATAGGAATCCAACTGTGTCAGCTTCCTGAGTAATTAGAATTACCTTCCTGTACCTGCGAGTGTAGCGCCTCCATTTCTGAGTATTCTTTAATATGTATTTTTAAGAGTAAAAAAATCACATCTATGAGCTAATATGGCCTAGCAGATGGCACGGTCTGCCTCTTACCAGCGGGAAAGGATGAGGAATCCAAGTGGAAAGTCACAGTGTACTTCTCCCCTGCATCCTCTTCTACGCAGCACTTGAACTGATGGGAACTGGTACACAGGCCACTGGCTTCCAAAGGATCCATCATGATGTCTGACTCCAGAGGCAGTGGGTGAACGGTGACATCTTTGGTGGCAATGCTGTATGAATTCTTATATCGAAATATGCAGTGGTAGGTTCCTGAGGATGAGGAAGCCAAAGTGAGACAGAGGGAAATCATTGCTCTTAAAAGGTATCGTGATGAAGTCATCAATCCTAAATAACATCAGGAACAAAGAGTGTCTGTGTGTTTTCTCCTCAAATGTGTGCACGGACCTGCTCCACCTTCCTAAACACTGGGAGTGCTTGACTGACTCCCCTCCTACACACTTCACAAGTCTAAAGAACTAGCCAATAGCCTTCCTACCTTCGAGTATGCATTCACTCCAATCAAATTAACTGGCTTTATCCAAGGTCAAGAATGAAACCGGGCTCCAAACTCTTTACTCCAAGCTTCTCCCTCAACCAAGGGAAGAATGGAAATTTGGTGGTGTGCAGAAAAGTGAAAGTTTTCGAAGAACTGGGACATCATAGAGCACTTTGGTGTTATCGCAGCCACTTGTCTGTCTCTAGGTGAATGGTCCACTTAGACTGTAGGTCACCATGGTACCAGAGGTCAAACCACCATTTGAGCAGCTGCCAGGGATGTTTAAGTACTTAGCCCAGTGACCTACTATATCATAAAGGCCCCATGGATGTCAGCTGTCACCAGACAGTTCTACTGAATCCTTATGCCTTCAATGACTTGCATCCCCTGACAATACAAACAACAAACAGGAAGTTCAAATTCTTCTCTACTTAAAACTAGAGTTTTCATGGCACCACTGGGTAGTGTAGCGCCAAACATGTAATAAATCTGTATATCATCATCATCATCATCCTTATCATTTTGTGTGCACAAGTGTATACAGATGTATGTGTGTGCAGGTACATGTGTATACACACACGTGTGGCGATCAGAGAACAGTCCCCAGTGTTGTTTCGTGGATACCTTCCCTTGTCTGTTTGAGACAAGGTCTCTCACTGGCCTAGAGCTTTGCCAAGTAGGCTCAACTAGCTGGCTAGCAAACCTCCTGTCTCCACCTGCCCCCACTGCCACTGCTAAGGTTGCAAGCTAGCACGACTGTGCAGGGCTTTCTATGTGGTTTCTGGGGATCAAGCACAGATTCTCACGCTTGCAGGGTAAGAGCTTTACTGGCCGAGCCATGTCTCAGGCTGTAGGAAAGCTATTTTTGAAAAAATACTCCTACTGTCAAGATGGCAGGAGTGCTGGCTGTGGAGTTCAATCCTGGCTGCACAACTTAATGTGCACTGCTGTGTTTGGTATTGCTTATGAACATCATTTTCCACATCCATAAGATGGGATAATGTGGACCAGGTGGTGGTGGTCCAGGCCTTAACCCAGGACTTGGGAGGGAGAGGCAGGTGGATCTCTATGAGTTTGAGTCCAACCTGGTCTACAGAGTTTGAGGACAGCCAAGGCTACACAGAGAAAGCCTGCCTTGAAAATTAATTAATTAACTAACTAATTAATTAATCAATTAATGGGATAACGCTGATATGCCTCCTACACTGTCATGTCACCCACAAAGAGTAATTAATCTAAATTACTCATGATGGGCATGTCTCAAGACAGACCTTTCAAAGGCAGCTGCCTGCCATAGTGTATTTCCAGGGGTCTAGACAGCCTGCTGCAGGGTCTGGCCAGTCACTCACCATTCCACTCTCTGGTGGAGGTCTTCACCGTCAGCACCGACTCTGCTCCATCCTCGTACCTCCTCAGGGTATAAAACCTTGGGTGGATTTTAATACCAGCGGAAGTATTCCAGTACACCTCATCAAAACTACTCACATCGCTGAGGCATGATATAGAAAAGCTTTGTCCCTCAGAAACAGAAATTGGGTCCCGGGTTATTGTTAGGTTGGCTGAAAGAGGGCAAAACAAAACAGACAAGACAAAAACTGACGACAGATCCAATGTTTAGTTTTCCGGATGACATCAACACGGGAATGACATTTAAGACAGAGACAGCAACACGGACCGTCCTGACTCTACCCGTGTCAACGCGGGATTGGTACCTTGCTGCTCCTGGGTTTTACTTGTTTCTAGGCTGTTCCCGGTGGTGCTCTGAACTGTACTCACTTCCATCACATGCCTTAGGACCTCGGGCACTTCCCCTTTGGAGCTGGAATTATCTGATGATTAGCAGGGTAAAAGGTTGCAAACTTAGGGATGTTGGCTTAATCCGGGCTCCCCTCCAACCTCCTCTGTGACCCCTCAGTGGAAAAATACAGGATTGGGTTCTTGTAACCACTTCATATTTACTCTTTAAGCACTTTCCCCACAACACGGTGTTGTGTCTTTGAAGGCAGCTATGCCCTCCACTGGACCACCAATGTCAGACCACGGAAATGTATATTTACTTCTTTCTATATCTGTCCCCATAAGAAGGCAGCCTTTTGCCTCTGTTGGTACATCCTTAGCATTTTCTGAAGATCTAGTATACAGTTGGTGCTTCATAAACAAATGAGTGGATTCTTGATTTACCTTTTCAGCAGAGGGATCATAAAGTTCACTCTCCAAATAATCATGCTTAGATCATCTCAGGAAGATTGGATGTATGAGCATCTTAATGTTATTTATAGCTATTTCATTTTAACTATATATAACACTATAATGGAGGTTAGTAATATAATTAACATAATATAATACTAACCGAGGTTAGTACATGAATAATATAATAATTAGTAATATAAAAATCGCGTTTACTGCTATTTTTAGAATTTGTTCATAGATTCTGTAAGACATTGTTGACAGTGTTGGTATTATTACAATATAAATGCTGATATTAAAGCACATTATTCATTTTTCTCCTGTTCTATCTTAATTTTCTCTGGGAGCATATCTCTCCCACAATTGACATCTCAAGATGGTATTTGCTTTAGTGATTTATGGAGGTGAACTGCCTATTGCCACAAGCCTGGTTTTTTTTTTTTTTTTTTTCAGTCATATCTCAGTCTTATTCTCAGTGATCATCAAAAGAAGCCAGCGCTTTTCACAGTGTCTGAGTGGGGTTCACATGCTGAGGCATAGTACCCAAGTATACACAAGACATAGTGTGTCCCTCACTCTGCCCTGCCTGACTGGAGGGATCTGAAAAGGGCTCTCTGGGGGGCTAGCCATTTCTGAGCAGAAAGCAAATCTTCATGAGCCCAGATATCTGCTTCTCTTGTTTCCAGGGTAGGTCAGATGGCCAGACCAGGAATTTTCAGCAAACACTAACTCTGCCTCTATAACATGTTCAGGTTTCCATATAAGAGCTATGTCTGTTGAATATGCACTAAGTTCCCAGAGCAGAACATGTGCGGAAGGCAAATGAGTATTGTTGGCATCCTGCTTCTCATGACATTTCTCCAAAAGGCTGTAAACGGTCCATTTTCAGAGGATAGATGGAAAGAAATGTCTGTAGCTGTGGTGGCTCTAGAATACCAATTGATGAATGGTCCCTTTATTATTTTAATCAGCGTAGGACCAGTGTTGAAGACTGAATGAGACATGTCCCCCAAGGCTCATGTGTTTAAACACTTAGTTCCTAACTGGTGATACTCTGTGAAGGCTACAAAACTTTTAAAGCTTGGAACTTGCTGAAGCCAGTATATCACTGTGGACTGGATTTAAGGTTTTATAGCCTAGCACACTTCCTGTGCCCCCCCTCATTCCTGTGTATCAATAAATAAGAAATAGCCTTTTAGAAGCTGAAAGACTGAAATGAACCTTATTATTCAACCATGTGACAATACCATGTGGCAACACCAAGTGGTTAGGTCATTCTAGCTTTATATGGGCTTATTTCTAGAACAGAGAGACTGAATGAGAAGCAACAAGAGGGAGGTCTGAGGGTGGGGAAGTAACTGAGGCTATTGGGATTTAAGGAGGGGAAACCCAGTTGTGGGGAAAAGAGAGGTTAGCAATCACATGAATTCAATGACCACAGAACTAGCCGGGTCATGATACTACTTTCTTAGCCCAACTGCTTCCTTTATCTGAACAACACAATTCGTTTCTTCCCAGTCTTTCTGGCCCAAGCCAGTTTAAAATGATTCCATCTGCATTGAAATGGCCTAGAGAGACTGTCTGACACCATCCCACACCCAGGGAAAGCTGGGTTTTATTCTGCCCACTGATGCAATGATCCCAGCTGATGAGCAGCTATAACATATGTTTGTCTAAAGAGCTATGACAAGAGTTCTTACCTACAGAGGTGAAGGTCACTGCTATGTTCTTACTGCCTTTGGCTCCGTAGGCACTGACAAACTCACACGTGTAGATGACTGTTGTTCCAGAAGAGCCACTGGGACACTGGGTCCCATCTGCCTTGAGGGTGTAAGTACTGCAGCTAGACTCTAGATCTGTGTCTGGGTTCCCTGCAATGATATAAACAAATCCTCAACATCTTGGGTTTTAAGTTATATTTTATTTCAAATGGGGGTTTCTATCCCATCTTTGATCATTCAGTTCCTAGATAAAAGACACATCCCATCTTTGATCATTCAGTTCCCAGATAAAAGACACGCAATATTTATATTTATAATAAACCTTAGTCAGCACTAGAGCTGGGCATATATCTATCCTCTAAGCTATTAGTTTTTACCTCCCTATCAATAACCCTGAGTTGTGACTTGTGAGTTATGGGTATAATAAATAGATTGTCATTAAGAGTTATTTTTATTGCTATGTTCTTTTAGTAGAACTGTATTTGGTTTGGTCCTAGCTCCCTGAATTACCTAGTCTCAGGTACTTAGTCACTCAAGTAGCATCAGGGATGTCTCTTATCTCAGGGAGAGGGCCTTTAGCTGCTGGTTGGCCACTCCCACAAGTTTTATGCCACCATTGTACTGGCATACCCTGCAGGCTGGACACCATGTTCTGAGTGGGTCACTTTTACTCTGATTGGCCAGTCCACATCAGACCATTCATATAATCTCTTATCCCGTGGCATCTTCCTCTCTCCTTTCACTCCTTCTTCCTTGTGGTCTCTTGCTTCTGCTCCAAACCCAGGAATCAATTTCTCCCTCTCTATCTCTCTTCTGCCTAGCTATAGGCTGTAGGCACCTTTATTCTTCAATCAGGGATAACTTTGGGGGCAAGGTTATATATTGTCACTTGTGTCTACATAGGAATTCTAAATCCCCGGGGGCAACTGGGCCTTGGGGGCTAATATTTAGCATTAGAATACACAGCAAAAGACAAAAACCTCAAAAAATATGATTGTCTGACTCTGAATTAGCAAGTCTTTTAGTGGAAACTTCAGCTTCATGCTTTTTTAGTTGCTGACAACTCCATATCTCCAAAATCACAGCTTCCATTCCCAGAAACAGCCCACCCTCCAAGCCATCTTTACTTCTTGCCTAGGGTTCTCAAATAACACTGTGTGTAATTATTCTCCTACTCTGGTCTCCATATTCTTCTCTCCCCAACTTCACCTGTCACTGTGGTTGTCAAACACGCTTCCAACACTTATACCATCCCCAAGTGAAAAACACAGAATAGGCTGGTGGGTTAGTGTCAAAATAAATGCATTATTTCAACTATAGCTGATCAATAATGATCACAACTGGACACAAGGTGGACTCATCAGAGAGGGAGGAACCTCAGTTAAAGTATCTCCATAAGACCAAATTGTAAAGCATTTTCTTAATTAGTGGTCAGTGGGGGAGCATCCAGCCCATTGTGGGTGATTCCATCCCTGGGTTTGTGGTCCTGAGCTCTTTGGAAAGCAGATTGAGCAAGCCATGAAGAGCAAGCCAGTAAGCAGCACCCATCCATGGCCTCTGCATCAGCTCCTGCCTCCAGGTCCTGGCCCTACATGTGTTCCTGCTCTTACTGCTTTTGATGGTGAACTGCTGTTATGCTTTGATGATGATGTTCTATGGAACTGTGAGGAAAATACGGGTCAAATATTAGTCTGCTCATGTGAAAACTATTCAAGCTCTGCCCCGTCTCATGATGCTACTGCATTCGATACCTGTGGTTTTCCACTCCTCTTTTCATTAAGTCTTTGAAACTGGCCTTTCTCACCCTCTATGTTATCAAAAGTGTTTTCTTAAGGCCAACAGGAACTTTCTCTTTCCTCCATCTTGGGCTTCTTATTTTTTCTCCTTTGCCTCCACTGCCAGCCATCTTCTTTCCACTATAGTTGTGTGAGCCTCTTTCAGGTCCTTCCTTCTTTCCTGCCTTCATGCTCCTGGGCTTCCTTTCTAAGGCCCTCCCTGAGCAGCTTTCTTAAATGCCTATGTTGCTCCTGGTATTATCCCTGACCACACCCCTTACCCCACCCTCTTCCACTCTTGCTCCTCTTTTCTTCACTCCCTTGGCAACACCAGCTCCCCACCCCCACCCCAGGCTCCTGCTATGACCTGAGACTTGGACCTCTTCCCTCTCTGCTCTAAGAGAAATGACCAGGTTGGAAACTTCTGAGGCAAATTCCCAAACGTTTGATTTGACATGTCCGGTACCTCAAACTCAACACATGCTATTTCTTTACTTTTCCCCAGACAGAATTCCCACATCCAGTGTTTCCTGTCAGTGTTATTGGCTGGAACCCAAATTAAGATGCTTAAAGGCCACTTTAATCACCTGAACTTCCTCACATTGCACTTCCACTTACTTGTGAAAACCCTCTTTGAGATTACACCCCCCAAACATGGCTGTCTCCAACAGTGAAAGGTCACCCCCTACCCCCTAGCCCCTGGCTTAGGCCCTACTGTGGTCTCAACTTTGCAACTGATTACATCTAGACTTCAATTGTGAACTAATTCTCTCTCTGACTTACTCATCGTGCTGCCTGGAAGCTTCCGTTTCTTTTTGTTCTCGGCTGGGTTTGGTTTTGAGACAGGGCCTCACTCTAAAGCACAAGCTCACTTTAAATTTGCAGTGTGGTTCAGACTGGCCTTCAATTTGTGATGCTCCTGCCTTAGCCTCCTGAGCTTCAAGTACAAATAATCAATCATGATGTCCGGTGCATGTTTAGGTTTCTAAACTTTAGCTCTGATCATCTAATTTTCTTTCACCTTTAAATTCTTACTGTAGGTACTGAGTAAAGTCAAATGTTCTTAACAGTGTCCCACCGGGAAACCAGGGATTAGACAGATCCCTAATAGGCAGACAGATAAGGAGAAGACCCACGAATAGATAATGAAGATGGCAAACTTCCAGCTTATTCTTCACCCTCCTGACCTAAGACATATGCCTGGTATCTCAAAAGAAAGACTCCGTGTGTTTCAGTGGGCCAAGCCAACAAGTCAGGGCTAGATCAAGCAGGACATGCTTACACCAACATTGTAGGCCTATCAACCTCATTGTTGGTTAGGTTTCAAACCCAGGACTCAGATCCCTAACCTTGTTAGTATATAGGCAATGTCACCAGCCTGCTTTCAGGGACCTAGGAATAGCTTATGTCATCATCACCTGCCACAGCCAGATGTGCCAGGTGTGTGCTCTGGCTAAAAGGACCTGGCCACCACTCCAGATTTTTCTCTCTCTGTGTTCCTCCTCTCTGCTTTCTGCCCACAGCTGGTCTCCTTCTCCCTCCCTTTCTTCCTCTCTCCCTCTCTTCTCTGTCTTCTCTCTTTGTCTCCTTGTCCCTATGTCGATTTCTCTAGCCTTGGTCTCCTGAGACGGGTGAACCCACCTGAGAGCTGTTTCCAAATAAATCTGCCTTTAAACTTTTAATTTGGCTTGAAGTTGCTTATTAGATCAGCCGAGAAAAGCTATTATCTTGGTGCTGAAACCTGGGTCCCAGAGAGAAAACCAAAAATTGTCTTTCTTCAAACTGACCAGACCTAAACTGGGGAAGGAAAACCCCTCAAAGACCCTTAGGATCCCCAGCCAATTGAGAGAGACCACCTAGTTTTAGGCTCCTGATATCTTCCTTCCTATGCTTTGCATAAGGTCTTTCTCTCACTTTCTCTAGATTGGCCTTACTGAGTTTGTGTGTGTGTGTGTGTGTGTGTGTGTGTGTGTATGTGTGTTCACCCTTCATAAAAGCCTTTCTCCAGCTGCTGAGTCTGTCCGTCATATCTGAGATTTCTCTCATTGCTACCCATTACACTTGAGGTGTGTGTGTGTGTGTGTGTGTGTGTGTGTGTGTGTGTGTGTGTATGTGTGTGTGTGTGTGTCCCCATCCATCCATCTGTCTGTCTTTAAATTATTTCATTGCCAGATGAAACAAGCCTGATTCAGACCCCCAGAGGACAGTGGCATTTCTTACACAATATCTTCTAACCTATTATTCTCCTCTGAATTTGATTCTTCAATTTGTCAAAACATGAACCACATGCTGCCCCATTCCTGGATGCTTGTGGTCACATTTGCAACTCCCCATCGTCTTCCTGTTGAATCTACCTCATCCTTAAAGGTCCGGCCTTTTTACCTAATGAACAGTCCAGTAAACCATCCAGGGTGAGAGGCGTGTCGAAAAAGACAGAGCGTAGGAATGTGTCAGTGAGAGGTCCCATCAAAGAAAATCCAATACAGTTCAAGTGAGGGTCATTTCAGATGGGTGACTGAGAAAGACTTCAGAGGAGAGGATGTTATTCTAAGCCTTCAAAGACAACGGAGAGGTTTATAGAAATCAAGGCTGTGGTGTGAAGTGAGGCTGTCAGTTGTGTGAGCCTAGACCAGCCATTCGCACTATAGGGCTTAGCACTCCATATGGCTGCTCTGGGGACCAGGGCTGGGTGCAGGATGGGACACCAACAAGCTATACAGGAAATCCATTGTTTTGCAGGCTGGTCAACCTTGCTGGACTTAGGAAAGTCTGCAAAGGGGTCACCGAAGAGAGAGGTCCTTGAGCATCTAACCGCAGACTTCCTGGTTCCTCTGCCAGAGGGTGAGGTCTGTCACCTTCCAGAGTTGAAAGAGACAAGGGAACTGCGCAAGGTCTCTCCTCCATCTGGCAGCTCCTTCAGGATGCCTGTGCCACATTTTCCTTATAAACTGGGGAAGTGACTAAATGTCCCTTACAGATGGTTTTTTAGAGTTGACCAGATGTCTTTCTCGGTCCTCAGAGGTCTAATCAGATGCTGCAAGTGGCATGTGCTTGGTGAACTAGAGGTGCTTGGGAAAGGGTGGGTAAAAACCTGACTTTTCATAGGATAGTGATGATGGTGATGATGGTGGTGGTGGTGGTGATTTGGTGGTGGTGGTAATGGTGGTGATGTAGCATAGTCTATGGGCACAGACTTGTAATTGAAAGATATGTATTTTAGGTCAAAGATTTTGCTGCTTAAATGTTAGCACATAATACTATTGTTTCTTAAAAGGAGAGGTAGCTATGGTCTCACATGGTTCCTAAGTATCCTTTTTTTATCAAAACTGCTAGCAGCTCAGTCCAGAGCTGACTCACCAGGATGAAGAAGATGATGGTCACTATAGCTAGTGAAATCAAACCAGTGAAGAGTCACAATTTTTATATTGGGACAACCTTAGGAAAGTTGTTTAATCTGGATCTTAATTTCCTTATTACCCCATTGGAGGATGGATATATATATATATATATATATATATATATATATATATATATGTATATATATATATATATATATATACACATATATATATATGTATATATAATCTGTTATTAAAAAGCTACTATTTCTGCTTTATTTTTTTTAAGATCTTTTAATTTTATGCTGTGCCTGGGTGTTTTGCCTGTGTGTGCATCCAGGCAGCACGTGTGTGCATGGTGTCCAGAAAGGTCAGAAAAGAGCATCAGACCCCTTAGAACTGGAGTTACATATAATTGGAAGCTGCCACTTGGGTGCCGGGAACTAAACCCTGGTCCTCTGCAAGAGCAACAAGTGCTCTTAATGTCTCTGGACACCACTGCTTTTCTTCCCATTCATTAATATAACCCATGGAGGATGGGGAACTTCAGTTTGGATCTCAGGGCAAACTAAAGCAGAGTTTGGTAAAACACTATAAATGATGACTGACGTCATATCCCCAACATCTGTGACAATGCAGCCACCTGAGAATAATGTCAGCAGGCAGAAGAGAGAAACAGGAGATTCCTGGATCAACCAGAATAAACAGCTTCTCTCCTCTGCCTTACAAGATCTCCCATTTTCGGGTTGAAAGGCAAGCAAGGGGCCTCTTTGCAAAGTCTTCATCCACCATCCTTACCTAGAATGCTTATTTCCCCTTCCTGCTTCCACTCAATGCTGCTCCAGTTGGCAATATTTTCGCTGCAGCAGTTCAACGATATAGGGTTGTTATCACACACCACCTTTCTTTCTTCCTTGGCCAAAATCCGGATGGGAGTGACATCTAATTTTCTGACTGTCCCATATTCAAAAATATCCAGTGTCACATTGCAACCATACATGCCTGCAAACAAGACACAAAATTATGAGTTATGATCACTCCTGTGAGTTTCCTTTAATAAAACTGAGCCTCACTTCATGTGCCGTGGCATCTGAGACTTGATTCAAGGACCCCTTGAGGAATGTTCAGAAACTGTCAAGCCAGTGCAGGCACGTCTGATGACATGAGGTAAGAGGTAGAAGGGGGGCATTCTCGGAGTCACATGGGGAAGTGCAGTTGGGAAATCTTGAAGGTTGGGGGGGACCATGAATTATTCGGGTGTGCTATTTAACCCTGTGGTAAAACTGGAATCTGCAAAGGTCTGATCAGAGTCACACATCCACAGTCCTCTTTGCTGTGTAGAGGAAGAGAGTTGGTCCTCTTGATATCTGGTTTTAAGTGAGGTTATTAAATACTAGAATGTGGCAGGCTCATTGTTAATCTCTGGAGAATTAAGATGTATGATTTTGTGGTTGCCTGGAGTGGTAGGAGGGTGGGGAAAGGCCAAATAGAGGGATGGCTCTGGGGAAAAAAAAGTATTTGAGGAGGCTGGGTATATTTCCACCTTAATTTTAGTGATGTCTTTTCAAGTATATACGTCAAAACTTAACAAGTTGTATACTTAATATACGTGCAGTACGTTATATGCCAACCTCATCTCAGCAAACTAAAATTTTCATAAAAACCATTACTACATACTATGTAAAATTAAAAAACAAAGCACTGCATTTAAACATCATTTAGAATTGTGCCCTGGGTCATTGGGCAGATGGTTCAGTGGTCTCCTGTGTAAGCATGGGGATCTGAGTTCAGATCCCTGGAGCCTGTAGAAAAATGGAACTGGTAGCATGCACCTGTAACTCTACACCCAGAGAGGCAGAAAGGCAGGCGGGTTTTTAGATCTCCCTGACTACAGAGAGACCTCGCCTATCAAACCAAAATGGGAACAATGAAGGAAGGTACCCTGAAGTCTGGCTTCCTTGTGGTGATGTACACATCTCCATGCAACATACACACACACACACACACACACACACACACACACATACATACACACACACATACACCCACACATACACACACATACACATGGAAACACACACATACGTACACACATATAAATAAACACACATGCACACACATACAAACACACATACATATACCCACACATACATACATATACACATGGAAGCACACACATAAACACACATGCACACATATACATGCACATATATACACACATATAAATATACACATATGAAGACATATATACACACATACACACATGAATAGGCACACAAACACACACACACACACACACACACACACACACACACACACACACACGAAAGCATGCCATGGGATGAATTTTCTGTTTTGGCTTCTTCTGAATAGTTTATCCCCCAACCCCTGTTCTGTGGGCTGCTTCTCTGAGCACACCATTCAGTTCCTCCCACAAGTCTCTGATCAGAAACCTACCTGCATCCTGCTGTGTGAAGTTGTAAATGGTGAGGCGGGTGATCAGGCTTATATTGTTGATGACTGAGGTGTGGATGGAGAATTTTTCACTGTTCTGGATTTCAGAGCGTTTTTCTCCATAGTACCAAGACGTGTTGGAGGACAAAAATTCACTTTCACATTCCAGAGTTACATTGTCTCCTTCAAAGATGAACTCTGGTATGACAGTGAACTTTGTTTCATCTAGAAATTTAAAGAAAAAGTTTGAGGATTACACATCCATGGTGCTGACCATGGGAATCTGCAGGTTTTCCTCTGAGATTTTTTTTTTAAGATTTATTGATTTATTATATATGAGTACACTGTAGCTGTCTTTAGACACACCAGAAGAGGGCATCAGATCTCACTACAGACGCTTGTGAGCCACCATGTGGTTTCTGGGATTTGAACTCAGGACCTCTGGAAGAGCAGTCAGTGCTCTTAACCCCGGAGTCATATCTTTAGCCCAACCTCCAGGACTCTTGAGGGCTCTTCTTAGCATCTGTCTGCCACAGTCTTGCTCACACACCCCCCTTACCACTCTCTGAGTAACAAAGGTCCCATCGTGTACTGATGCACCTGAGCCCATATCTGAATCCCATCTGGGAAGTGCAAAACGGTACCTAAAGTCATGGATTTTCCCACTACCATTTTAGATGACCTGGAACCAGACTTTGGAAGCCTTCCCATGCACCAGGTCCATCCAGGCTTGAGGTGTTGGTGAGGTATGGATAGGTCTTTGTAGGGCTAGTGTGGTGTGGATATGTTCTGAGGCCCACCCTTTAAACCAATAATAGAACCCTGTTTAGTATCAGCATCTGCTGTTACTGTTTCCCCACAGTGATAGCCTTATATTTATGGATCTTTTCAATATAAGCACATAAGCAAGTCATAAGCCCCATGGTTCTAGTATGAACCCCATTCCCGTCTCCCTGATGCCCCTGCTGCAGTAATGCTAGTCAAAAAGAGACAGGTGGCTTGCAATGCTCCAGACCTCTGTACCAGGAAACATCTATGATTCCCCAGCTCTTTGTTTCCTGCCTCTTTTTAGTATAGAATTATTATACTGTATATAATGTATCTCATTATGGAATTTTATTTTTGCTTGCTTATTTAATTAAAGACAATTTTTCTCCTTATAGCCCTAGCTGTCCTGGAACTTACTCTGTAAGTCAGGCTGGCCTTGAACTCAGAGATCCACTTGCCTGTGCCTCCTGAGGGCTGGGATTATAGACTTGTATCACCACTGCCTGCTTCATTTTGGCATTCAAAAGACAATTTTGTTGTTGTTGTTGTTGTTGTTGAGTCTCTCTCCAACTTCTCCCCCAACCCCTCCCATCCCCAGGAGCTTCCTTTCTTCTTACATTAAAAGTTAGGGTCTACATATGAGAAAGAATATGCAATTTTTCCTGAGCTCAGCTGAGTATTTTCAAAATTCATCCATTTTCCTGGAATTTTTATAATTTTATTGTTTTTGATATACTAGGAAACACACACACACACACACACACACACACACCGAGATTTCATTATCTGCTTATTTTTGAGAGTTATCTAGGCTGATACTATTTTCTAGATCATGTGAATGGTGCAGCAGTACACAGAGATATACAAGAATCTCTGGGGGGTAGATTTCCTAGGTTTACTCAATACCATTACATCCTGCCTGCCCCAAATGAACAAGGCAGGTGGGGTGTGATAATGAACTAGGTTCCACTTACTGCTGCTCGGTGTTCCTTGGAAGGAGTTGTAGTCCATTCTGTAAGTCTGGTTGAGGTTCTGTATGACTTGCTCATTGGCTTTATGAATTGATCCAGGAGGTGGTGCCGATCTAAACTGGACTATGTAGTCCACAACCACGCTGCCTTTGCTGCATAGAGACCACTCGGTTCAGTAAAGTAGTAATTCATCTAGGAGAATCTAGATCCTTGTGGTTTATTGCACAGGGAAGCAAAATAGCAGAGGCCAACTGAGTTCCATCAGTGAGGAACCACTCAAGCAAGCCTGTCTTTAAACGTAGCCCATACCCAAGGCAATATTTGGCCAGTAATATAAATAAGAAAAGTGGTTATATAAAGAACAATGAGCTGAGCCCGTAAGGGTTCCAGGCTCCCTTAGAGCTCATCATGTACGCCAAGAAATCCTGAGATCCTGTCTGTATCAGAATCTTCTAGTAATGTCTCTAACATTGCTGTCCGATACAACTCTATTTTAACATTTCAGACTCTCAGAACCACAGATGTATTTGTTGGCAAACATCTTTCATGCATGAGATGAACACACCTTTGTGTTTTCTCAATGCTAAGGGGTAGGAACGCGTCTCGGTGTTTCCGTTTCCCGTTTCCGGTTCACCACTGTGCTCTGGTGGTTTCCGGTTCACTACCTTGCTCTGGTGGTCAGAGCTCTCACCTCTGCCAAGCTGCTCCTGCTAAGGATCCCACATAATAGCCCATGGCTGTTTTGTCTCGTTCCCTGGTATATTGGTTTCTGCCCTCATAGAAAAATGAGAAAATTACATCATTCTTACGTGAACT
This sequence comes from Micromys minutus, assembly GCF_963924665.1. Classification (NCBI taxonomy): domain Eukaryota; kingdom Metazoa; phylum Chordata; class Mammalia; order Rodentia; family Muridae; genus Micromys; species Micromys minutus. The sequence goes on from NC_137974.1 coordinate 60,786,218, forward strand.
GTGTCACAGTCACCGATCTGAATCCTGGTAAAGTTTTGTAACCCGCTCGGAACTGGAAAAGAAAGCAAAGAGAACGATATGAGACTGGTCATACCGAAGACTTATAGGTACACTTTGCCAACCTGGATAACGCTTCATTTTATCTATATTGCTAGTGGTGGCATTGGCAGAGCTTTGAAGGAGTAATTTCTAACAACTTGTGTCAGTCTTAGTTTTTAGAGAAGCATACAGTAACTTTAAGTGGTCAAAATGGCTGCTCAGGAACATGCAAGAGAAAGAGAGGCTTGGGGATGTCGGTGGGGGGACATGTCACCAAACTCCAAGTGAAAGAAAAAAGGAAGTGGAAGGAAAGGATCCTACACAACATCTGACAACATTCAGGAAGACCTTTCAAGAACATTACAGAGTCTTTCCAGAAATCTCCCTGTCTGCCAGATATTTATTACCACATATTTAATACATTTATTAATACACTCAGTATGTGTATTCTGAGGTAAGGAGCAGAAATCCATTCCTGAGTGTCAGAGGCAGCCCCCGGGGCTACGTACTGAACCAGAGTCAGAGAATTGGAAGTCAGGAGCACCCTCACGGACATCATCCCATTTGTCCTCCACCTTAATACCAGTGTGACTTTGGTAAAGCCAGTTTCATTTGTCAACAGGATGTGTTCATATTGTTTTTCTGAATATCAACCCCATAAGAATTCCTGACCTTCTCAAGTCCATTACCATGTATCATATTTAGCCTTTAAGTGTCACTTGACACAACCTAGAATCACCTACAAAGACAGCCTCTACTGAAGGAATACTTAGGTTATGTTGGCTTGTAGGCATAGCTGTGAGAAATTGTCTTAATTTAATTGTTAACTTATGTAGGAAGACCTAGCCCACTGTGGGCGGCATCATCTGTAGGCAGAGGGCCCAGAGCTACATGAGACAGGGGAAAGCTAAATGAAAACTAGCAGCAAGAAGCAGGCAGTATAGATGAACTCATTCCTATCTATTTTGGACTGTGGTTATGATATGTTTAGTTGTTTGAGTCTCTACCTTTACTTCCTCAAAATGACAGACTAATGACCTTTGCTTAAATTCCTTTGTTTCAGAGTTGCAATAGAAATTAAAATGAGGGCACCAAGAAATCTACAATATGTGTTGTTGGCCTGGTGCCTGGGTGAGTGAGACTATTACATGATCCCATAGTTCCTTAAAAATATATAATTTAGTGACTGGTATGCTATATAGAATTATTATACATAAGAGATGTAAAGCAGTCATTCAAAGACTCTGTAGAATCAATATTCCATCAAGGCACCATGTCAAAATCATTATTTTTGTGTGGCATACTGAGTTAGGCCGTGGGGACTTCTCCTGCCCTGAGGACTAGGAGTTATGGGGAGTCACAACCTCAGCCCGTGTGTAATAGTAGTCACCACACCAATTAGGAGACAGTGTTTAAAATACATCAACTTAAGCAAAACATTTACATTTGGCTTAATCCAACATCAAGCCCTGCATCTGGGAGACAGTTAACACTTGCAGAGGCATCTCTGTTTTTACCTTAGTAACAAAAGGCTGACCCTGGAGTGAACACCTAGTGACTTCCAAGCTAGAGAAGTTTGAAACTCTCTGAGTTCAGCCTTGAGGTGGGCTGCCCAGTGATGTTAGAAGTCTTACCTGTGTAGAAAAAAACCTAACCATTTAGGGTTCAGTACCATTCACGTGGTAGAAGGAGAATGCGAGACTGCCTGGACCAGGCTCAGGAGCCTCTGAATTGCTTTTAGTGAAGGGATGCCACCAATCATCTAAATCATCTCTACTCAAGGGAAAAGTCCTCCTGAGAGGCCAAGGTGACACCCTAGTCCTCTGACTGCTGTTTGAGTGCTTCTTAATTCTCCACAGGTGAGTTTTCATGACTTCAAATCCTTATACCTAGTGCACACTGTCCACTGTGAATGTAAGTGACTCCAATCCTCCTAAATAGTTTCTCTGGTAAGAGACTCCAGTAGCCCAAACCTACCGCTCTTTCCAGATCAGTCTTGTAGGACCTATAGAGGGCAGAGGATGTGTTCTTTAGGTCTTCTTGAAATCCTATGTTCAGTCTGACTTTGATTTTTAAGGTAATATATGCTGAAAAAACATAGGGAAACATAAATTTCTCGCTGGTGTTTAAATACAGACAAGACAGACAATCATTGGCTTATGGTAAAGTTGAAAAACACATTCAACAAATCTTTAAAGAATAAGTGCATACCTTCTGGGAGCTGGCAGAAAGGTCCCTGGGAAGGAAGTCCTTTCAGACAATCACAGTAGCGGCCTGGCAGGGCCCTGTCATGCTCTTGACAAGTCAGAGAGTGGCGACATCTTTCCTCAGGCCACTGGTAGCCTTTCTCGCAGAAGCACAAGAGGTCATTTCCAGCAGGAGTGCAGACTGCCATCAACCAAAAGAGCCATGCAAAACAAGGTGGTCACCATCCTTACATTGGCAGATTGCAAGTATCTATGCCAGTAGGAAATCCTAGCTCAGTTCCACACAGACCTTCTAGAAAGCTCGGTAGAATTGCATAAGATTGCCTATATGGATCACAAAGCTATAGATGAGGTCCCGGAAAGGTGACAATGTTGAGTGGCTACAGACTATTAAGTCATTTTTTCTTTTTTTTTGCTGGAAAGTCATGTTTTCTATCACGTGTTCACTAGATATCTATGCTGATTTGATCCCTTGATACAGAGCAGTAGAGATTCTCAACCTGGGGATTGCACACCTTTGGCACACCTTTGACTCCCAAAATATTACTGCAGCAAAATTACAGTTACAAAGCACCAATGAAAATAATGTTATGGTTGGGGGTCAGTGCAACATGAAGAACTGTATTAAAGAGTTGCCCCACTAAGAAGGTTGAGAATCACAGAGAGACCACTGAACATCTCTGCCTCTAGAAAGACAGCCTTTTGTGGTGCTTTCTTATTGAACATAGTAAAAATGCAGGTATAATTTAGCATGTATTCCCTTCTATCTGTCTGTTTGTCTATCTATCTATCTATCTATCTATCTATCTATCTATCTATCTATCTACCTCTATCTATCCATCCATCTATCCATCTATCTATCATCTATCTATCTATCTATCTATCTATCTATCTATCTATCTATCTATCTACCTATCTATCATCTATCTATCTATCTATCTATCTATCTATCTATCTATCTATCTATCATCTCTCTCTCTCTCTTCCTTTCCTTTTTCCCTCCTCATTTTTCCTTTCCTTCCTCTCTTTTCCTCTGGGGAAGGTAGCTGCCTGGTACAAAGACCTGTCGGGAGGAGAACCACAGGGTAAGGAATTAAGGCCTCTAAACAATAATTATTTAGGAACAGTATTCTGCAAAAAAACAAAACAACAACAACAAAAAACTGCACGTTGAACTTGAAAATGACCTTTTTAGTCCACTAGAGCTGTCAACTCAAAGTTTCTAAGCTAGAACCACCATCTAGGTGCTACTACAAGACTCCAGGCCCCCAGAGACTTTAGATAATACATGGTTGTTGTTGTTCAATAGTCCTAAGAGAGATTTGTTACATGGGAATAAATCATGAATATAGAACACAAATAAATAGCCTTTACATTTCAAGTCAAAAAGAATTGCCTAAATGGACCCTAATCTCACTGGGGTCATTATAAAAAAGAAAAAAAAAAAAAAAAGTGCTCTGCAAACAGAGACCCTTGAATCAGTTTCTCACATTGGATCAAAGAAACTGTTCTGCAGGTGGGGCCCCTTAGGATGCTGCTACTCAAAACAAAGTCATAAAACAGTCATCTCTGAAATAGGAAAGACAAGCAAATTACAATGGTGCTTTCATAGGACAAAGCACAGACCCATCCATGGGACACTGTGTCTCTGGGGATGGTACCTGAGACAAAAGAAGAATGTTTGCTTTCAGTAGGGAGTTCTTAAATGCAAAGGCAAAGCATGACCTTGGAGAACTTTGCTTACTGTATTGCTTCTGACCTAGGTACGTGCCTGGTTCCTATTCCCTGACTGACAACACCCCAAAGGAAAGAAGTGGCTGCTCTTGACATCCTGAGATGCACCCACACATTGTTCAGGGGAAAAGGATCTAGTAATTTGTCAGGAAGAGTTTGTCCATGTCTTGTTGGTCACTTGTTGCTAATGTCTTTGATTATCATTTAAGGTAAGGTGATTGGCTTTGGAATTTACAGCTAGTGAGTTCATTCCAGGAAATATGGGGTCATAAAGTCACACAATGGTCTGGTTGGGTCATTATGCTTGCCTCCCATTCTTAGTTTGATTTACAAGCAGGACCTCTGTCTTTCTCCTGATAATGCCTACTCATGCTCCCCCAAGCAATGCATGTCTCACTCACCTGTAGTCATTGCTATGCTCAAAATGTCAGTGCCCTTCTCTTGAATGGGAAAATGGAGGCTGTTCAAGTGAGCTCTGATGGACTCCAGGAAGGAGACATTTTCAAAACTGATCTCAATATCCACCATGTATTCTTCTGCCACAGGACCACCCGCTGCAACTGAAAGGAGAGTTTGTGAAGATCATGAGTGTTTGCAGGGGCAGGAGAGAGACCTTGGTGGGCTCTGCAGCAAAGTAGATACTGGGCACATCCATCCATCAAAAAGAGCCCTTTTAGAGAAAAAGAAACTGTTAGCTACCTCTACCAACCACCCTCAACCTTGATGTCCAAGGCCAAAGGCCATGAGTGATGAGTAAACTGTGATTGGGGCAAGACTAATGGGCATGACCCGGAAGGGATGCTCTCTTGCTGCTGCAGTGAATAAGAGTTTGAATCTCCACCCACAGGAGTGAGTTGCTGTTCTTATAACAGTGTGTAGTTGGTTTGCATACAGTCTAAGGGTTGAACAGACATGCACGCATGCTTGAAACCCTTCCAGAACCCCACATCCACACCCAGTTAATTTCCTTTGGTCTTAAAGTGTACACAGATACCCAGTATGCTCATTCTTTATTGTTGCTTCATAGCCATGGTAAACAGAACTCAAGCGGTGGTCATCAAAAGTCTGTCAATTTGAAATGCAAAAGAAAAAAAGAAAAGTCCTAGTTTTTCATTGCTTTTCCAGCTTGTCTCCAGGAAGTTGAATGCCAGCTTGCCAAATAAATTTGTCGAGAGAGAGAGAGAGAGAGAGAGAGAGAGAGAGAGAGAGAGAGAGAGAAGAGAGAGAGAGAGACAGACAGACAGACAGACACAGACAGAGACACAGAAAGACACAGAGACACAAATACACACAGAGAGAGACAGAGAGAGACAGCATATAGATATGATCTTATCTAACCTTAGACTGTTTCTTCCCCAGTTTCTTATATCACATTATGTCTTGACTACCATTTCTGAGCTCCTGGGACAGGAACTGAATCCTTCTCTCCTGATGACCTTATCCATCTTTCTTGGTGCTCACCATATAACAAGCATGTGTCTAATCACTTCTTACTAAGACCATCCCCTAAGTAATAAATTCACTTCTCTTGTCCTGGCTGGGAAATTACAATTGGGGCTGAAGAGGGTCGGGGGGTTCAGTCCCTACCTCATCAAAAAAGTTTGAAGGGTAAGATTTTCTTTTGTACAAAGAGGTATTGAAGATGTTTTTAAATAGGTGGGAAAAATGGATACTTTCAAAACCATTTCTTTAAATTTTAAGGGAAATCTGAAAGCACGGTCTGTATCTTAACATGTAGCTAGAATTCTTCTTTTGGAAGACAATTGTTTTTCCATGAAATGGTAAGATTCATTTCAACCAACTGGGGCCATTACTGGGAAACACTAAGAATGTTCAGAGTAGGAAACTCGAGTAGTTAAATATTTATTGCTAGATATCTGGAAGCTAATGTGTATTTCTTGGGGGTATACACACTGATCTTAGACTATAACCTGGTCGGAAATAGTTTCTTTTTGGCATTGTTCTGTTTGCTGCAATGAACTCTAAGTTGTTTTCTTTTTAAGTCTATAGAGGTATTTCAGGGATGTGTTTGATGCTATAGTTTCCTCTTTATACTAATAGAGTAAAATAGATTTTAAGTCGGATGGGGTGGCATGTGACTGTCCTCCTGCCATTTGGGAGCTGGAGGGAGGAGGGTGAGTGAGGCGTGCTTTAACTACCTTTGAGTCAGAGGTTAGTCTGGGATTTGTGAGGCCTCGCCTCAAAACTAAACTAAACTAAGATTTCAAAGTCACTAGTAAAGTCTGATATGGAGTCTTGTGTATTTCAGTGTAGTGACACTGCCTAACGTTTCCTGTTTTCTATCTGATTCTCAAACGTTCTGCAGTGAAAGCAGGCTTCCTGGAGGGACTGCTGATCTCAATTCCTGTGATTCCAACTCCAGACACATGGTATCTCCCACTAAGCACATTTCCAGCTGGGCAACTGCACAGTATTTACATCTGCCTTCCAGAACATTCATTTTTCTGAAAAGACATGTGATCGTGTTTATTCCCTCTGGTAAACTCACTAGCTCAGGGTCCTCCCATGAAGGCAAACAGGATTTCCTAGGATGGTGGCTACTCTGGATGATGGGTGGAGTCGACAACCATCCCACATCATCTACTTTGTTATCTGTAAGGCCCCCAGCCTGCCTCCCTGTGCCCTTTTCATACATAAGAGCAGAACAAGTGTGCACCTGAAAAGTAGCAGCTCTGCCTGGCTACAGTGACTACTGGTTAGAGGTGAGGCAGTTCTGCTGAGCTTTTCCACAAAACTGAACCGAAAGCATAAAGCCCAAGATGTATGGGATCTTATGACTTAGCAAGATTCTGCCTATAGGATTCATTCAGCTGGTAACTTAGAACTAGGCTCTGGGGGTCTCTTTTCCCACCCACCTGTCACATTCTTCAACACCTGAAGGAGCTTCAGAGTCATTCTTAGCTATACATCACCCTTTCCTAGAGGTGGGTGAGGACGGATCAGTAGTTCCTCCTCCTCTTCCTCGTCCTCCTCTTCCTCCCCCCCCCCTTTTAAGTGGTCTTGCCATAAGCCCAGGCTGACCTGGAGTTTACTGTGTGACTTAGGCTAGCCTCTAATTCATGACCCCTTCACTTCTGCCTCAGCCTCCTAAATGTTAGGACTACCATCGTATGTCACTATGCCTGGCCGGAACATGTTTCTTTTTGAAAATGCTCACTTCTTTGAAGAAGCCCCAGAAGTAGCACTGCATTAGGTAAGCCAGAGGCTTGTCCTTGAGGGTCACCCACACTTGATTTACCGTGACTGAGAGCATCCCCAGCCTTACCGGCCCAGGTGAAGCAAACTATACTCATTGAGTTAAGCTTGGATACCTAGATGAGAACAAACCTTACATTGATTTTGATGTTCGGGTGGCTGGCGAGCTAACATTCTAAACCAAAGAATAAAACAGAGAAAGTGACCCTGGAGACAGACATTAGCAGATTAGGTTCTTGCTTGCTTCGACTTTTATATTCAGTCATCTATTGTTCCTCCCAATGACAAATGGGCACTCTCTTGCTATATTTGCTGAGCCTCTTGTGCTTTGAAGGTTTGTTTCTATTTGCTTAAATGTGAGCATGGCAGGTCCATACAGTACCCTTGGGGTCCAGTAGTGGGTGTCGAACCCTGTAGGGCAGGAGTTGTGAGTGGTTGTGAGCTGTCCCCATGTGGGTGCTAGGAATGGAACTCAGATTCCCTGGGAGAATAAGTGATGCTGACTGCCAAGAGGTCCCTCCAGCCTATTGTTTGTCATGTCTACTCTGACACTGGCTCCCCCTGCCTTCCAGTGACACCAGCTGACAGAGTCGAAATAGCAGGAGCAGCTACAACACTTGCCAATTGTTCTTGCTTCACAGATTAAAGGGTAATATGCTTCCTACCGTTTTACAGGTGGCAAAACTGAGGTTCGCAAGGTTGAAATCTCATGGTAATACCTGAGCTAAGATTTAAAAGGACACGTTGCGGACTCAAAGTCCATTTTCTTTGAGCCACACACTGCTCCAACTCGAGTGGAAGAACAGTCACCTCACAAAGCACTAGGAAATTAGATCAATGTTGCATGTAGCTTTGTAGCAAGCTTCAGTGTTTAGTTACTTTGCTAGTGTCAAGTTCAAAACCAAAACTATTAATAGTAAAAATGTGACAACCTTGAGAACTTCCTTGAAATCTATCGGCATCATGAATGTCTTAGAAATCCAAACTTAGGGCAACGGCTTTTAGCCGCTAGCCGTCCTGACGTTTCACGTGTCCGTTTCGTGATTTATTGATTTTCTTGCAGATTTATTTTTACTGGGTGTCTGTTTCTCTGCACTCTGCCAGATGCCCCAGCCATAGACAATCAAAAGAGCAAGGCTTCTTAAGAGGCAAGTCCTGTCTCCATGATATTTCCCTCCTCAGTTGAAGGCAACTGGTCAGTTTGTATCTTTTTATCAGACAGTTCTGCAGGGAATTAAAAAAAGAGTAAGGAAGCAGAGCAAAGGAGTAATAAGATGATAATGGCAACAATAATGATGATGATGATGATGATGATAATAATAATAATAATAATAAATAATAATAATAATAAATGAAGGGAGTCTGGCCAGCTTAAGCATGAGTCTGGCAGGCCTTGCCCTTCTCCACAATTCCCTCTGCTTTGCTAAAAACTGCCAAATGACATTCCTAAAGCTAGCCCCCAAGGTCTATTCCTTTTTTTGGTCATTACCTGACACTGACTAACAAGGCCCAGCTAGCAAAGTACGGAAGTCCAGTAATAAAAAGCCTATTTTGGCTCACCTCATCAACATGCACAGTTAAAACGAAACACCTCATCCTAACATGGGGCTTCCCCATGTACCTTTATGAACTGCCATTTTCCTGCATGCCACCTCTGTCTCCTCTCTATCCAGAGGCAGACCTTTGTCCTCCAGAACAAATATCCCTGCCTGCTTCCTCTTGGTCCCTTCACCCTCATTCTCTGCCTCTTGAACTTGTTTCTAATTCCCTGTCCTTCATCCCTCTGGGGCAAATAAATCTCCTTTGTGCTTCGAACTGATCTTGGGGGCCCTGAGCTGGATACTTTTCTATTACAACAACAGCAATACAGGATGCTAGAAAAGACCTTTTTAAAGTTCTAGATGTTGAGCAGAGACTTGAATGGGATGAAAGAAGTCTGAGACAGCCAAGCATCGCTCTGCGAAAGGCAAACAAATGTGGAGTCCCTGAGTGAGTTGCAGCCCCCTTGGCCCACTAGAGGAACATGAGATGACTCCCATTTGGCAGTGTTTTTCTTTGTGGATCAAAGCTACAGGAACCCTGGCAAGTCACCCAGAACCTCAGGCATCAGCGTAATACCATCTAGTTCTCCTTGGGCATATGAGAAGCCTAGAGTCAGAAATGCCAAAATCTAGGGCCTGGAGATGGAAGAACACACCGCTCTTGCCGAAGACCTGGGTTTGGATCCCAGCACCCACATGGCTGCTCTTAATTGTAAGGACAATTCCAGGGATGCTCTCTTTTAACCCCTGCAGGCTCAGTTCGTACACATATAAAGTGTATGCACATGAAGAAAAAGCACTATGTGCATAAAAACAAAACAAGCAAATCTAAAACCAATTAAAACAAGAAAGAAAAAAATACAAGCTCTGCTTTTCTATCTGCTTCTTATCCGGAAGACCTTGGATCCTGGAAAAGTGACATTCTTTGTCTTGCTCTTGGCTGCAAGGGACTCAGGAGGGTCAGACCAGAGATCCCTTCCCTTCCATGTGTGTACCCTAGAGGACCAACACCCTTCTCTGTCATATGAACCAGCTGCTCCCTGACAGCTCACTTATATTTTCTTTGTCTTCGTCCCCTTCATTCTTTGTATTGTTTGTCTGGATTGTTCTGGCCCACACTGCCCTGAGAGGACAAAAGAGCACATTCCAGGTGTCACTGGTGTCAGACGATGCCCATCCGCAGGCCCAGGAGACACTAACTAACCAGGATTTCCCCTCTCCTTTCCCACAAGTCTCTGCCAGCCTCAAAGCACTTATCTGTAAAAGACATTTCTGGAAAGTTGGCCACTAACTGCCACAAACAGCACTGGGTCTTAATCGCAGCTGTTTAAGCAAATAATACTGATTTTGCCTGGCAACGGAAGGGAATGGAGGGTTCTCAGAAGCAGAGCTTAAGTTGATGCATGAATGGACCTCTCACCTGTAACAGGGTACCTGCTGACTTCACCCAGAAGGGAGCTTGCCAGGGGTGGGGGGAGCCAAGGATTCTTCATTGCTAATGATTTCATTCTCATACCCCTCCATCAACCTCTGAGCAATGAACATGGAAAGACACGCACTCTTCTGCTTGTTCCTTGACATTTCCCAGAAGGCCCTTGAGTAGCACTGTCTGTACCATGCTGACGCCATCAAAAAGGTCCCATTATCCTTCTGGGGCTAAGGTTTGTTATACAAGAGAAAATTGCCTGAATTCTAGGCTATGACTCAGCAGGTGTGGGTGGAGGGCAAGAAGGTTAACATCTCAGATGATGAAACAGTGGACGGCGAAGTCCAGAGAAAATCACTAGTTGGAAGAATCCACCATAGACTGAGATGTCAGGACTAGCACCATGCAATGTTCTTTCCATGGTAACATGGAACTGATACCCAATCCTCCTCTTTCCTTAAAGCTACTCTAGGGTTGTGAGATGGGGGGCTGGGAAGATGTCTGGGGAAAGAGTTTTCATCAACCTGAGCTTAGATTCCTAGAAACCATGTTTTAAAAAGTGAAAGACAGACAGACAGAGTAACTCAAAGGCCTGTAATTCTAGAGCTCCCGATACCAGGAGATAGGAGACAGAGACGGAAGAATCTTTCATGTCAGCGTTCCTGCCAGCTAGCCTGTTGAACACAGCAGCACATGAGAGGTAGGGAGCAGAGGACCAATACCTGAGCCCAGCCTCCAATCTCCACACATGAGTTAATATGCATACACCTGAACTCACACACATGAAGGAATGCACATGCACATGAATGCACATATGCACCTGCACTCATACACACACACACACACAAAGCCATGAAATAAGATCTCATAAGATAGTGAGTCTGGACAAGAAACAGAAACACCTTGAAAACCAGAATGTGGGGACTTGAGACCTGAATGTTGAATGGGACACTTTCTTACTTGAGGGAGTCACTGAAACTCTGAATGAGACACTTAGTAGACCTGTAAACTAGAGGTAAGGTATTTCTCTACAGTGTTGAGATGAAGCAATTTGGATCCTCTGGGAAAGCCCGTAGGCACATGTCTGGTATGTACAGTAATTATTAATAGTGTTAAAATGCACACGTAAGTCAGGCTAGCGAGACAGCCTGGTTGGTAAAGCGCTTGTGTTCCAAACATGAGGCTTTGAATCCAGTCCCAGAAACTGCATAAAGAAATCTAAGCATAGTGAACACGCTTGTAACCCAGCACTAGGCAGGTGGAGACAGTGGTTCCTTAGAGATCACTGGCTAACCAGCCTAGCTGAGTTGGTAAAGTCAACCAATGAGCCTCACTGATTTTCCTGGCTCTACCTCCCCAGGGCTGGGCTTCCAAGTAGGTCCCACCCTACTTGGTTTTCTATATGGATGCTAGAGATCAAACTAAGGTTCACATGCCTATGTGGAAACAATTTACCAACTGATCTATTTCATTAACTCCAGGCTATAAAGTTCTTCAACTGTCTTAAAGCCCCTGAAATACAACAACGGTGATATATGCATAAAATATATAATGATATATGTATGAGATATGATATATGTATGTACATGTATGCATATAGACATACACACAAATATAGTGTCTCAGGAAGGTAGTGAGTCTGGACATCTGACTTGTCACATATGTAGAAATCTATAATGTCCTGAGAATAAATATAAACATTGATTTCACCACTAACAAATGGATTATGTGAAGCATAAATGTGATTATATCTATTTATATCTATCCACCTATCTCTATCTCTATCTATCTATCTATCTATCATCTATCTATCTATCTATCTATCTATCTATCTATCTATCTATATCTATCTATCTATCTATCGTCTATCTCTATCTAACTAGATAGATGAAATTCTCAAAGAATATATTTTTTAAAAGATGATTTTTATCTCAAGTTTTAAACATGTGGTCCAGTGATTCAGAGAGGAATTTTATTGCTATTTATTTCTTCTAGAACACGTACATCTCCTGCTATCATGGCCTCAGAAAGGGAGATATACAGATACCAGAGCAGATGTGCCATTCTGAACTCTGCCTCCCATCTGAACTCCACACTCAATGAATACACCAGGCCGAACTCGGGCCTCTTTGGGGTGCATCTGCTTGCAAAGTTTGCATTGTTTGCTTCCTTTGCTTTGCTGGAGACTCACAGTCTTACTGCAGTTTACAACCCGGCCACCCAGAGCCCAGCATGGGAATTCTCCATGGCTATTTTGTCTTTCGGTGGTTTTGTAAAAGTACCAAGGCAAATCCATCATCTGTGGGGGACAGGCAGATTGTTTAACACTTCCCATTGACTCTAGGTCCCCCGAGAACACAGGGCAACACATATGATGAATGGGAAACATGTCTTTGTGGAGATTTACTCTTGTCATGATTGTTTTTAGTGAAAGTGTGTTTGGAAAAATTTTGGAATGTTCAAATCCTTAGATGTGTGAGTATTTCCTGCCCCCAGAACTACCCCCTTATGCTACTAAGGGGAGTGACAAACAATGGGGCTCAGAAGAGCAGAGAGAAGTGGTTTTGCAGCTGTGTGGACACCAGCTGCTGCCTAGGACGCTGTTGACTTGAGCCCTAGAACTTGCTGGAAACCAAGAGCTTAGATTCATCTGTGCCAGGCTCCATTTTGAACCATGAAAGCCTTCCACAATCCAACAGACATGACTCTGGCTCAGGGCCTGTCACAGGGTAAAAGAGAGTTCACAGGGTTGGTGGGATGAAGGAAGCATCTCCCTTGTGTTTGAGCACAGAGGCTACATGCTGGCTTCAGGGAAATAATGAGAAGGGACACTGGAGTCCATTGGTACAACCAAGTGGAGGAGAAAGTGGAGGAGAAGAAGACTGAGAAGGACAACTGGAAAAGAACAGACAGGCACTGGGAGAAAAGGGGAAGGAGGGAAGAAAAAGTCACTGGCTTGGGAAGAGGTTTGACGGTGTGAGGGCATCTGAGGAGGGCGGCATGAGCTTATGAGCATGTGCAGAGCCAACAGTGGTGGTTGAGATTGCGAGGTGACGTCATGATCACTTAGCATCGTTTCATAACACTGAGAATGGGCTTCCTTATAACACTCTTAGCAAACAAAAAACACTGTTCTTCCTGGGTTACTGGGAGACAGAATTATGGGGAATAAAGCACTTTTAAAAAGTTGCCCTGTGGAGGCTGGAGAGGTGGATCAGTGGTTAAGAGCACTGACTGCTTTTTCAGAGGCCCTGAGTTCAATTCCCAGCACCCACATGGTGCTGGTGGCTCATAACCATAATACCTTCTTCTGGTGTGTCTGAAAAAAGTCATAGTGTAAATAAATAAATAAATAAATAAATAAATAAATAAATAAATAAATAAATAATAAATCTTTAAAAAAAGAAAGTTGACTCAGAGCCTGGTTTGGAGGCCTTTAATCTCAGCCAATTGGAAGGCTGAGACAGGCAGATCCCAAATTCAATGACACCTTGGGCAACTTAAACTTAGCAAGACCCTATAAATAATAAATAAATAAATAAATAAATAAATAAGTAAATATTGCTATGGTTATTTGGCCATAAAAATGAAAATGGCTCTCATAGGATCATAGGGAGTGAGACTATTAAGGGGTGTGGCCTTGGTGGAGTAGGTGTGGCTTTGTTGGAGGAAGCAAGTTACTAGGGGGTGGGCTTTGAGGTTTCAGAAGCTTAAACCAGGCCCAGTCTCACTCTCTCCCTGCTGCCTATAGATCCAGATCTAAGGCTCTCAGAGATTCTCCAGCACCGTGTTCACCTGAATGCCACCATGCTTCCCACCGTGTTGACAACAGGCTCAACTGTAAGTCAGCCCCAGTTAAGTGCTCTCCCTTCTAAGAGTTGCTGCAGTCATGACGTTTCTTCACAGCAATAGAACTTTGACAAAGACAGTGTCAGGGGAATGAAAAACAAGTAGATTTCTAGGATGCTGGACAGCCAGCCTAGCCTGCCTGGGGCCAGGGAGTACCATTCAAAACCCTGTCTCAACAACCAAGGTAGACAGATTCTGATGAATGCCACCTCTAACTTGCACATACATGCATGCAGATATATACTCACACATGTATTAGATAGATAGATAGATAGATAGATAGATAGATAGATAGATAGATAGATAGATAAATTAAAAAAGGGGAAAAGTATTTTCCTGCAATGTAGGTAAGACTCAAGTTTAATATCCTCCATGAAAGATGGAGGAGGATCAATTCTAGTTATAGCACACAGCATTTATAAAGAAAATTTATAACTGTGACCTTTAGCAAGAAGTTTGCATACCTGCTCTCCTTGGCCTCAGCAGCTCTTCTGCTAGTTCATGTTCTTGGAGACTCTGAAAGAACAATTGGAATTGTTTCAGTGATGCCGGGAAATCCTTCTTACTTGGCTTTTCACTCACTGGCAGCTCAGCATCACCAGAACACAGATGCAAATCTGAGGAAAACGTCACAGAGGTGTGTTTGTTTGAACCAGCCTCTAGATCCAGAAGTGGAGGAAGTCACTGATTCTGGATCTCTTGCCAACCCTGGTCTGTGAGCACTGTCTAGAAATAGACACCAGTCTCTTATGCTCTCTACTTGAGACTTGAACCCTAAGTGGGTCCGGTGATTTGTAACATGAATCAAACTCCCTACATTTTCCCAGCATTCAGCTTGGACAGACTCAGAGTTTATATGTATATATGTACATATGTGTATATATGTGTGTATGTGTACATGTGTGTGTATATGTGTTTATGTGTATATGTCTATACATGCATATGTATATATGTGTATATTCGTATTTGTATATGTGTATATGTATATATGTAGATATATATATATATGTGTATATATATGTATACACACACACACTGCTGTTCAGACTGTGTATTTATTGCCTGCTTAGACATGATATTTCCCTCCTTTGGGTCTTTTCCTCCTAGATTCTAGATAGCTCCTGTAGTCAGAGCATCTACTAATATACCTGTGGCTTTTTCTAGCTTTGTGGCTGTCGGGAAGTTACTGATACTTGTTGAACCTTTCTTTATTTTTCAGAAAAGTGGGAATAAGGACAGTGTCAATATAATAGGATTATTAGAAGACTTAAGTAGACTGCAAAATGGCATAGGGTAAGCTCTACATAAATTTTAGTTAATATAATTTACAGTGATTAAACCAAAGACTTAGACAATAGAGATGGCTTCACCAGGATGATGGCTATTCTCGGTTATCAACTTGACACACTTAGCAAGAGGGAATCTTGGTTCATATTAGCCTGTGGGCGTGTCTCAAGTCCACTCTAAACAGGGGCCACCCAAGCAGTCAGCCTGAGCTATATAAGAAAGGTAGCTGAATGCGCACACCAAAGGGTACACACCAGGAAGCAATGCTCTAGTTTCTACTTTAAATCCATGCCTTGGCTTCCCATAGTGGACCATAAGCTGTAAGGTGAAATAACCCCTTTGCTTCACAAGTGACTTTGGGAAACAAACTAGAACAATGGATAAAAATGCCCTTCTGTTCAAATGACCAGAACCTATAAAAAAACAGTTGAGCGTGACCTCCCAGACATATAACCCCAGCAGTGAGGGGAGCAGAGAGAGGATTGTGAGGGGTTGCTGCCGCCCAGTCTAGCTTTAAGTTCAGCTGGCGCTTCTGTCTCAAGAAACCAAAACAGGGAGTGACTGAGCAGGGTACCAACATCTTCCACTGGGTTCCATACATGCAGGTCCATGCATCTGAACACACACACACACACACACACACACATTCACACAGACAGACAGACAGACAGACAAAGTCACAAAGACAGAGAAAGAGAGAAATAAAGACTCTGTTGATACTAAGTTGCAACCTGAGTGCCACCATCAGATAGTGGTGGGACCTCAAGCAAGTTAATCAACCTGCATGCTTCTTCCTTAATTCTTAGCAGAAAAATAGGTACAGCCTGCTCTACAAGGTCATTGCAAAGGTCAAATGGTTACACTGGGTAGAACACAGAAAGCTTCTGTGCCACAGTAAGCACTACTGGAAGTCAGAGGCCACATTGCTGGGGATACTTTTCACCAGACTGTGCAGTGCCACCTGGTTCTCAAGTCCATCCTTTCCATCTGTGATGAGTAGTCCACTCTGCTGATGGGGTCAGTCCTAACCCAATAGCTAGTACCCAAGCCTTCCCCTTACTATCATGGCCTATCATGCATGACCTTTTTTGTTTCCTCCTAGGAAACCCACACAGAGCAAACTCCCTTCCCACCCCCCATACTTACATACAAGGCATGGTGAACAAGCCCCATTTCTTTGATGATTCTACACACACTGTTATGTCCTTTCCTATGAACTGTGCATATCTCTGATTGTCACACAACGTTAAACTTACCCTCATCAACTGGGTCCACTGTGGTTCCCTGGCCCATTCACTCTCACACTAGCTCAACTACAACAAAATTCCTAAGACACACTATCCTCCAAGACAATCAAGGGTGTTGTGACTATTCACATTCCAATGATTAAAAAACATAAACAATACAGGTACAGGAAGTCAAATACTTTGCCTAAGGTCACTGTGTTTCAGGACTCAAATTTTGAACTTAGCAGACCTGACTCCAAAGTCTGCCCTTGCCTGTGATGGTTTAGGAGACATTCTAGGAAACAGAGCTCCTCCCAGGGAGCAAGTCTTCTCTTGCCTGATGGGAAGCATCCTTCCATATTCTCCTGCATCTGCCTCCTCTTCTTTGCCCCTTCTTCTTCTTTTTCTCCTTCTTCTACTTCTCCTCCTCCTCCTCCTCCTCCTCCTCCCCCTCCTCCTCCTCCTACTCCTTCTCCTTCTTTTTCTTCTTCTTCTTCTTTTTACACTTTAATTATTAGGTTTATTTTTTTTTAGAGACAATGTTTCTCTGTATAGCCCTGTCTGTCTTGCAATTTACTCTGTAGACCAGGCTAACCTTGAACCCAGAAATCTACCTGCCTCTGCCTCCCGAGTGCTGGGATTAAAGGCACGTGTCACCATGCCCAACTCCCTTACTTCTTTTTCAATGAATAGTTTCCATGGCTGGTCTCCCTTTCCAGTCTCAGCTATAATTTTGGGAAACTACCAGCTGTTCTGTGTGTTCCTCTCCTTGAAGTCTTTAAGAGACACTGGCTGAGGAGACCATTACAATGTGTAAGAAGTAAGAAAGGGCAGGGAGCGTTCTGTGTCCATGAGAGTTTTCACAAATGCTCTTGAAGAACTGGAGACATGGTGAATGGTGACTGGAATTTCAGAAGCCCAATTACTGCTTCCTCTGCACTGAGCTGTCCCCGAGGAATGTAAGGATACAGGAACTGAAGTCACATAGTTGATGTATAGGGTGGTTCCTCTCCATTTCCCCTGCCTGCAGCTTGGCCCCGTGCCCAGGTAGAAGGAAAGTTCTGGCCCTCCAGTCCTGTCCCCTTCCTCCCTGGAAGCTGAGGAGGGGCTAGCCACCTATGTGAATTCTGTGATGTGTTTGAGGGACGTAGACAAAAGTGGCGGGTTATGGTGTGTTAAAAGTCAAAGTACGTTTCGCATCTAATGCAGAGGATCTCAAGGCTGTGTGAGGACAAAAGTTTTCCTTTCCTTCCCAAGGTCTGACTAAGCTCAGCTACGGGCTGGGAGTCTTGGTGACCAGTGCCTCCGTGTGTGAAGGTGCCTTAAGGGAGACACAACCTTCTCAAATCTTTATGGCACTAAATCTCAACTTTCCTAATGCTATGACCCTTTAGTACAGTTCCTCATGTTGTGGTGACACCCCCACACACCATAAAATTATTTCCGTGCTAGTTCGTAACTGCAATTTTGCTATTGTTATGAATCATAATGTGTCGATTCTCTTTTGGCTAAGATCAAGTGAATCAGAATGTGAGTATCTGTGTTTTCCAGTGGTTTTAGCTGACCCCTGTGAAAGGGCAGTTCGGACCCCCAGGTGGGTGGGCAAGCTACAGACTAAGGATTAATACTTTATGGTGACATCCTGGGCTTTATAGACTCACCTTTACAAAGTACAGCTCTCACATCCTGTTTTCTCCCTCCCCCTCCCTGCTGTATGGTACTACACAAACTGGGCTGTCAGGTCCTAGGATATTGATGTGAACAGGCAAAGACTAGAGTCATATCATGAGCTGACTCCCATTATTGCCCTCTCCTATTATTGGCTGGAAGAGCCATCCACTTCTCTTAAGTTCTGATTTTTACATTGTTAACAGAGGTTTATGATGTGCCTAACATGGCCATGACAATGGTGTGTGCTCTTGTGCCCCACTGTTGGGAGCGCCCAGGGACCAGTCTTGCCATCCTGAGTCCTCAGGGGAGGGGGGATTCTAGTTTGGTTAATTGTGAGACTCTGACACTTGCTGTCTCTACTAAAATTTGTTCTCTGGCTACAACAGCTAAGAAGAGGAAATGAAGTTGGGTCACAAAGCTCTGCGGTGTTTTCAGATTAGACAAAACAGCTCACTTAAACCTGTCTACACACTTTAGACAAAGTTCTTCAGATGAGGCTCTGAGCCACAACCCTATCCAGTGGGGATTTCCTGATGGCAGCACTTCAGCCGGAAGAGACAAGGTCACCAATTCCAGGAAAAGCCCCACCTCTCACGATAGATGGCTTTCTATATAATTTCCATGGAAGTGTGTGGTCTGGAGTTGGGGAGGGTAATCAATTAGAAATAAGAGTTGTGTGTTTGTGTGTGTACATGCACACACATGTTTGGCAGCCAAAGGTTAACTTTAGATGCCTTCTTCAGATATTCTTGGCCTTGGTTTTTGATTTGGTGCCTCTCTTTTTAACCTAGAGCTGGCCAATTTGGCTGGGCCAGCAGGCATTGGCACCAGTGACTCTGCTGTCTGCATCTTCCCCAGTGTGGGATGATGAGTATATACTACCCCTGGCTTTTTTACAGGGATGCTGAGGATCAGACTTGGGTCCTTACTCTTGCACAGCAGGAATGGTCCAGCAACTGAGCCATCTCCCCAGCTTCTAAGGGACTTCAGCTGCCCTGCATCTCAGCCAGTCACCGGAGCCTTCCACTCACTCCTTTTGTTAGCCTAGAATGCCAAGCTAACCTTTTGCTCCAAAGTTGTATAATTATCTTACCAGATTACTCACAGATGTCTAACAACATACATCAACTATAAGGTTCAATTCGGAGGCCCTTGATGAAAGCACATATGTATGACCCTTACAACAAGCCAGAGAAGAGATGCAAGAAGGCATAGGTTCAGAGATATAAGAAAAAATAATGAAGACTCTGAAGCTTGTGTAGGTCAGAGTCAGATATCAAGGTATGGTGCCAAGGTTAAACATATGCAGCTGTGGTGTGGGTGTAATCACTGGAGTCACTTCAGAAAGAATCATTTAACCTCAGTGTGGAAATCACACCTCATCTTCTGAATAACCACCATGGTATGGGTACAAATGTTTCCTCCTCAATCTAATGAGCAGGATGGTTCATCCTCTTGCCTAGATTGTATCCTACAGACCAGAGCTTACAAGAAGAGACATATTATGCAAATTCTTCAAATGAGAGTGGAAAACAAAAAGGTCAAAGAAAACCTAGATCCTAAAACGGGGAAAGGAAGAAAGCACGTACAGTCTTAGAGATGGTGAGTCTTCACTGTCAACTTGACCATATCAAGAATCACCCGAGAGGTTGAGGCACAACTCTGGGCATATCCATAGAGGCATTTCCAGACATGACTGCCTGAGAACAGACTTACCCTGGTGTTGTTGGCTCCACCCTTATGCTAATGGGGCAGAAATAAATAAAGGAAAGAGAAGAAAAGCAGCCAGACAGCAACATTTCCGTTACTCTGTGCCATGGCCACTATCAGTGTATACTTTATGGTCTGGCGTGTTATCCCTCCACAGACTAAGGGCTCTAAAGCTGAGTCAAACTCAAAGCTTTTGTCTCTGAGTCGTTTACGTCAGACATTTGTTTCATCAAGAAAGCCAATAGACACAGTGATAAAATAGATCATTGAAAGTAAAACCAAGTACTTCAAACATACCAAATGTGAATAAATTATACTCCCTGAATCATAGTTCTATCTTCTCAGATTAAGTTCAATACAAGGGGAGACATTCTTAAACACACTTTCTTTTCCCTCTGATGCCTGTTACAAATATAAAACAATTTAATTCTCATAAGGATCATAGGAAGTTGGTATTACTATTAGCATAATCCTATGGGTGAAGAGACTAAGATGCAGAATTATAAGTCTGATCTCCCAGCCTTCAGTGGACCTTGCCTCTAGTGTATGAAGAAATGGGATAAAAAATCTCACATGAAGCAATATACCCATCACCTTCCTACTGAGCTGAATGCCACCTGACTTCCCAAAGACAACGGGCTTTCATTATTCCTGAGGAAGAGTCTTAGTCGCTACCTATGGTCCTTTGGGACTGTTAACCCTTGACTGTGATACACACACACACACAGAGACTAATAATGGCTTTGGAAGTGTATTGCTTTATCATGGCCAGCTTCAGTGTGAAGCCTCAGCCAATCAGGTGTCTCCAGCCTTTCAGAGATGTCAGTAGGAGATTGTCATCTATAATATTTACCACAAAGAACCTTGTAGTCAGCTTACATCTTTTCTAAATCTGACCGTTCTAAGTAAATTCACAACTCTGGGTTGATCCGCAGCTGTAGAACTTTTCTTGGCTGCATACAGCCCATCCGCCTGCTCGGGCATGGAGACTGTAGTCTAGTGAGGGAAGCTGGTGTGGCTGATCTCTCCTGACACTACTGATTTTAGCTGTAGTTATTAGAGCTAAGACTAGTGCTATTCATGTGACAAAGTTACATTTGCAGCATTGTCTAACAATCCCTTCCCATCCCATCGCTTAAAAGAACTATTTTCTGATTGTTACCAGGAAATCAAAGAGCTGGGATGAGGAAATGACTTCAGACTTGGCTTTACTCACCAAAGAATGGACCACAGGCTCCGCCGGCGTACTCAGTGCAGCCTCTGAGGAACAAATCACGATAAGCACGAAGTAGAACGTGACCGTCCCTGGCGATTTCATGGCTTCACGTTTGATTGGTTTGGTCTGAAAGAAAGGATGATGTTTTAGAGACCCAGCGATTGATTTAAGAAAGGAGGTCATGAACTGCCAACTCATGTCTTGAAAGTCACATCACTCAAGGACCTTTGCAAAACTGAGGAAGAAGCATTGACCAACAGGGAGACAAGCACATCATGGAGGATGAGCAGAGGTGGTTGTTTTGAGATGTTAATGTGAGTTAAACAAAGGGTTGGGGGTACAGGTCCTATGGGCAAGATGAAGGGTGGGGTGGAGAAAAGAGGAGAAAATGAGGCTAAAGAAAGAAAGCAAGAAAAAAAAAGACAGACATTTTTGTAAGAGATGCTTTTAGGCCTGACAGATGGCATTGTGGGGAAAGTACTTATTTGCTACACAAACAGGAGAGCAGGGATTTTGCATCCCCAGTGCCTAGGCAAAGTCAGGCAGGACAGCACCATCAATAAATTCTGTGCTGCTTTGGACAGATCTGAAATGAAATGCACAGAACCTCCAAAAGCTCCTGGCCAGCCATCCTGGTGCACACAGCAGTGAACATTAAACACTGCCTCAAACAGGCTAAGACTAGACACTTGAGGTGCCTCTCTGGCTTCCATGCATGCAGCACAGCATAGGCACACCCCACACGCACACCCCACACCCCATACGCATGGAGAGATCCCTTTCATATGAGCCACTACGCAGACTGTACCATAAAAGCATTCAGAGAACTCGCTTTGCTTTTGCTACATTCAATGCACTTTGGTATTTTCAAGTCTGCCCCATTTTCTCTTACCCTATCTTTTTATTTTAATTCTATTAAAAATGAAACCATTCAATTGACCCTTTGACTGTATTTAGTTATAAACATACCAGTTTTATTTTTATAAAACTGTGTTACGGTACAAAACATCTATGATATTAGTGATGTAAAGCATCCCCGTTAGACATATTTTTTAACCTTCTCTGTATAAAGCTGGAGGTGCAAAAGGAAGCTTTCTTGTGATCAGTTAATCACCGGGATGTTTGAAAATCAGATCAATAATTTCAAACCAAGTAAATCTTGAAACAAAGCAAAACAAAACAAAAAAGGTTTGGTATAAATCCTTTCTTTCTGACTGTGTGTATGCGTGCACACTCGTCACTTTATTTTATGAGGCAGGTCTTCCAGTGAACCTGAAGTTTATCCACTAACCCAGCTGGCTGGTCATCAAGTTGAAGAACCTGCTTACCAGTATTGAGATTACAGACTGGCTTTAATGTGGGTTCTAGAGGTGCTGAACAACCTGGTGATCCAGCACGCATGTTCCCCACGAAGCCACCTCCCAGGCCCTGTCTTTGTGTTATTCTAGGCCCATGTGTATCTGTGAAAAGAGCTACAAGTTGAGATGGGAGATTTGGATTATGGTCTAGGGGCATTATTGTGACCCATGGCCTTGACTAAATCTCCTATGGACACCAGTGCTTCCTCTACAAAGTGGGGGTCATTGTAGTTTCTCCCTTGACTCTTTCACAATTTCCTGAGACGCAAATGAGATTAAAAGCCAGGAAGAGGCTCCCGAGATTCTGACTCTGAAAAAATACTAGGGAGAAGGGGGAGAGGAAGGAATTGAAAGCACGAAGGCACAGCGAACGGGATGGCAGTGGTTATCATCCCAATGGTCCATGAAGGGCAGAGAGCAGCCATGAGAGAGCTGCAGAGAACACCAGAGAATCAGGGTTGGGATACCACCTGATGAGAACCGAGACGCACGTGTCAGGAAGAACTGTATGTCAGTCACCAAGAGCCAAGTGCCGTTTCCCCTTCTCTAGTGAGAGAGAGGGAAACACAGGCTTGGGGAAACATTTCGGTTTGCACATCTGGCGATTGATGCATTTTTAAAATTTTTCAGCTCAGTTATTTTGGGACAATGCTTTGCCCTTTCAGTTCTGGGGACAGAGGCTGCAGGCCAGATGCATCTGCTGCAGGGAAACCACAATGCCATATCACGTAGCCTTTGTGTACATTTTTGACATAGGGGTAGGTCGGCCGACAAAGTCTGTTGATAGCCACTATCTTTAAGATGAATCAGCTCATCTATATTTCCAAAGGATACTCCCTCAGGAGCCAAATTAATATTCTCAGACCCCAACACAGGACATTATATATACTGGTTGGAATGACAATGAGGCAATTAATCATGGGTCTGAGAATAGTTAGACTTCCTTAGCCCCTGACACCGAGGGAAGGACTCAGGCACAGGGGAGACCACCACAGGAAGCTCCTGATCTTTACTTCCCAAATGCTTCACAAAATCATTTTTGTTCATTTGTGTTTGACTTTTGTGTTTGGGTGGTTGGCCCAAATGTGCCAACCAGTATATAATGTCCTGGGATGAGACCTGAGAAGATTAATTTGCCTCCTGAGGAAGTATCCTTTGGAGATAAAGTTCCTAAATGGTCACATCTGATGTACCAGTCTAGGCTGTGGCCAATACAGTTCCATCTCTCCCTACTTCTAGCCTCTTTTGAGATAGTTCTGGGGAAAGTTTGCACTCTTCACTTCGTTGGGACATTTGGAGAAACAAAACAACACATTGTTTGACTTGGGGTGTGTGTGTGTGTGTGTGTGTGTGTGTGTGTGTGACAAGAGACACAGATAGAACCCCAACTTACAAATATCCTCTGGAATAAGGGTCAATTGTCAGCTATACTGCAAAGATGAGGCATTGTCTGGAAGACAGGGAAATTCATACTCTGGGAGGAACATGGTATCAAGTAATTGACAACTAGTATGAACAACTTGGTCAAAGGGAACACGGTGCTGAGGAGCACAGCAACTATTCAGGCTCCTGCTTCATCATCAGGGAAGAAGCTTGAGGGTGTAACACCTCTTAGCCTAGCCACTGTCTAATTAACATGTCTGCCCAACCCCCACCTCCCCAGCTCATAGGGGAAATAGATCCACATGGATATCGGTGAGACCTGGAGCTACCTCCCACAAACAAGGCCATGTGTGCTTACAAGTAGCCTTAGTTGTAATGCCCTTAAACAAGCATAATGCTTCTAACATTCCTGGAGTAAAGGCCAAAGGCCTAGAGAGGAAGAAAATTATTTGCTGCCATTCCTAATTAATAAATTCCTAATTAATTCTTAATGGGTTGAAGTTTTGGACACTCTACCTCAAGCTGCCTACTTGTGTGAGCTGGCCTATCACGAGAATAACAGCTGGGAAATGCGCCCCAATTCCCAGGATTCTGTGGGTCATACTGAGCAATTTCCTCATCCACTCAGACTCCGTCTTCCAGTCTATAAAGCTACAAGAGGCAGAAGAAAGGAAAGTGCAGGCTGATGTCACATTCTGGGAATAAGTCATAATAATTCTCAGCAGTACATGGGCCATGACATGTCTGGCTCCTAGGCTGCCAGTAGTGATGATGACTGCACCATGAAAGGCACCAGGACAACCCAGCTTTTTCTCTCACGCCTGAGAGGCAACCTGAAGACTGGCTCTTCTCCTAGAATCCAGTCAGCAGACCTGGATAGCCCTGTTTGATTAGGGGTGAGGAAATGGGCCTATGTAGACTTCAACCCCTGCTCACAGAAGATTCAATAGAGTACCACATGGATGTTGAGGCACTTCCTACAGGGTCATTGTGGGATTCTTTTTGGACATGATTAGCTTTGGTAAACTTTATCCAGCTCTGCCTTGCCATTTTCTCCCATCTACCCCCCAATACAATACACGCTGGCCATCTTGGATTCTCAGATGAAGACGCTAAAGCTTAGGACTATTGCACCGCCAGCTAGGAGTGGGGAAAGTTGGAAACAAAGCAGTGATTCTTTGAATTTCAGCTAACCGGATTTTCCTACAGCTTGGCAAACCATGTTGATAGGACTTTGGATAATTGCAGATGGTAATGGGGGGTGGGGGTTGTCACAGTTCCTAGATACAAGGCAGGGAGCATTCTTGGGGTGGTGCTACGCTCTATGAGGGTGATGCCCTCTAGACACTGTAGTTCACACCTGTAATTCCAGTGCTGAGGAAATAAAGGCATGAAGATTGTGAATTTAAAGGTAGTCTTGGGTGCATAGTGATATATCATCCTTAAAAACAAACGGATTGCATCATTTAACCCTCTAGGTGACCCACAGCTCTGTGAGACTACCAAATCATTCCTACTTAACTTCCCCGATACAGGAATGGAAACTTTACTCAGGGCTCAGAGCCACATTTCTGGTAGGGTAGTAGGGGAACTGATTACCAAGTGACCTATTGTGCCAGGGGAGGGGCATTTGAGCCGAGAGAATTTCTTGATGAAATAGTAACAATAACACATGGAAATTTTTCTCAAAATGGAGCAGGTAAGCAAAACATGCATTCACATGGCTACCAGTTATTAGTGTGACCCAGGGCAAACCATGTTATCTATTGAGCTGGAGTTTCCTTATGAACAAAAGCAAGAATTTGACAGAGAACTGAGTTACATCTGTTAGCATCTGGAAGATCTTATGACTCTTTTAAAGACATAAAATTCCTTACATGTTTTGCATCTCAGATGCAGTCTTGACCAGTTTAACTTGTAAATCTGACTGAAGCCTTCCACCTCTAATGTGTGACCTGGCCCAGGTCTCCCTGCCTGACCTATGTTACTAGGACAATAATAGCCACCACCCTTTTTCTTTGTCCCACCTCTGCTTAGATACAAGATGGTTCTTTCTGTCACATCTTTCTCTCTAGTCCTTCCCTGCTCAACTCCTAATGCTTTTCAAAATAAAAGTGCCCTCCCCAGTACCCAAAGTCCCCATCAACATGACTTTTATTTTTTTAATAATGTGCTTAATAAGCATTCCTCATCTTTCCACTAATGATGTTGACTGACATAGCTGTATCTAAAACAGTGCAAAAAGTGTTTTCCAGTGTTCATACAAAAGCAAAATGTCAAACCAAAACCATTCTTGAGGGTGGATGGGAACAATTATCAGCAACCTATTTTTAAGTGGTTGGCAAACTAAGATAACCCTGCCATTTACTTGGCTCATTAATCTTCATCTCTTGTAGGCTCAGGATTCACTGTACATTCAAAGTTTACCCACCCACAGCGTCCAGGAAAAGGCTGCCTCCTAATGCAAGTCCCTTGATACATGGAGCTATAAATAGTCCCATTCCCTGAACACCTACACACACTAATTCAGGCCCCAGACCTTCCTGCCTGCGTGGCATGTATTGTTCCATGAAGTCATGAGTCCCTCACCCATCCATTTATTAGGACCTGACAAGTGACAGGTGTCCCACCAGGCTCGAGGAAGTGGCAGTCACCAAGACAGTGAGTCTCGTTTCCATAGAGCTTGGAGGCTAATGAAGCAGACAGACATCATTAAAGAATCAGTTACTCGAGTCACTGGAGCATTAACAGTCCTCGAGCAGTTGTTATGTACCCAATGCTGAGAAGCGACTGTATTTAATCATGTCATCTTTATAACAATCCCCCTGAAGTGTTTCAGGCATGCTTTATAATTAACAGTATGGTCTAAGATTAATGGAGCCACATAATGAGTGCTTAAACAACTTTAAGCAAGAATTGAAATGTAGGAAGCCTAAATCCAGCATAGATCATTTTAGTAGCGTGCTTAACTTTCTGGAAAGCTAATCAAACAAACTAACTAACCAGCTAGCTAGCTAGCTAGCTAGCTAACTAACTAACTAATGAAGACCTGACCAAGTTTTGAGCTTATGAAAGGTGTCCCAGTCATAGTATTTAAATAAGCAAAGAATGAGTGAAGTGAGTGAGTGAATTAGAAGTTTCCAAGTCAAAAGCACCATGTGCAAAGGTCCTGGGGTAGGAGAAAGCATGGTCCATTTAAGGAGCTATAAGTGAGCCAGAATGCCTGGACATCAAAAACACAGAAGACATATGTCTATGGGGTGAATTTCAGGGTAGGCGGACCTGATAACGTTGACCACAGGATTAGTAAGATCAAATAAAGAGAAAGGGAGGAGAGAAGGCTAGAACCAAGTTCAACAGAATTCCAAATAGTGGAATCCAGGCCAAGAGGATGATTGTACCTGAATATTTAGGACAAGGTTAGAGTGACAGAAAGTGAAAGGGGCCAGCCATATCCCTGCACACTTATACCTAGTATTTGTGAAGCTGAGGTAGGGGGAATCTCGAGTTTGAGACCAGCGTGGGCTACAAGGTGAGACCCTGTCGCCAAAATACAACACAGAAAACTAAAGCAATGAGCAAAAGCTAGCAGAGAATATGTGAGCCAGGAATATTTGGCATTGGGGGGGGGGGGATGCGGCCAAAAGTATCCAGTGATGCTGAAGTCCATGAAGAAGTATCTGAGGATGCTCACGGGGCCTTCAGAAAGGATGCTCTCCTTCATCCAGGATGGGGCATCTCATTGCTAATGAGGTGGTAACTATCCTGGGAAGAGTTGTAGTGTATAGGAGGTAAGCAGTAGGAGATTGCAAGCAATGGGGCTTCAGAATTTGCTTACAATGGTTGGGGGACATTTTCTATCGCATTCTTGAGTGTTATTGTATCCATGAATCTTTTTATGAATGGAATGCATTACATTGCATACTGGGATGGTTTCAAAGAAATCCTTGATTTTAACTCAACTTGGTCTGGGGCTCACTAAAGAGACATATTGAGTACTTTCAAAGTACTTTAGGATCGCTCTCCTCTCTGCCCCCCTTCCCTACCCTTTCCTCCTTCCATTCCTCCATCCTTTCCTCCTCTCTCTCTCCCTCCTTCCCTCTCCCTCCTTCCCTCTTCTTCCCTCCCTCTTTCCCTCCCTCCTTTCATCCTATCCTCCTCCTCCTCTCTCTCTCCCTCTTCCCTTCTTCCCTCTTTCCCTCTCTCTTCCATCTCTGTCCCCTGCTCTCTTGTTTTGTGAGGCAGTGTTTCTCTGCATAGCCTTGGCTATCCAGGAACGCACTATGTAGACCAGGCTGGCCTCAAACTCAGAGACCCACCTGCCTCTGCCTCCGGAGCACTGGTATTAAAGGGGTGTCCCACCACGGCCTGTCTTGAGATCTGTCTTTTTATATCCCTTTCCTCCTTGTCCTAGGGTACAGACTTGGATCCCTTTGAAAACATATTCTCACCAAAATTAAGACTTAAAGTGGTATGTTCATTTGTGAAATGTAAAACAGAATTCCTAGATGGAGGAACTGGGTGATGGAACCAGTTCAGGGGCAGCTTTACACACTTAGATTATTTCTCCTGTTTACTGCGGATGTGGCTTAATGTCCGAGCAATTGCTTACCCTGTACAAAGATTTGAGGTTGATCCTCAGAATTGTAAGAAAGCATACAAAGAGAAAACAGTTTGGGCTGGGGGGATATCGGGGTGGTGGTTAATGTGCTTGCTGTGCAAATGTGTGAGTCTGAATTAGAATCCTTAGCACCCATATAAGCAAACTGAGCATGACTGTATGTTTCTATAATCCCAGCTCTAGGGAGACAGAGACAAGAACCACCCTGGGGTTCATTGGTGATTAGCCAGTCTAGCCAACTGGAGAGCTCTAGGTTCAGTGAATTCAAAGCAATAATCGCAAAGATAGGGAGCTATATAAACAGACATCCAAATGTTGACCGCTGGCTACCAAGTACACAAGAGGGTGTGCATCTTCCTGTATGTGTGAAAGTGCAGAAAGTGCAGGTACACACACACACACACACACACACACACACACACAGGATGTCTTCTCTTTGTTCATCTGCATGCTGCTTGAGGCTCCAGTGAGGTTGAGATGCTGCCCACATATAACCTCCCTCCAGATCTACAGAAGTACAGGTTCAAAATCCTCAAGTGTAGCTTTAAGAGGCTCCCAGCAGACCGTATTTACAACTTCAGGGCTGATAAGACTTATCTTTGTTGACCTTATTTAATTCAATGACTCATCCCTGGCACTTGCAGGATTGTAAGGTAAATATTTATTCAACACAAACACGAAACACAATGCCAATTAAAGGATTCTATTGAAGAGCTCTCCCCCCCGCCCCCAATTTTATTTTCTTTGCCTTGAAATAAGATTCTGCGGCAGCATTGTGTCCCAGCAGCTCAGGGACTATCTGATTACAGACGAGCATTTGTTTGTACACAATGGGATGGAGTTTTCCAAAACACACTACACATGTGTTGGTTCTTGATAACCTATTCGCCTTCTTGCCTCCTTGTAAGTCACTGGGGGACTTTAACTTTTAAGCAAAGATTATCATCTTTAAAAAAAACATGAAGTTCCTAGCTGGGTGCTTATCTATTCTATCTCAGAGCTTCAACATATCACAAAGGGGTTTCCCTGCACCAGGAAGAACAATGTGAAGCAGGCATTCCAACTGCAGTCAGGGGTGGCCATAGGGATAGATTGAGAAGGAGCCCTTTAGATTAGGTGAGTAGCTAAATAACAGTAACGATCTGTGGCCACCCATCAGAGAGGCATCTTCTGGCCTAAATCTTAACAATTTCATTGCTGGATTGTTGAAAACTCAGAACAGTAGCGATTTGTCGAGTGATTTAAAATATCTCAACATGTTGGGCTAGGGAGCTGGCCTAGTCAGTAAAGTGCTTGCTGTGCAAATCTGAGGACCTGAGTTCAATCCCAGAACGTCACATAAAACAGGTGGTTTCAGCAGTCAATATCTGTAATACTTAGGTGGAGCTAGAAAGATCCCTGTGGCTTGCTGGCCAACCATTCCAGCTAGATTGGGGATGTCCAGGTTCAGTGAGAGTTCCTGTTTCCAGAAAATGAGGTGGACACTGACTGAAGGAGACTCCCAGAGGTAGACATTTGCCCTCAACACACATGCCTTCATCATGCATATGCATCCATGCAAACACACACACACACACACACACACACACACACACACACACACACACACACAAATCTTTAGCATGAACACAGTTACAGAGCCATCTTTGCCTTCAGAAGTCGCTCCTTTCCAGCCCTGGCCACACCAACTTCCTGTGATCTGGTGCGGCCACCCTTAATCATAATCTTAAGTTTCTTACATTTTTATTTCTTCCCTAAGGGATATTATTCACTTGTAACAATAAGGGGTATGCTGCACGAAACAGAAAAAAAAAAAAAAGAATTGCATATTTTTTCCTCTGAATACAATATTCTTAAATAACCTTCCTGTTCCAAGATGTCTTAATTCTGACCATATGACTTTAGCTTATAAATAGCTCTGTATATGAATGAACTTGACAATGTGTCTCCAGTGCTATCTCTGGTTTCTTACCCGTGTCCTGTTCTCTGGGACACCCCTTTTCCTTCCCCTATTCTCTCTGTTCCCCTTCTTTTCTCATGTGCTGAGTTCTGCCAAACACCTCTCCTTCAGTTTTGACTTCTTCTTGACACTTTTGCTCTTGGGGAACATGTCCAGCTCCACAGTTTAAACAGTTGGCTTATGTGAAAATAGTCCAAGCTTTACTTCTACATTGTCCTATTTGTTACATGCTGGGCATATAACTCATGCAGTGTTGTGTCTATCTCGGTCTAAATTTGGGTCATCTAAAACAGAATCTGCTGACTTTTGGGCTACCACTGTCTTTCCTAACCAACACTTCCTGGATTTGCTAACCTGCTGGTTTCATTCCCTTGATATGCAGGCCCAGAGCCTTACGATGATCGCTGAACACAAGAGGCAGACAGGAGAAGGGAATGCCATCCCACCAGCAACCAACTGACAACACTCTCAGAGGTCATGCAGCTTTTGTCAGGCTTGGCTGTTACCCAATCACATCTGGACGGTGGCTATAGGTTCCTGAATGCCCCCTCCCCCTTTCCCCTGACCACTAATTCTACACAATAGCAACTGATAAATTTGCTCAGAACGAACTCTTCTCTAGATCATCACTGTATCCAACTCAAGCATGTTAATCATTCCAGGTGCCCCGAGGAAGATGCTTAGGCAACACCTGACGAACACAGCTGCAGAGACCTAACACAAACCAAACTCAGCCAACGTTGCTTTCTCGGTGTTTGGATATAGACAGATCTACTCCCGAGCTTTGACTGTAACCTCTTACACAAGTTATGGCACAGATACTAACAGTAAACATGGGTTAAATGGATTACCACCTCTGAGTGTCTTCTCATACAGTTCTTGACCACTGTGAAGCTCCTCTTCTTTTTCCTTTTTCGAGCTTCACACACCATTTGCCCCACCCCCACCCCCGTTTTTTAACCTCAGTTACAATGACCGATACCTTTTATCAAACCTGTCTATAGACTAGATTTAAGGCATCTACACACACCAGAGAACCTCCATAGTCCCCACTTGTATAGTGGGTAAAAAAAACAATGCCTGGCTAAATTATGCAATAAGTCCAGGTCACGTAGCAAGCAGTAGTGTTGATTGCCAAAGCCTGAATTTGTAACCCATTGCCGCTCATGGTTTCTTCTGGATGCATCCTTCTTTGGGAATACACCTGCATTTCTCTTCCCAGCTACTCTTCTGGCCTAGTAGATTACTTGGTGCTTCTGTTATGGTTTTAGGAGTACGGCATAAGAATCCGGCAAATAAACTCTGAAGTCAGACTGCCCGAAATATGATTATGACTCTATTACCCACTAGTTACTTATTTTAAAAATAACTTACATAACCTTTGTATGTTTTCTCGCCTACAAAATAAAGATGATAATGACCTCTCGGCACAGCTGGAAAAAGAGCAGGCTTTACGAGCTGCTGGACATGATACTTTGGACACAGTAAGCGGGAAGTGAATATACGTTACGAAAATTCTCAACCTTGCTCCTTAACTCATGTTAAGAGTCTAAAGTGATTACAGGAGAAGATCCCCTGTGTTTTTAATTCTGCAAAACCTAGCAAGCTTCTCTGGAGCACCCAATTGCATGAGGCTGGGGTTTTATCTGTTAGGACGTAAGCAAGATTGAAATTCTTTTGAGGATGGTGATCAGAGTCAAACAGCGCGAGCTGAGATGCAGAACTGGCAAGCCACTCTGGCATTTACGATGTGCCCACAGCCGGTTCATGCATTTAACTGAGCACATCCTGTTTACTAGAACATTTAATCGGACTCCATAGGACCTGCAAGTGCCGAGAGCTAATGTGTCTGCGTCAAGGCAAAGGGGTCATTCTAGTTGAAACGGGAAAGACAAGGCCACTGCCGGTTGGAACAGGAATGTCTTTGTCATCCTTGCCTGCCAGGATTCGAACTCAGAATGCTTACAGCTGAGCACAGCCCAGGATTTTCAGAATCATAACTCCGTACTGCTGCTGGTAACCATGCTAACCCATTTACAGCCAGGTCCCATTCTCGACCTTGAGGGTGTAATGGAAGCAGTGGGGAGAGAAAAGAGTAAATAGCAAATGTACAGGATTCTTGCATAAAGGTTCCGATCCCCTTGCAACTGTGAAGTGAGTGGACCTTCCTCTGCTTATAGAAAGCTCCTGGTGCCAACAGCAACTGACAGCAGCTATTCTGGTCTGCAACTTATCCAAATGATACAATAATTTGGTGCCCCTCACAGGCCCCAGCAAACCATTCGCCATGCTCTTAAAGTGAATGTGCTCAAGATAATGGAGTCCAAATCTGATCTTTCTCTTCACATTCTAAGCTAGAAGAGGGGCCAACGGACTGAAAAGAGATCTGAGTTCTCATCCCGCAGGCCTGGAGGAGAGTCACGGTAATGCTGGGCACACCGCTGCCTCTTTCCTATTCAACCCAGCAGGAATCAGATGCCAGTTTTACCTGTGGCCTGGCAAAGGAAGGGGTACGGGGGCCTTCTGAGAGCGTGGCAGTTGTATTTGAGAGGCTGACCTGAGATTTACAGAAGACTGAACGACCTCACTACTCAGGAGGTGGCAACCTGCCTGACTTTGTGACCACCCGGAGAAGCTGCTGAGCATCTGCGATGTGACTGCACTCCGGTACAGCACGGTGCTACCCAGCCTCCTCGCAGGGAAGTGTGGTGACCAGAGAGGGTTCGGTAGCTTAGTGACTGCCCCGAAGAGGAACTGTGGGAAGCAAGTTAAACAAGACAGTCCGAAGCACAATATCAACTCCAGCAGCCCCGAGACCCCTCCCCCATGGGGTTTGTGCTCCCGAAACCTTGGATGCATCAAGAAAATGAGTGTTATTATTACTCTTACTATTTTTTCCTCTCCTTTTTCCTTGCTTGCTTTTTCTTTATGAAGGCTCCTCCCATTCTCTATGACCCATGCAGACTTGCTCATTAAGATGTTTTTATTTGACTTTTATCTTTTTTAATATAGAGAGTGGGAACAGAGAGGGAAGGACACCTTTGACAGACAATTAAAATATTTGGAAGATAAGTCATTAAGTAAAAATCAAAGTGTCCCTGCCTTCCCTTGGTCAACCATTTCGCTTTCGAACGACAGACAGACTGATCTATATAGACAGTTAATTTCTTTGCTTGCCCCCGTTTTATTTCTGGAATAATATTTCTGGAATAATAACTCTGCCGTCCTTCAAAGAAAATACCCAAACTGCTAATTTTTAATCATAAAGTTTCATCCTTAAGAAAAATTAGCAAAATAGTAAACACCAAAAATAACAAAATAGTAAAAAGGAGAAAATTTTTTTTTCAGACTTTCTAAATCTTCATGAGCTGGGCACATCCCTCCTGCATCATGTTATTCTTCAGGGGAAGAGATACTAAGTGTCATCAAAAAACTTGGCAATGAGAACATGTGGGGCCTCAGCCTGACTTATTTTAAGAGCCAGGAAGGACAAAACAAACAGACAGACAGACAAACAAACAAACAAACCTTTACCTGGTATCACACAGAGTACTTGAAGGGACAGCTTGTGGGGACAGGGGGAAACATGTATTGAAAAGTATATAATTTTAAAGCTGTCAAGAGCCAGTCTTTCAGAGTAAGAATATGCCCATATATTCCTATGCAATTAGAAAAAAAAAAAAAAAAAAGGCTCACCTCTGACCTCCAAGTACTTTAGACACCAAAGCAGCAAGTCGGAGGCCAGCCCTGTCTATATAGCAAATCCCAGACCACGAAACAAGACACAAGACCCTGTCTCAAAAACTAAAAAACAAACAAACAAACACCACCCAACTCTCTTAGGTCCTTTTGAAAGGACAAAGAGCTGTGGTGGCGTTGAACAACCTGACTGTCTCCAAAATACAAGAAAATATTCTTTAAGTAAGCTGTACACTCTAGAGATTTTTGTTCCCGAGGTTCTATCACATTCAAAGCAAGTCTGACTGGTTCTTAAGACCAGACATAACTGAGCAATACAAAACCTCCTTTCCCCGCAGCCACGGGACGGAGGTCTCCGTGCCCCACCCAAGCACTGCCTCGGAGCTCCCTCAGCTGTTCTAGTGCAATCCTTGTTCACTCCAGGCCACCACCACATGGCTGCCTAGCTATCCCTACTAAAAAGAAAATCCTACCCTCTCCCAGCAGCGAACTGGAGGGAGGCATCCGCCTATACCCCCCAAAGCCGGTCTGTGGGCTTTCAGCGGCGCACTGATCTTAAGTGATCCTTGTTACCTTCTTAGCACCTTCTTACCAGTCAGAGACTAACAGGAAAAGCTTGGATCGTACAAATGTCTCAGGTTGCCAGAGGTCTGGCTACAAAGGGACACAGATCACAGAAAGAGAAAAATCTGTTACCTGTCCACCACAGTTGTCGTCTCCAGGCAAGCGCCTGCTCTAAACAGATATCCAGAAACTTCTCCGCTCCTTTACTACCGGGTCATCGGCCCCACAGCCTTCCTGGGGAACCTCACAGAGAGTCGGGAGGCAGTGGGGCAGGCATCTTTATGGACAGGTCTGGCCACTCCTTGGCTCAACTTTTGCCTCCTGGAGCTGCACTCCTTCAAGCCTCACCGAACCATCCCCTAGAGCCTCCTTGCTGTTTGAAAAACAAGAAGCGATTTCCTGGTTCACTTCCCGGATGGCGTGTGTGATTTCCTTCACGCCCATGGGAAGTCCTTCAGGTCCTCTTACTGAGAAGCCTCTCCTCCAAGTGGAATGACTTGTTTGGGTAATGCCCCTTGTTCTTGGTTTTCTTTCTCCAATGGAGATTTAAAAAAAAAAATTAGAAATGAAAACCGTGCAAATCGGATATTCGTTAGCACTTCTGAGTGGCTGAAACAGGATACCTGACTAAAACCTTCAACATATGACCATATACTTACACTGTGTAAGAAAAATTAAAATTACCCACGGGCCCATTCCATTGTCTGTAACAGGGCCAAGAAGTCAGAAGCTAAAAATATCCCAGAGGATGGGAGACCTGTCTGGAGCTTGAGGGAGACCTGTACTTCAAATACATCACAGTAGGGGACATCTAGTTTCCAGGGAAACTGAACATTTGTAGATCAAATGATATTCATTCTGTGACACTTCAACATCATCTCAGCGACAATATTTGAAGATAAGGAGACACGAAGAGGGCTGGCCAGTAAGGACAAGTAGGCTCCTGCCAGGGTTTAATTTTAAACCACAACCGCAATTACAGTTTCTGAGCTGATCTCGATCCTGCCTGCCCTTACCTTACAGAAACTAGGTCTCAAGGGACAGCTGTGACCTGCCCAGAGTCTGAATAAAGATGAGAAGTGTTATACTGTTATTAATTGAGTGTGTGTGTGTGTATGTGTGTGTGTGTGTGTGTGTGTGTGTGTGTGTGTGTGTGAGAGAGAGAGAGAGAGAGAGAGAGAGAGAGAGAGAGAGAGAGAGAGAAAGTAAGCAATCCCAGATAAACACATGTGTTTGAGAAAACCATGTACTGTCCAGGCACTGATCCCAGAGCCTGTATATAACGATTCAAGCCATGGTCCCACCAATGCCTAGTCACACAGTCACATGCATGTGACTTGAAGGCATTAAAACTTAGCATGGAACTATGATGAAAACTGTATAGAATGTAAAGGCTTTGCTGTGGATCATTTGGAAAACCGAAAGTCCTAATCTGAACGGGCCAGGGAGGTGGATCAGCATGTAAAAGTTCTTGCCAGGCAAGCCTAAAGAACTGAGTTCGATCCCTAAAGCCCTGTAAAGGTGAATAGAGAAAATCAACTTTATTAAATCGTCCTCTGACCTCCATACACTTGCCTTCTCTCTCTTTCACACACACACACACACACACACACACACACACACACACACACACGCACATACACACACACACACACACACACACACACACACACACACACACACACACACACAACTGATGAAGAAACAGTTTAGAGGCCCGGACTGGAGACATAGAAACCACTTCTGCTTTTCCAGCTCTCTCCCTGTTCCACTCGGCCACCCTTTCTTTCTGTACACCTTGCCCTCTGACTATTCTGTCTTTGAGGGCAGAGGGTAAGTATTGATTGGCCTGAAGACAAAAGCTGGGGGAAGTCATCCTTCAGGAATCAGTTCTAGGAGCTCCAGAAGATTCTAATGTGTAAGGATGCAAATCCTTAATATGAAATAGCATAGCATTCACATATAATGTGCACGTGTGTTCCTACATGCTTTAAACTACCTAAATTCCTCAGTTAGCCAATATGATGTATTTATGCAGCGTTTGCGACATCAAAACAATTGTGATTCTGTATTGTTTGGAAGAAGGTGATAAGAGGAAAGGTTCTGTACACATTCAGTGCAGATGGAATCATTTTCCAAACAGTTTCAATCCTATGTCAGTTGAATTCAAGTATACAAAAACAAAATTAGAGAAGCTTGTGTTTTGACAAAAAGCACATGAACCCCCTATAATGTATCATTCTGCGTGCAGGCTATCAGCTGCATTCCATAGCTTCAACTGGATGGTTTTTTACCTGAAGAAAAAGCCTGCTGTCAGAGTGAGCGCCTAGACAAATATGATATGATATGATATGATATGATATGATATGATATGATATGATATGACATGTGACATATGACATGTGATATATGATATCTTTTACAATGGTCAGCTGCTTTGATGGCTCAGTTGCAGTTGGCTCTCTGATATGAAATGGGAACTGATCAAGTGGCTTTCCCTTTCCTTCCCCTCAGCCACAGTCCCCACCCCCGCCAGCCCCGCCTCTGTTGCTGGCACTAGGAACACTCTGTGCTAATCTAACACTTTACAGGGAAAACAAAGCCCGGTGGGAAATGGACCTGCCATATGGTCTCAACTGCGGCTCAGAGTTAACTGACAGACCACCTTGTCTTGTTTTGGCTCCACGTGCCTCGGACCAGCAGATGCCCCTTTCTCTTTAGCTCTAGAATGTTGGGGTTGGTGGCAAGTTGAGCTCAGACCTCAGCAAACTATGGACTCAGCCAGACTTGAGAATCCATCCTGATTCTGTTACCCATGTTTGTTAACAATGGTGTCTTACTACCAGTGCAACCTTACAGAAGAGAGACCTCCTGCTTACCCAGGCAAGAACTGGAGAGGAAATCCCTGTGCATTTCCTAGTATGGAACAAGTCATTTTATTCTTCTGTCCCCAACCTCCTTCTTCACTCAAAATGCTACTTTCTCTCTTTAAGTTTATGGGTGTTATTTTCTTCAAAGTGCATCCTAATTCTTCCGTCCTAAGTCAAGTGTTCCTCTCCCCACCCCACTCCTTCAACGAGCCTCAAAGGTATCTTTGCTGCTACCAGTCTACAGTAAAATGATCATTTCAGTGCACTGACCATAAGCCCCTTGAGTGAGGGACTAGTATGATTTGTTTTGTGCCCAGGTCCTGCTACCGAAGTGGAATGCAGTCAGTACTCAATAGAAGCTGCTGACATTAAACTAGGCCATGTCAGTTCTGGCTCCTTCCTGCTCTTGACTACGTGTCCCACGGCTTCACCTTTGGAATGCTTCCCTGCTGTCATGTGTCTCCCGGCGATTCCCATGTCAGTTTAAATCCCAAATGTCTGTCTCTGTCATGGACCAGAACCCCTGACCCATACGCC
The DNA here is from genome assembly GCF_963924665.1 of Micromys minutus. Lineage (NCBI taxonomy): Eukaryota > Metazoa > Chordata > Mammalia > Rodentia > Muridae > Micromys > Micromys minutus. The sequence continues at coordinate 60,824,332 of NC_137974.1, forward strand.
TAACTGCCTGTGGACCATTTCTGGCTGGGATTTCAACAGGCTGTACTTATTCAAAATGAAATCTTTCACCTTCCCTCTGAATGAGCTATCCCAGTGGCCTTGGCCATGTCCATTCCTCCAGCCCAAACCCACAGCCATGCTGGTGTCTCTGGCTGCCCCTCTCCTGTTAGAAAAGAATGTCCCAGGAGAAGAGGCGATGAGTACCATCCCTGACAAGACTATTTGAGCATAATACATCTGGACAAATCACACAAAGCAGTGCAAAGAATACCTGCAAACCTAAGGGACAAACATTCCCCCTTTCACATGTTAATGGGTCCATCCCCATTTTTTCCCATCTATAACCATGTTTTGGCAACGTTTTCTGACCCAACATGGTACAAGGTCAGCTGTTTCTGCCACTGAGCTGTCCTTACGCAAGGGAGGCAAAAACAAATAACTAAGTAGTTTTATAGCACACACGTGGTTTCATTGCCATCCATGGGGTGCATATTTAGGCAGAGCCTACACTGAAGGCACTGAACATGTGTGTGTTCAGTTCTAGCCCCCAAGGTTGGCGGGCCATCACTGTAACATACCCATTCTTCTAAGCATCTGTCTCTGGAAATCTCTCCAGTGGTGGTAGTTTACAGTGAGAGATACCGTCTCCTCCACCTTCTGAGCCAGCTCAGTGCAGCTGACAACTTCTTTCTACTACGTGGTGTCCCCAGTAAAACCTACAGCCTCTTCCAGAATCTCAAACACACTCCAAATAGAAACCGACATTAGATCCGCTACCTTCCCTGCCTTTTCCTGGGAGAGGGAAACTTGGAAGTATGGTTCTTTAGTACACCGATCAGCAGCAGCCCTCACACGAGCCCTCTTGACCTCTACTTGGGAGAAGCTGACATGGACTCCCAAATACAACCTTCAGTTCTCTGAGGTGCATCATTTCCTATAGGAAAGAAAAACGCTGGCTGGTCCTATGGTGTCCCTCATATGCCTCAGCTGTGATGCACAGGACATTAGAGTTATTGGGTGACTACATTTGCCACTGAATCGTCCTTCCCTGTCTCCTCCTCCTCCCCTAGGGTCAGAGGAGAGCAGGGTATTGAAGGAGCTACTGTGATAAAACATTGTCAAAAGACTTGGGAGAAAGGAATTTATTTGATTCACAATTTCAGGTCACAACCTATCCTTTTAGAAGTCCATAATCTTTGCCTGCAAAGGAACCTATTTAGAAGGAAGCTGTACTTTCGCTTTTGAGGTCTACATGCTAATGCCTGGACACATTAGTCAAGCACCTGGGTTCTTCCACTGTGTATCCTGGGGCAGATGCTGTGAGTCAGCAGGTAATGTATTCAGTGACTGACTGTGAGTGTAATCTGCAAACACTAGACTCTAGGTTCAGACCTTCAAAGTGCTTCTCCTATGCCCTTTCCAATATTCTCAGTTCATTTCAGGGCCTCATCATTTCTGATGATTCCTTCTAGTCCACCTTCAACAAAACAATAAGAAACAAAACCAAAAATAAAACCAGTCCATGATGGTAGGTGTAATTTCCTAACATGATTAACTTGACTACCAAGCAGCCACATTGTCCAAGCTACCAGACAAATAGCAGCCAAAGATTTATAAACAGAAGGAGAAAACAAATAAAAACCAAAAAGGGATAACAGGAGACCAGGTATCCTAGGCTCCCTTTTGCTACTGTGATAAAACAGTGTCAAAAGACTTGGGAGAAAGTTTATTTGACTTACAATTTCAGGTCACAGCCTGCCCTTTTAGAAAAAGTCCATGAAGGAACTCAAGCAGCTACCCAAGCCACACCCACCATCAACAATAATGATGCATGAATACACCCTTGATATCTGCTTGCTTACTACTTTTTTTCACCTAATAAGATTAAAGGTACAACCTAGGGAATGATACCACCAGCTGGAAGATGGTCTTCCTACTTTGATCAACATTAAAAACAACCCCCACAAATATACCCACTGGCCATCTTGGTCCAAATTATTTCTCATTAAGACTCTTTTTTTTCAGGCCACTCAGAGTTCCCAGGAACTAAACCACCAACCAAAGGATATACATGAAGGGACCCATGGCTCTTAGCTGCACTCGTAGCAGAGGATGGCCTTATCGGGCATCAAGGGGAGGGGAGGCCCTTGGTCCTGTGGACGCTTGATGCTCCAGTGTAGGTGGATGGTAAGGTGGGAGTGGGTGGGGAAGCACCCTCATAGAGGCAAAGCGAAAGAGGAATGGGATGGGGAGATTGTAGAAGAGAAACTGGGAAGGGGATATAATTTGAAATGTAAATGAATAAAATGATTAATTTTTTAAAAGATTCTTTTTTCAGGTGACTGTGGATCCTGTCAAATTTACAATGAAAACTAAACTTTACACCAGGTGACTGTTGGTTTTAACTACCTCTGTTATAAGGAAGTTAAACCAAGAGCCAGAATAAAATTAGCTCTTTTGGTCTTTCCATGCAATTCTGTTAATTTTATAACCAAACACTCCTCATTCCTGTCAGACATAGTCACTCATCCTTAATTTCCCTGTAAAGAAACAGTTGAAGTAGAATAGTGGATCACAAAGAAAAAGTCAAATAACACCTCTGTCCTAGAGAGAGAAATCAAGTACCTGCCAACATGTATCCCTTATCTGTTTATTAATATAGATGATGACACTTTACACACATGTTTAAGCCACAGTTCCCTTAACAACATAATTTCATTCTTGCCTCCTTCAACCACTCCCAACCTCATACACTGTTCAGGCCCCGGCTTCTCTAAAGTTCAAACAGCATCAGCACTATGGAAGATATAGACAGAAATTTCTTTCTCAGACAATGTCTATAACTAAACCTTCTTCATTAAGACATCAGCCAGCCAGCTTTATTTTAGAAAGAACCCCATCTATCCAAGCTTAGATCAGGAACATAGACTGTCCTGTCATTGCTTTGTCCTCCCTAGATAGAATCTTATTTTAGATTGTGGCTATGATGCAGTCAATAGATTATCACAGGTTCTAATGAGGAAGGTGCTGGAGAAAAGGGGACCATAGCAGGAGCTTGTGAAGTAGAAAACTGTCCCACATAAGAGCAAGCTCTAGAACCAAGCAGAACCCAACCATTAGGAAACATCCTCTTACACCTGTGTAAGCTTAACGGTATGGATATTCTCCTGGGTTCCTCCGCCCAAAGGACCCCCACTTTCCACATAGGCTGTGTCTGTGAGGCCTTCAGTTGGTGCAAAGAAAAATGAAAGTAAGTAAAACAAAAAAAAATGGTTATTTCTTGGAACATGCAGGAAATGTGCATGAACAGTGAGTGGTCAGGGAATAATGAGAGATAAATTTATAAAACCTGCTTGGAGTGACACCATTTTGCTAGGGGCTTCCAGAAACTCTCCAGTGTATGGTTCCAACACTAAAACCAGTGAGCTTCTCCACTCTTCTTTCCCAAGCACTGCCCCTCTGATCAGCTCTTCACTCTTCAAGACAGCATAATATTCCACTCTCCATCCAACTGATAAAAATTCCCCCACTCTTCCCAGGCACCTCTGGTGTATGTTGCCACAGGTCTCTCTCAAAAATTACTTTATTTCTTGATTTTGAGTTTCAACATTTCCAAAGTGATTCAGGCAGAAAGGTCACACATATGTGATATCCAAGATGGAGGGGTTGTTTCTGAATACAGCTTAGATTATCCCTGTGGTCTTATCATTATGGTCTTTCCTGACTTTATGTAGTTATTTATTCATTCATCATTCAGAAGGAGTCATGTCTCATGCTGTTCTCAGTCTGCTAGGATAGCAGGCATGAGCTAAATGCCTAGATTCCTGATATAATTAGAACCAAATAAGTAAATAACTAGCATCTTAAGTAAGTTGATAAATAAGTTAATCTCCCTGTATCCTTCCGTGGAAGAACATTGAGTGGTGTTAGCATGTTGTAATACCACTGACCTAAACTGTGGTGACTGCCATAGTAGTGATCTGAGCAACGTGATGCCACATGACACTAGAACAGAAATGGCCACTTCTGGTGTGTGTGTGTGTGTGTGTGTGTGTGTGTGTGTGTGTGTGTGTGTCTGCGTGCACGCGCTTGTGGAAGCCATAGGGCAACAGGTACCTTCTGTGATTCCTTCTCACTTTATATTTTGAGATTGCATCTCTCCCTCAACCTGGAGTTCATAGATTCAACTGAACTGCCTGGCCAGTGAGCCATGGGGATTCACCTGTTCCCACCCAGCCTGCACCCCCAGCCCGGGACAGGGGTTAAAGATGCCTGTCAGAGCTCCTGGCATTTATATGGGTGCTGCATATCAAAAATCAGTTCACCCACTGAACCTTTCCCCAGCCTCTCAGTGGCAGGATTGGAAGCAAGGAAAGAAACCTGTGTCTGTTGCCTCACCTCTCTATTTCTGAAACTACAGTTTGGCAAACAAGTGGATTTCAATAAGAGGACACCTGGCTCCACAGTGCTGACAGGCTGACATACTCTCCATTTCAAATCCCAGTGGGTTGCATATTAGTGTGAATTAGCCTGGAGTTGAAGATCCTATATTCAAAAGCAGTAGGGAATAGAGGTTAGAGACAAGCAAGTAGGTCAGGAGGTGGGATTTCAAGATGGATTTCTAAAGGTGCCTGATGACTGGTATGCCACTTGGACATGAATTCATCTGAATCCCGATACCACTCCATGAGATCTCTAAAGTCACATCTGCTGGCCATTCTATAGTTGATACTAAGTGTTCAACTAGCCACTACAAACCTTCTTCTTCTTAATAGCCTACTTAGGAAAAATCGATTAAATGAGAAAAGCCCTCTGTTGTTTCACACATCTCTAGTTTTTGCTCTTCCTGTGGCTTAGGACAAAAGCATCTCCTGCTTCTCCTGATGACCTTCTTCCTCTTCCATGGCTCTGGATCCCATTCTTTCGTTCTCTCTAGACACTAAGGGCAGTCCCACCAGTATGCTCTAGAATGGCTCTTAATACCCTTCCCTTGACACAAGATTGTTCCTCTCCCCTGACTCAATGCAAGACTCCTCTGCTACTGCAACTGCAAACCTAACCAGAGTTCACTAAGTAGATTTTTGCCCTATCTCTTCTCTGGCTTTATTTTCAAAAGCCAAAAAAAAAAAAAAAAAAAAAAAAAAAAAAAAAAAAAAGTATGGACTAGGGAGCTAGCTCAATTGGTAGAGCTCTTGCATAGCGTATTAGGGTAAAGAACAGTCCATCATGGCAGTGAAGTCAAAGCAGCAGTTTGAGGCAGTTTGTCAAACTGTCTTCTTCAATTAGAAAACCGAGAACAACAGTAGCTTATGCTCAGCTTGCTTTCATAAACAATCCAGAATCCTAGTAAGGGAATGGTATCACCCACAGTAGGCAATTTTCTCTCCTTAATCTAATAAAGGTAACTGCTCATAAGCATGATGAGAGAACTATCTCTCCGGTGATTGTAGATTTTATCAAATAGATTACTGAGATTAACTATCACAGTATATCCACATGAGCTTTTGCTATGACAACAAAACCTCAAAGAAATCCCTATTACTAGACATATGGCCAACTCTTCTACAAAGAAGTACACTACCATTTTGAGTGTAGTAAAATTGTTTTTCAGAGGAAAGCTCAAAATGCAAATTTAGCAAAACATAAAAAGCAAGGGTGTAATAACAAGTGAGCACAGCCTTCTGGTCAACCACAAAAAATGTTTCTCAGTAGTAACAATTCCCACACACACCCCCACACCTACCCAAGTCTTGACTCAAGGCCTCTGCCTTTATGTTCTATTTCGTTGGGCAACTATATACTCTATCTAAAAGGCTGCTATAAAACATATCACATGTCAGGCATAGTAAAGATGTTTGCTTGAGACAAAAATATAAAAAGGATTGGCCAGTAACCCCTCATATTGGTGAACAACAATGGCTGTGAAATTTAGTCATGAGAAGCAGCCAAAAATAGTCTGGTTGAGAAGAAGCCCAAGGTTAAGGATAGAGGCGGTGGTGGTGAAAACAGAAAATAAAGCACAATTAAGAAACAAATTTTCCAAAGTTTGACTCCTCGTGATTTTTAAAAGCCTAGAGATGAGGACGTCTGAAAAAATGGGAGTCTGTAGGTATGCCTTGGGGAAACTAGTAAAGATGGTCTTGGTAGAGAAAGGACACCTTTTTTTGTTACCTTTTGTGAATTATTTAAATAAGAATGTAATTGCACATTACTTCCAGACTGTACACATGTTAGAAACTCACATACATTCAGAAAAACTTGTTTTATTCTGGGGAAAAACATTACTCTCTAGTGTCTTGCCTATACATCAACTGAATCATTTGCCTCCCCAGACAGAAGTCATGCTTACATGGCCATTACATGCCATGGCTTACATGGGTACAACAGACTGGTATGGTGTATGCTATATTCACCATTAAGGGGAGTTCTGAGGCAAGAACTGACCTTGCCACTGTCCTCTTAACCAAGCTGGTGGATACAAAGGTGAACTTTCCTGGGTTCTAGCCTAGCTCTGGGTTTTTGAGGCAGGGTGTTAAGTCAGAGAGAAGGGTGTTTGTGGTGGATGTTGTTGCTCTTTGAAATGGCCTAGCATTGTGAAAGTTGATGTCTTGCCCTGTGGAGATTGCCCATCCTGCCACAGCTCTGATAACCTATCCCAGCACAAGGAAGAGGCTGGGTTTCCAAGTTCAAGACTTTTTAAAATTACACTGCCTTTGACTTATCAGTGTTCGCCTCTTGGGACCATGAAGCTATTTTTGAAATTGAAAGTTAGTACACAAACACAGCTACAGATCAACAATTACGGGACTATTCCAGGCCCACGCCCCTCCAGTTTGCCTCATCTGACCTGAAATATTGAGATGGGAAAGCCATTCATATTTCTAGTATTTCCACACTAATGCACACATGACAGTGCAAGTGCAGCTATGGACATGTGTGTGTGTGTGTGTGTGTGTGTATGTGTGTGTGTGTGTGAAATTCTGAGCCTCATACTCATAGACACTCAAACTTCACCATTGCAATTGGAGAGAAGGAGGTAGCAGATACACACATAATTATGGGCCATGAAAGATTTTGGCATGTTTAACAGCTAGAACAGATCGCTTCTTAAATTCTTCTCTTTTCATTGAGTTGGCCTTTCCCTCCCGTTACTCCACTCCTGGAATGCTAGGGATTGAACCCAGGGTCACACAGATATTAGGAAAATGTTTTAGCACAGTCACAATCTCTGGGATACCCTCCTAGTTTTAATTGAAAATATAACTTTCTTGAATAGTAATCTAAATTGAAAATTATTAACTAAAAAGAAAAACATTTCTCTTTAAAATATTATTAAGCAAGTGAAAATTCTAAGTATGAACTTTGTACTTATCAATATCTAAGCACAAACAAAAATCTCTTGGTCACAAAGTTATCCTTACCCAGGTTTTTTGTCTTTCCCACCGCTAATATGGTTAGCCACTGTTTTCTGAAAGAGTCCCATGTAGCCTACGTGGGCCTTGAACATACTACGTAGCCAGAGATGACCTTGAACTTCTGCTTCCTCTGCTTCCTACATGCTGGGATGGGGAACGCTGTGCAAGGTTTATTTGGTGCTGGGAAGGAAATGAGTGCTCTGTTCATGTTAGTAAAATACTCTACCAGCTAAGACATGTCCCTAGCCATGACTTACTTTGAAAATCTATATTTCAAATGAGGACCTCTGTCAACCTGCAGGAGTTAGAGACACATGAGTCAAGCCCCAACAGTTCTGAACATAGCCTGCTCTTTTTTGTTGACTCTTTAGTATTTGCATTTATTTATGAGCGTGTGTCTTTCTGTGTGTGCACCATATAGTATATGTAATGACAGAAGTCAGAAAAGGGGTGCCAGATCTCCTGAACTTGGAGTTAAAGGCTATTGTGTGCTACCTGGTACAGGTCCGGGTTCTCAGCTTGGAAGTGCTGTTAGCAAGAGACCATAACTACTGAGCCATCCCTGTAATCCCCAGGCATGCAGGATTAAAAGCAACAGAGTAGCTAGTCTTTCTGTGTCAGGGGTCATCATTTAAATGAGTATTACCTGACTTAACTCCAGTGTTGAATATGCCTGTTTCTTTCCTTAAGACAAGGCCTTACCATAGAGCCCTGGATGGCCTGCATCTTGCTGTGTAGAACATATTAGCCTCAAACTCGCAGAAACTCTCCTGCTTCTTCTGCCTCTTCCTCTTGAGAATTAGGATTAATGATATGCACTGCCACCACTGGCTAGAATGTACGTTTAACCAAAAAGACATACAAGGAATGTGGATAATATTTCAAAACTCACTGATGTAAGTTTGTTTTTAGCACTGTTTAGAATTGACACCCCGTGTTGATGACCTTTTTCAGACTTTGGTTTATCTTTCATTTGTTTTAAATGTTCTGTAGGCATTTCACCCAAATTGCACACAGGACCCCCTCCTGACTCATGCACTCCCCATGATGCAATAAACTCTGCACACAGGCACTGGGAATGACGTTAAAGGTTACTGATTCTGTCTGCATTAGTGTTCTCCCTGTGAGCCTTCTCGACACATATTCAAAGGTAGGTAGAGGATAGACTTGTTCAAGTCAAGTAGAAATGGGGCGAAACCTCACAGAGCAAGAAGGCCACATAAATCCTAAGACTCACTGAGGTCTTTTCTCTTCTCCAGAAGAAGATAATATTGCCTCTTCCTTTCCCTAAGTCTCCCTGTTTGCCCCTGACTGGCTCTGTCTGCAAACATCTCCTGAAGAGGAAGGAAAGCATCAAAATTCTCAGTTCTAAGCTCTCTGGGCCACTTTAAAAAAAAAAAAAAGTATGGTATGCAGTGCTTAAAGGCAAACAAGCTTTGACTCCCTGACCCTGGAGGAAGGAAACGGGAAGTCTTGCTGAGGGACAGGGATGAAGCAGCCCACTGGGACAGGCTGTCTTCCTACCTCCTGACCTTCTCTCTAATCATGATTGTGGAACAGACTGCCCCAGTGCGGAGGCAGAGCCTCGGGCAACAATTACAAATTCTGAGTACTTATTTTCTCACCAGTAGCTGCAGATGCCTGTCCAAGGCCTGTGGAAGATGAAGCCAGGAAACCCTCTAGAAGGGAGAAAAGAAGAGCCCCCGGCCCTCCATCTCTAGCTGGTGAATGGCTTCTGGGAAAGGGAGAGACAGTTTTCTTTAAGGGTGTGGTCCCTGGTAGCTGGACTATGCTATGCTTCAGCTCATGACTCTCCACATGAGTATAAAGGCAGCACAAATTGAACTCAAAAACAACAGAAAGCAGATTCGAAGTTGGGATGGGTAGGGTGGGAGTAGTTGTGGGAGAAGTTAGGGGAAAGGAATGGGCTTGAATATGTCCAAACTGCAATGCATACATATATAAAGTTCTCAATAAATACTAAAAATATTATACTTCTAAAAGAGAAAGAAAAACATCTTGGTGGCAGCTATTACCCTTGTACCATTATGCCCACCACAGAGTCAAATCTCAATACCCCCTTGTCTGTTGAAAAAGGATCATATACATGTTCATTTTATAGATGATAAAACACAGATTCAGCAACCATGGGGTAAGGGTGGAACCTTGATCTGCCTGCTGTCCAAGCAGGTCGGGGCAGCTGAGGCTACATTTTCTTGTGTGTCTAGCACCTGCAGATATGAGACCACCAGCTCTTGATATAGCTTCAGGTACACAGCTGCTTTCTGTACAGGGGCAAGGGGTGTGGCATTGTTTGGAGTTAACAAAGTACAATGTGAACGAAAGGAAAAGCAAAGGTCTGAGAGACTCAGTTACAGGCACTGGGTCATCTAGGTGCCAATCCATCTCTCCTTCCTTCCTTCCACATTTGCCTAAAACCCCAGGAGAGGTCTAGTGGACCACATAGATCAATGGACCGAAACCTAAGAATCAGTAACTATAACAACTGAAGAGTACAGGTCACCCTCAGCTTCCCCTTCTGTCCATCTCTGTCTTTTGGGGTCATGCTCAGTGCCCTATTCTGTATCATTTTGTCTTCAATAAGGCATAGCTCATAACAAGGATGAAGCAACTCTCAGGAACAGGCTCTCCTCTTCCCTGCTGACTCTGGGATGCATAAGGAACACCACAAAATGGAATACTGCAGAATTTACTCCTCTTCTCTTTGGCCAAGCTGCGGTGCAGGAAACAAGTCTCCTCAGCTTCTGGTCCAGAGGGAGCCCTTTACCCACAGCCATGGAACTTGTCAAATTCTAATGATACCTCTCCTCAGCCTTCGCGCCACATTCTGCCCAAGGATAAGCAACCTGGGTGGGCAGTTTCTTCATGCTTCAAGTCACCCATCGACTTAGCTTCTTTATTTCTTCTGTTAACTTGTCACAGTGGGGTCCCCCTTATAAGACCCTCACGAAAAGGCAATGCAGACAAGTAAACAGGTCATTTCTGTAACTTGTTGAGCAAGACATGAGGTGAAGACAATACAGGGTCGAGAATATGTGTGCGTTGGAGTATTAGTGATGGAGGCATGGGTCCCTCTTCCTTCCCTGTGGTGAAATTCTTACTTCTTACTCCTATATAGCCAGCCTCACTAATTCAGGCCTCTTTGTGTGTGTGTGTGTGTGTGTGTGTGTGTGTGTGTGTGTGTGTGTGTGTGTTCTAGTGTGTTGTCTCTAAGCCCTGGTCTTCTGTAGCTGGAGTTGACATTAAACTTGCGATGTAGCCAAGGAAGACCTTGAATTTCTACTTCCCAAGGGCCGAGATTCCAGGCATGAAGCTCCCATGGCTGGTGCCACTGAACTTTTTTAACTACATTACATAGTTTCACTTCTCAGAGCCTCTGCCACTCTCTCAGTGTGTCTTGGGGCCTCTCAGCAAAGGGCCCTCCAGGGCTGCCTGCCCTCCTTCCAAGCTAATATTAAGCATCTTGAGAACCAGAAATGCTTCCTATCAAGAGCGGTTTTGAGGAAACTTGATTTTAAGTTTAACTTGTGTGTTTGGGAGAGATGGACATTCTTAACCCCAGAAAGGTCACAAAACCATTTCCAACATTCACCACATAAATTTTTCCTTTGCCAAAGGACATCCCTATGGTGGCTTTGAAAATGACACCCCTTGAGCATTTTGGTCAGAGAGTAACTTTGGGGGATTTGATTATCTCAATCCACCGTGCTAAGACAGGTTTGGTAGCCAGTATCTTTTCCTACCGAGCTGTCTTGACAAGGCCTACATTTTCTTTTAAACTTTAAATATCGAAGATTTTAGTGAATCTTCTATAGCATTCATGCTCCTGGCCTGCAGCTCAGAGATATCTGAGGATTTTAGCTCCACCCTTACTCCCAACCCTGTAAACAAAGGAGCAGGGGTTGGGGATGGGGGTAAGGAACACACAAATTCCTTCCCATCCATCCTTCCAACCCTTTCTTGTCAGTAAGCTTGGTTTCCTCTCCTCTTCCTGCCTTATCTCCTCAGGAGGAAATAACAGCAGGAAGGATGTCTTTTCTCTTTGCAAGCAGACCATACTCAGACTCACAGGCCTGTCTTCACATTCACTATGCCTTTCATAAAGACTCAGTTTCAAACTCTTCTGGATTATGGAAGGTTGCTTAAACTCGGCAGCACGAAAGCCCTCCAAAGGAACAGATTGCTTGATTGAAGTGTTTATTCTGGGCCGCAACTGGCTTCCTGCTTTGCAAACAGAGGTTTCAAAGGACCAATTCTTAAAATTCCAAAGAACCCTATAAGTGACCATATTTTGACCCCTTACAGACCAAAATGGATCAGAACATCAGAGATATTTGGATTGGGGTTTTATAAAATTACACAAATGTTTAAAAATAAAAAAAGCATTTATTGCAAAGAAGAGAATTTGCGATTTTCCTCAGAAGACATTTCTAATTTTAGTGTGACCTAAGAGTGGTCCAAGTAATTTTGACAAATTCCTGGCCTTCACACAGAAAACACTGAGCTTGAGTCACACAATGGTAGTTCTAACATGTGTGTGTGTGTGTGTGTGTGTGTGTGTGTGTGTGTGTGTGTGTGTGTGTGTGTGTGTTGGAGTGGGGTCTAGTTACAAAGTCCTAAGCAGACTCTAGAATCTAAAACCAGAAGTGAGGCTTGGAAATCAGCATTTTATTGAGCGACATGGTGGTTCTACATGGAAATTTAGAAGTTGTGGAGGGATAGAGGATTGCCTTATTCAATCCCTTCTCTTGCAGAAAAGATATTAATGATGCTTGGTTCCTAGCTTTAAGTGAAGAGACCTGAGTTTTCCGGTGCCCTTAGGAAAAAAATTGGCAGGGAGCAAAGCTTTTGGGTCAATCTATAGAGCACACACACACACACACACACACACACACACATACAGACACACACACACACAGACAGTAACACACATGCACACACTGATCTCTGGCCAATCCCCTTAATCATTACAACTTCTGACCCCACATCCATCCTTGCTTTTTCCTACACCTTACCCATTCCACACAGTTTTATTGAGACACAATTGACAAGAATTAAAGTTATTTATGGTGTACGAAATGATGGTTTTATACACGAATGCCTGAAAATGGCTCCCGTCCCTGATGCATTGCCTTTCCTCGTCCTTCATGGGCCTGTTCAAGGTCATCATTGCAGGGACCTTCCCCGACTGTGTGCACGCCCCTTCTTCCTTCTGTCTGAGGAGCTAGACCGCCTTGCAAAGATCTATTCTTAGGCTCTCTGTTTCCTGTAGTATTCCTACCCTGTTAGTGTTTGCCTACTTTGCAACTGAGTACCTCGAACTATGCGATCCAGAGAAGCAGTGTTCATTCATGTGTGTGAATGATCCTTGAGCTGGCATATGATTAGAGTTCTAAAACAAGTGGGAACTGGGACTGTGACACCCTAAGGTTACCACTTACTGACTCTAGATGCCTGGCAAGCTATTTAACCTCAGTTTTCTCACCTTTGAAATGGAGCTCGTAGTATAATTGTGTCATCAAATGACATTATTCACAGTGAGTGCTCAGAACTGAGCCTAGTAAGTGTTAGGACCTCAATGATAGCAGGAAAGAGACAGACAGATCTCAGATGCTTTTCTGCTTAGACACCAACACACACACACACACACTCACACACACACACACACACACACACAGTCAGAGTCATTCTTTCTCTCTTCTCTCCCTCCCTCCCCTTTAGCTCTCCAAATCATCGTAGTTATTTCTAGGTTACTAGTAGGTTCTTCTTTCTTTTCTCTGTTTTATTCTACAGTGTGGTTTAAGTCCATAGCTAAGACTCCACATACATAACCATCTTAAATCAATCACTAATGTGTCTCCATGAACATGAGGATATGATCCATGAGGATATGTGTTTACAGATGTTAAAGTTTATGGACTAGGTTTTGAAGCCAACATGGAATCAATCAATCTCAGTCAACTGGAAATATTAGTCAAATCTTTAATGTGGAGGAGTGTGTTGATTTTGAAGACTAATCAATCTATCGCAATAAATGAGAACATTATGCGCTCTTAACTGCTGAGCCATCTCTCTATCTCCCCATATTCTTGGGTAGTCTCTAACTTACTATGTAGCCCAGGTAGGGATCCAACTTGCAGTAACCCTTCTGTTTAATCCTCTCCAAGTGCTCAGCTCACAAATCTGCAGGATCATACCTGGCTTTACTTAAACATTTATTTATGTGTTTTAAATCCTGCCCTGAGTCTGTGTAGCCACATCAGTGAGTGAGCAGCATTTTCTCACTGGCTAAACAGACTTGAGGACCTGCTTTGTATGGAGTATTTTCTTTTTTTTTTCTGTTTCTCTTTCTTTTCATTTGTTCTTTAATTTTTCTTCTATACTAGGCATCAAACCTAGGGTTTTTCACAAGCTATACATTAATATACCACCAAGTTCTAATGACTCCAGCCTAGAATTTTGTCTCAATGCTTTAAGAAAGAACACAGATCATAGCATTTCCTGTTGGAGGAGCTGCTGATGCTTTGGTTGTTATTGGTGATTCTCATCTCCTCCTTCTTCCCCTCCTTTAAATTTTCTGAGACAGGGTTTCTCTGTGTGTAGCCCTAGCTATTCTGGAACTCTCCTTGTAAACCATAGTGGCCTGGAAATTACAGAGGTCCACTTGTGTTTGCCTCCCGAGTTAAACACATGTTAAAAGTATGGGCTACGACTGCCCAGTCCTGTCTCCTCCTCAGAACAATTCCCATCTTAAGAGTATACTGAGCACTTTTGATGAACCTTTTAATGTAATGTGTCATTTAATATTTATAATATTGTATAAATTAGCTAACTATTTCCACTTTTCTACTTTAAATAAGAAGATTGGTAAAAACAAAACAACTTTTCCAGGCTTAAGACAAAACCACAAACTACACTGCCTGACAAAAATTAACATATTGACTAAGTTCAGGCAGAATCTGAGCCCCAAGCCTAGTTCTTGCCACTACATTATACTGGATTTCAAAACAGAAAAGTTCTGAGATACATACGAAAAGCCTAGAGTGCAGATCATGAACCTATATCATTTCCATTGATATAATAAAAATTCAGGGGTGGGGCAACTTAGGCAAGAAAGGATTTTGTTTTAGTTTACAGTTCCAGGTTACAGTCTACAGCTGGTTACACCATACCTATAGAGCAGAGAGAAATAAATGTGAGTGTGTTTGTTTACATAGCTGCATGTGTTCATCTTAATTTCTGCACTCTTATATAGTCAGGAGCCCTTGCCTAGGGAATGGTGCTGCCAACAGTGAGCCAAGTCTTTCCACATTAATTATGGCAATTAAAGTAATGTTCCACATACTCATAGGCTAGCCCAGTGTAGATAATCTCTTATTATGTCTTTCTTCCCAGGAGATTCTAGGCTATGTCAAATTCACAACCTAACATCACATCTGCCCTGAAGAAAGCATGGGTGGGCCCTTACGCCACCACTGTGAACTAATGGCTTTGTCTTCTAAACCAAGGTTGTGGGGTGTTTTCTAGAATATGGTTCTTATATATGAAGAAGTATTCAACCTGAGGTCCAAGAAAATGCTGCTTGGAAAATGTGCACTCTCCTACCCTGACGCCTACCCTTCTTCATTCAGGGTTTGAATTCAAAGGTGCAGGTCGCCTGAGAACCTGCATTTTTCCATCACTCCACCAACATCTTATTGTACCTGCATTCACCATGTGTGACATCTCTGGTCCTTCGTCTTTTACAGTTCTCTTGCACTGCTATATTGCAAAAAATGGAGACTATGGGCTGGAGGGGTGGCTCATATTGGTACCATATTGCTATACAAATATGAGAGCTAAGTTCAGATCCCTAGAGACTATATAAGAATCTGACTACATACAATGCACACCTACAAACCCAGTGCTGAGAGACAGACACAGGGCAATCCATTAGATCTGGCAGTTAGACAACGTGGCTAAATTGCAGGGAGCTCCAGGTTCAGTGGCTGAACCTGATATAGGTATTTCCAGTCTCCAAAGCTAAGGTGGAGAGAGAAGGAGGAAGAAACTCAGTATCAAGATCTAGCCTTCTAATGCATTCACATGCGTCCACATACACACACGCACACACATTGCACATACACCTAAACATACATGCACCTACATACACTTGCATGCACACACGTGTACCTACACACACACATGTGCCTACATACACATGAACACACACACAAATAAATACTGTAAAGAGATTAGGTTTATTCAAATGAACAGCAATGCACATTCTCTCTGCTGACAGCCCGACAGAGGCTGTGGCATCCCACCCACCAGCCAACCTTGGGGAAACCTGTGTCCTTTCTCTTCCTAGGAGAAAGAAGGTTGGACAGTTGCTTCACTGACACAAGGTTCCGGTACTTTCTCCATAACCACCACGGCTCACCCTCAGATGATGCTGCAAACTGCTCTTGGGAGCGTTGAATGGAGAATAAACAAACGGCAGGGTGTCCACTTAAAATGCTCCCTGAGTGGAAATTAAAACACCGCAGACAGCCACATTGTCAGTCACGTCTACGTTAGCAACAAGATGAAAACTCAAAGACAAGATGGTCAGAATCCTGACTGTGATTAGAGCTGAGGATCAGGGGACTGTTTCACACCTTCCTCTGGAGAGAAACTTGTGCTTTGCATGGATGTGTGCCGATGGAGGAGGGGCACATGGTTTACCCACTTGTCCTGATACTTAGAGAATTCCGGTGTTTCTGGAGAGCACAGAAGAGTTTCAATGAAGACGAGGACTCACAACCTTCTAATCCTGCCCGCCTTTAGTTCAGACAAGTGTCTGATTTCTTTCTACCCTCATTGTGCATGGAAGGGTGTGCCTGCACATGTGTATATCATGTGTCAAGAATCTCTGCATCTCCTCTGGCTTAGCAGTGTTGCAGCAGGATGCTTAGTAAATCATTCTTATCCAGTTAAAAGCTCTTTCAATTAGCCATGTCACTGCTTTAGTCAACAAGCAGGCTCTGAGTGCGGGGTGGGGGTGGGGGTGGGAGTCGACCATTATTTGAGAAGGAACTGAAGTTAGCAGTTTTCATAGCAATGCATATTATAATAAAGTAGTAGTCTTGTCAGGTCTGAACAACAATGTGGTGCGTGGGTATAACTGTGAATGAACATTTGTTCTCCAATGTACTATTACATATTATGCCTCCACTGACTCATGTGAGTGCACACGCATTCACACGTGCACGCACAGACAATCACATGTGCATGCACACACAAGCATATGGATATGCAATGCACGGTTACTGGCATATTGCAGGTGCACACACAGAGCTGCAACGCATTTTTCCCCCAGCGGTGAAGAACGGCGAAGCACTAGCAGGAGAGGGTTAAGTAGGAATCTCTAGCAATGTCTCCGCTTGTTCTTTGAGGAACAACAAAGAGAGGAAGCACAGCGTCTATGGAAGGAAATTCCCAGGCCACACGTGGACATTCACAACCTGCCCTGTGAACCCCTGAGGGGTGTCTGATAATAAACACTCGGCCAACAAAACAACCCAGAAAGGCATTTTTATAGGCATTCCTGTATTCTCACCACGGGGCTAGAAAACATTTTTCTTCATCTAGGGACCTGGAAGGGCTTGGACAGCCACCTGCTGAGAAGGCCCAGATATCTTCTCCCTGCACTGAGCTGGTGTTTCTAGTCCAGGTCACCTCTGCATCCTGAGTCTTTGAGTGTGCTGGGGCTGAGGCTGGGCCCTGAGCCACTGGAATTAGGATCACAGATGGGCCCAGGGCAGGGCCGGCATGGAATGTTGCATGTAGACCCGAGACCCACCTTTTCCTCTCCCATGAGATCCCCACACACAGGTCAGGGCACCGAACCTTAAAACAATGCTGTCCAGACCTTCCTCAGAAATGTGGAGGGAGAGATTCAAATCTAAGGGACCGTGAAGCCAAATGAGCTTTGGGTTTTATTTGTTTTGTTTTGTTTGTTTCTTTTGGTGTTGAATGTGTGGGTGCGTCGATGTGTGCATCTGTGTTCATGACCGTGCATGTGGTGGCAAGTCATTCCTCAAACGTTATCCATCGTGTTTTTTGAGTCTTTGATTTTCCTGGAGTCCAGCTAACTGGTCAGGAGAGCCTCAAAGATGAGCTTGTCTTTGCTTTTCCAGCCCTTGGACCATAAAGATCCCACCACACCCATCTTTTTATGGAGGTCCCGGGGACTGAACTGGTATTCTCATGTTTGCAAGGCAAGCACACACTTCCTGAAGTGTCAGTACAACCCAGGTTTCAGGATGCTCTGTGAGAAGATCTCACCATGTAGCCTGGGGTAGCCTGGAACTCTGTGTGTAGCCCAGGTTAACTTTGAGAAACACTCCTGCCCCGCTTGGTCTCTCTGGTGTTAAGATTAAAAGCATGGTGCAGCATACTTTTAATCGCAGCACTGGGGAGCCAGAGGCAGGTGGATTTCTGAGTTCAAGGCCAGCCTGGTCTATAGATCAAGTTTCAGGACAGCCAAAGCTACACAGAGAAGCCCTATCTGGTGTGTGGGTAGGGGGGTTAGGTGG
This sequence comes from Micromys minutus, assembly GCF_963924665.1. Taxonomy (NCBI): domain Eukaryota; kingdom Metazoa; phylum Chordata; class Mammalia; order Rodentia; family Muridae; genus Micromys; species Micromys minutus. The sequence continues at coordinate 60,842,327 of NC_137974.1, forward strand.
GGGATGTGGATTAAAATCAAGTACCATTACACACAGGCAAAATGGCATTCTGAACCTCTTTGTCTATAGTAGTTTTAAAAAAACACATACTGGAAGCTGGTTATTAAGTACTTTCATAGAGAATTACTTATAAGGAACATTTAACAACACGGGCTCAAACTGTAAAACTATAAGCAAAAGTCTAGTAAAGGTCTGATGATTTATAATATACTATCTTATTTATCTCCAAGCAAATAATACATGAGACCTGTCTTGAAGACAACTAAGTCAAAGCCTCCAATAATAAAATTCTGAGGGGTTCACTAGCTGGTGTTTGCAATGACAAGTACCTGTGCATGCATATTGGGGTGGTGTGTGTGCTATAATGACTTTTCAATATCCTGTAATATGCTTAAAAACCCTTTTGTTACACATGGCAACCTGGATCCTAAAACACCATCCCTGTCTCAAAATGCCATCAGAGTCCAGCACCCAGCACTGGTGAGGGGCATAGCCTATGCTGCGGACCTTTGATCTTTGAATTGCCGTCACCGCCGTCTGAGATATTTTTAGATGGGAAAAGAATCAGACCTATCTTCTCATTTGGGTTTGCTCATAGTGGAGGACGACCTCCATCATGACCCCCTGCACTCGGGATCACATTGAGTTGACTAAGGGGAACGGCAGCTTCCATGTTTCCCTCTAGGTGGGGTTAATAGGAGTCTCTGCTCAAGCCTCCCTCTGCCCTTTGTACCGCAACAATGGACGGAAACACAGCCTTGTTGGAGGAAATTCCCAGGGCCGTGCTTCGGACATTAGACAGTTGCTTTGCTATGCTGTGTAGCCAAAGTGCATCTAAAAATAAACACATAGGTCTTCGAAGGTTCTATAATGTGGTCCTGTAACGTTGATTATATTTCAAAGGAATTTTTAAGAAAGCAACCCTAGGTAAACCTGTAGAATAAACTCTATTGTGCCTCTGTTTCTGCCTGATGAGATCCAGTATTGTTGGTGCTCTTCTGTAGAGAGGACGGTTGCTGTTCTTTTTCCTTCTCCTGGGATCTCGATGTGAGGCTGGAAGGGAGCAAAGGCATGCTTCCATGCAGCCCAGAGTCTTTAGAAGGATGTAACCCTAACCCTTACCCTAACCCTAACCCTAACCCTAACCCTAACCCTAACCCTAACCCTTACATCCATAGCATGGAGCTATTTAGCGTCAACAAGTCTCACTTAGATTTCTGACAGGCTAAGAACACACATCCCTGTGGGAATCCTTCAGTTTCGGAGCTAGAAAAGGGGCTTTCGATGTTTGCCCAATTTCGTGTTGACTGAAAATATCTCCAAACAGGGCAGTTTCCCATCAAATACGAATGTGTTTGTGACCTCCCCCCAAAACAAAAACAAAAACAAGCCATGATCAACTTCTAGAGTGACCCAAGAGCAGTTTGGGGTGAACTTTTCCCCTCTTCTTTGTTCTTGTTTCATTTTTGCACTTTTTCCTGGAAGTACAACTTAATCTATTGTTGTAAAGATTCTATTTTTAAATTATGGCAGACAAAAAATAGGGCTAGAGAGTGAAAAGTCAGCTCACGTCATTCCAAGCTAGTGATTTTTTTTTAATTTTCAGTTCTTTATCTGGTGACTTGGATTAGGGCACTGACATCATGAGACTCTCAAAAGTGGGAAGGGACCTTGGAGGTCATCGCTCAGACCCCACCCATTCAGTCATCCCTCTGGGAACACCCTGACCGCTGGTCTCCTAGGGTACTGGAATGCTGCCCAGGACAGGGTGTTCCCCCAACCCCTTTGAGACAACTCACCCATTTTTAGACAAGTCTGATAGTGGGTAAATCCTTCCACATATTGAATTTCAATCTTTTACCCTATAATTTCTATTCCATGATCTGATGGCCTTCGCTTTTCTACACGTGGGGCCCTTTCAGTAACTGGAGGCAGCCTTTGCATTCTACAACATGTAGCTCTGGCTCCAGATACCTGCGCGTCTTTCCGATGTTCTGTGGAGAGCCTTTTCTCGGTTTCGGTTTCATCAGCTTAGTCCCTTTTAAGAGCTGGGATAGTGCTTTTCCTTGGTGTGACTGGGTGTACTTGCATGCTCAGGAGCCCAGAAGGAAGTCTGCATCAGGGTGCCGCCTCCACTACTTCCCGCCTTGTTTTTTGACACCAGGTCTCCTTACTGAATCTGGAGCTCACTGGTTAGGTTAGATTGCAAGGACAGCAAGCTCTAGACATCCACGTAGCTCTGCGCCCCGCAGCGAGGACCAAGATTATAAATGTACACCACCACATCTTCCTTTTATGTAGGTGATAGAGATGCGAACCCAGGCTCTCAAGTCTGAGCGGCAAGCATTTTACCCATCTCCCCACTTCTGCTGGTAAAAGTCAGTCAGGCAACTTGTCACATATGCTAGCTACTTAATCTTTTCACCTTGTGTGTTAAAATATATTTTCAGAAACAAAATCAAGATTTAGCAAGGCCCAACAATTACCTATTGATAGATATAACAAACAAAGAATTTATAACTGCCTTTGACTCTTTTTACCCCCACAGCAGGCTCTGATTCAAATGGAAATGTTGAGGTAGATAAAGGCAGGAGAACCAATAATTCAAGGTTATTCCTTCTTCATATAAAGAGTAAGATGGAGGCCAGCATGAGCGGCAGCATCCCCGTCTCCAAAAAGGGTGGTAGAGAAAGATAAGAAGAAAGAGGAAAATAAAGGGAAGGGACAGGTAGAGGGATATTGAATTACATGAACCGAGGTTTCAGCCATAATCATGGATGTCCCATGGGTGACATCCTTTTGGCGGCTACCACAGCTGCTTATTACTAATAAACGTGAGTGGAAATTTGAGTAGTTAGGAGAAGAGCTCGTGGGGCTGCAAAAGAACAGTAAGTGAGAGGTAAAGAAACATGTGCAGCAGGAAGCAAGAGAAAATTCTGGAAATCCGGGAAGCATTTATTTGGAAACTTCATGTGGTAGAGGAACAAGAAAAGGAGGGTTAAAAGACAGAGAAAGGAGCCACTGGAGGGGCCTGAGCATCTTTGTGCTACCCTAAGCCTAGTGGTTGGGTCTGGGTGCACGTAGAAGGCATGGTTTTCCTTGCAGCTCTGTTGAAGCTGTTGCTATGCCGTACCCTAGGTAAAGGACAATATGAAAGTCCATGGTTAGAGTTAAAGGCAGAGTCTCTTAGGATGTTTTGGTGACTTTGCCTCAGAAAAGTGCAGCTCCTTGCCCTTCAAATTATCAAGAGAGGTGAAGGGTATAACTCAGTTAGTAGCGAGCTTGCCAGCTTAGCCTGCATGAGACCTGGGTTCCATCCCTGGTACAGCATAAACTGGGTGTGACAAGGGCAGGCAAGTAAGCCCGAGGCTTGGAGGGGAAAGCAGAGGCACCAGAAGTTTAAGGTCATAGTTCTTGGGAACATAGTTCAAGGCTAGCCTGAGGTACATAAGACCCTCTCTCAAAACAATCATGAACCAATGTGAGAACAGAGGGTCCCAGACCTCTGTCCACTGAGTGAAGCTGTGGCTTCTCTGTTCACCACTGCATAAAATCAAGGCTTAGGAACAGGCTGTGGATCCAAAGTCCCCTGTTGAGGCAGCCACAGGTGTGGGTGTTATAACCAGAGACCCCGGAACATGGTACAGGTTTTTCTGAGTGACCACACTGTATCAAAAGCCCCCGATACCTTCATTCCATGTGCTAATATTTGTTACCCATCAGATCTCTTTGTCCCCTCCTCCCTTTTTTAGGCAAGTGCAAGAGAGAGAATGGTGAAAGATCCTCTGCCGAGGCTTCCATTGTTACATTTGTCATCTTGCCTTCGGGTTCCTAGCACACAGCCAGCTGCCCATAGGGGAAAAGGTGTTCAGTACATAGTACTAAGAAAGTGACTTAGTGTGGTGAAGAACAGAGAACAGAGACTAGGAAGTGCCTGAGGAGACAGGCTAGCTGTTCAGAAAGACAGGAAGACTTTAAAACGTGCACGGCACACAGGGGAGCATCCTCAAAAGGCTCAGTAAATAACTGAATCCACAAAGACTACAATCAAAAGACTAGGGGAAAACCTTACCAGAAAACTTTAACTATGCATCTCATTCTGGGTCATTAAACCAAATTATTTGGCTACACACATCCATCTGTTCCTTCTTTCCTCTCTTCCTCCCTTCAGTTAGGTAATACTGATTGAGTACAAGCAATGTGCCAGACATGCCAAGGGCTATGGACTGAGAAATAAGACACCAGTGTCCGGTCTCAGATGAGAAAACCCAGAGCAACCAGCCCTTCGTATGCCATAAAATCATAGGCCCAGGGTTTGTAGTGAGGAGCAGACTGAATGTGGGGGCATAAGAGTAAACTAAGGCTGTAATGGGTAATTAGGGAGAAGCTGAATAGGGGTATCCAGGCAGATAGAGCAGCACACACAGACAAGAGTTTGTAGCAGAGTGATCACGTGATAAAGGAAGTGGTACTAAGTACAGTTGGAAAGCCAGGTTGTGAGAGGTAAGGCTGGCAGGATATTCCTGGAGCAGAGCTGGAGTCATCCACCCTTCCCAAGGCAGGACCCGGCAAAAACTCATCACCACCTGGACAACATACAGATTCAGGGAGTCCGGCAAAGAGATGGGGGTAGAGAGAGTCGCATTTCTAAGGGGCCCTTAATTAATGCCTGATACAAACGGTTCCTGGCACCTCTTTGGTCACAGCAACACAAGCAGCAGGGTGCATACATTTGACATAGTTCAGGAGAACTGCAAAATCACAATGGCCCTTTCCCAAGAACTCTTGTAGCAGGATACAGGGAATGAATGGAGGAAAAAAAAAAAAAAACCAAGGCTAAGTTCATAGTGACCAATTAATTACCCAATCAATCAATCAATCAATCAATCAGAAAAGCTAGCAAAAGAGTTCAGTAAGTTGGCTGGTAGTCTTTGAAGTCAGTCCAAAGACTTCTCCTCAGATAAAGGGTGGTTATACGAGCAACATGAAACAGTAAAGCTTAACCACACCCCACTCCATTCAGAACTGAATCCCTCGATTTTCTCTGGGCCTCAGCTGCATCACCTTGAACTCCACTAACATCCAGCATAAGCGTCCAGGTAAAGGAGCCTTGTCGTGCCCGCGAAGGATCTCCATACCAAGCAGGTAAAGCCAGGCAAGAAAGCTCTGGAAAACAACACAGATGTCCACCAGATCCCCGAACAACACGTCTGATTTTTGGTCTGGGGTTTTAATTTATAATGCACAGGTATGTAAATAAGAAACACCCATGTTGCTGCTGGCATATCCTCTATCCACCTTGGTACATTTCTAATCGGAAAACTCAAAAGTGAACTAAAGCAATCATGGTCGAGGTCTTCCCAGTAGGGAAAAAGGCAAGTCATCTCACAAATATTTCCCCTATCATTAGACAGAAGCCAAAACATATAACCTCTAATGAGATGTTCCTCCAAAGAAAACAAGACTTTGTGTTTCACCAACTATGCTGGTCGCTAGTCTCTAGCCAAAGGCAAACAAACTCAAAACAATCAATAATGCCCTCTGCCTCCCACTATTTGCCCACACAATCTTGTAAACTAACCAATCTCCGCAAGGCACAGAAGTTGAGTAGAGGCAGCCACCGGGAAGAGCTACAGAGACCCACCCATGTCTCTGCTTTAGAGGATCTTGGCTCACATCCAAGGAGACAAAAGACCACAAGAGCACCTACCTTTCTCTTCAGCAGTAGGCAGCCTCCTCAGATTTACTTCTATGTGGACAATCTCCCCGCAGACCTCTGAGGTGAGGTGAAACTTAAGGGTGTCCCATTCATTCAGGCAACCCGAGGAGGGTAGTGGTTCAGTAGATCAGACTTTAGATACTCCCAGGCTCACACCGGCTTCCAGACCTTGGGGCAGAGGTGAACTGTGGGCTGTTCCTCAACGCAGGAAGAAACTGGGAGGCTCTGTGTGGCTGGAGGTGGGGGCGGAGGCTGGGGAAGGGAAGTAATCTGGGGACTGTAATAAATGAGAAATCCTCTCCACATGATTTCCTGTATGTGGTGCCTCTTGCCTCTCACAGGCTCTCCAGAGGGAATTAGAAATTTAAACTTGTCCTCTGGCCACCGAGAGAGGAGAGAATAAACAGGCTAAGAACCATAAAAATAAGGAAAAGCGGGCAACAGGCAGTGAGCTCACGGCCCGCTACGTTTATCTTTAAACATGTACTTTCTTCCTGAAATTTCTCCAAGCATTTAACTCTGCAAAGGTCAAAGGTGCCTTCGCCCTCTTCCCCTTAGCTTCTGGCCCTGGCCCAGGCATCATGCATCAGAGCAACCAGTGAGAAAGAGGTCAGGACAGGCTCAGGAAGAGCATTGTCCTGCTCTCAGAAGAGACCCAAACTGCTCTGTTTTAGGAGAGGCTTCTGATATTTGCTATTCATCTTGAAAAAGCTCCTACTATTTATTAATCAACTGCGTTTCAGGGCTTGAAGAATTATTGATGATCTATGACCCAGAAATTGCTGGAAGCAGGATCCTCTTCATTAAAGGTTCTCAGTCTCTGCCTGGGTTGCGACTCCTTTAGGAGTTGGACAATCTTTTCACACGAGTCATACATTAGATATTCTGCATATCAGATTTTTACATGGCACTTCATAACAGCAGCAAAATTAGAGTTATGAAGTAACAATGAAGGCATTATGGTTATACATTTTATTAAAAATATAAATTGTATGAATAGGGGTCACTACAACATGAGGGTCATAGCATTAGAAATGTTGAAAAACCATTGCTCTATAATAGAGTGTAAAGCTTGTAAGCTGAAAAGGAAAGACACACATTCAAAAGTGTAAAAAATTCAAGATGGCTGCCACCGAGCACTCAGCCAAGGACAGAGAGGGTGACCTCTGTAAACCCAGGGCTTAGTATAAATACAGAGTAATTCATCAGGCTGGTCCCAGTTATAGAAAAATGGTGGGAATTCTAAGTGAGTTGACTTCAACAAGCATCAAGAGGCTCAGACTCTCCTATTTTGCTTTGGGGTGTGACGTATATTAGAAGCTGATACCTAGACAGAAATGCTAAGCTGTGAGTATGAAGAGATACAAACTACAGAATGTCAGTTAAACTCACACCAGCTGACCTGACCCCTTGCTAATGCCTTAGCTTCCTCTAGCCCTGACTCCTCCTGGCTACCAGGAAAATCACCCTCCCTGTTGTTATACAAATAATTCATTTATTTAATATCTTTGCTATATTTTAGATATGTCCATATGAGGCTAGAGAGATGGGCCCTCAGTTCTCTGCTCCTCCAGAGAACCTAAGTAGTTTCTCTGGAGAAACTGTGAGGAAATGGTCTCCACGATGTTTCCCATGGTTAAAATTTTGTACTAACTTAAGAATAACCAAATACTTCATCATGACATAGACCAGCATCTCCCATTTTACCCCGAGTCTCCCTTCTGTGTCCCCTGCTTAATCCTCTCTCTCATTCCCTCCTTCCCTACCTCTGTTCCTTTATGAAAATTACTCTATGCGGAATGCAGATTTCTTGCTCCAGAGTCCTTCACCTCTCCACAGCTCCCAGAGCAGACTTTGGGTCCTGGTATTGTTCCCTAGAAAACTATGATTATCTCCCTCACAAAGCCAGGAAGCCCCTGTAGATGTGCTTGGGAGGAAAGGGATTAAAGTCAGTAAGGGTGAAGGCAAACACACAGTCACCAAGAGATAAGAAGAGAAGGGGGAAGGGAGAAATGGCAAACGGGAGGGAAAGGAGAGGGGCCAGTGGGGAAAGGGAGAGCAGTAGGGTGGAGATGGTGGAGTTGGAAGAAAGGTGGGTTGAGAAAAGGATAGAAAACGTCAAGACAGGAGACAGGAAGTCAGAGACTATCACAGGTCAGTATTTCCCATGGGCACGGTCAGGGCGGGCTCTTTGCGCTTCCGCTTCCGGCAGGACTCCTTCATCTTTCCTCTAGCAAGAGGGAAGTCCTAGAACATACCATACAATCATTTGCAATTTCATGGTTTAGAATGCATCCTGACAGTCACCACTGAAATGTCTAAGTATGTTATTTTGGTTCCTTTCTGTAGCTCTCCAGGATGAAGTGTCTGTTTACAGAGGCTGATCTTGTCTGAGAAGCTCCACAGGGGGGCTGCCTCATTAAATGTACAAGCAGCACCAGCATGTGCAAAGACAATCGTTGCATGTGCTCTCTGAGTAGCCAGTGTTGTGTTCATAACTGGAAAATTTTAGAGGTTTATTGTAAATTTTAAAGGTTTTGTGTGTGTGTGTGTGTGTGTGTGTGTGTGTGTTTGGAGTAGTAGCAAGTACTTCTTTGAGTACTGAGTCATCTCTCTAGCTATGTGTGTATGTGTGTGTGTGTGTGTGTGTGTGTGTGTGTGTATGTGTGTGTGTGTATGTGTATTTATTTCATATTAAGGTAAGAATTACAATTTTTGCCACTTTGAAAAATGATCTTTAGACAGAAGGCAAATGTTGACAATGCCAACAGCTTGTTGTTTTAACAATGTCCAAAGGCAGGTGGTTTCCTTAAATATTCTGATGAGTTTTCAGGGGCCCCTAGGTACATACAATAAAAGCAGGGAATGAGCAAAGCTCACTGATTGTCCAAGTGAAGTGACAGGAGGACATTTCGGAACATCTAGTGCTCACCTGTTCTGGCTCAGGGAAGAACCAAAGCAGCAAGTGTATGGGAACATTTTGAGGTCAGCAACTGTGGGCAAGGCCTGGCAATCAGCAGGGGGTAGACTGGAACCTTGTAAGGTGCAGCAGGCTGAGATAGCAGTGCTGTGAGAACAGAATGACCTAACCACAGCCCTGGCTCCACACTTCGGGATTCTCTCCTGTACAGACACACAAAGGACTCCAGCAAACACCACTAGGGCAGATATTAGCAATGCTAGATGCTAAAAAGCATCATAAGCCTTCCTCTGGCCCCAAGGCTTACAAGCCACTAGATTAGTAACCTGAATCTGTATAGGGTCTCATCTTATCATCTTCCAGTGACTCCTCGGGGTGTTGTGAAAGAATTGATCTTTTTCCCCACTGCTTTTTTTCTTTCTTTCTTTCTTTCTTTCTTTCTTTCTTTCTTTCTTTCTTTATTTATTTATTCATTTATTTATTTATTTATACTGGCCCAATGTCCTTTATTACATTGGAATCCTAAAGTCTGAAGGTAGGTCCATCTGGGCCTCCATAGGTGCCCAATGAGAGAAGGGTGGCTCTAGACTGAGGGTGAGGTCAGAGAATTCTAGCCCAGCACAGGGGCAGAGGACAATCCTAGATACCATACCTGGCAGGGGGTGGGTCACAAATCCAGGATCAGGTTTCAAGAATGTCTTTGCCCAGCTCAACCTGGAAATGGTCCGACTGTTTTATTTTATGTGTCTGAATTTGTGTCTTTGCCTGCAGAGACCAGAAGAGGATATTGAATCCCCTGGGATAAGAATCACAGGTGTTTGTGAGCTGCTGTGTGGGTGCTAGGACTGGGTTTTGTCAAATCTTTAAGGCTGGGATGCTAATCCTTCTCAAACCATTCCATAAAATTGAGACAAAAACAACAACAACAAAAACACAAGCCCTCTTCCTCATCCTAAGGCCCGCATCACCCTGCTTCTAAAACTATACAAGGATACAATGACAACAAACTATATTCCTGACCAGCGTTAGTGCACAGTTTCTCAAGCTAAAATATTTGCAAATCAAATTGAACAGTGTGTCAAAACTGCCTTTCATTATGATGAAGCTGGTGTCTTTCTGAAAGCAAGAATGGTTTAAACATATGCGCATCAACAAATGCGACATAATGTGTCAATATCACAGGCAAAGATTACTCTGGTTGCTCACACAGAGACAAGCAAATTAGCAAGGCAGACACGTGTGTGGCCTCATGTATTGTAGCACACATCATAACAGCTAGGATATAGAATCCGGCTTGGTGCCTAGCAACAGGAGAACCGGACGTGTATAGCAAAGGCCCACAATGGAGCTAACAGCTGAAATGCTGGGAGTTTCAGCTGGGAGAGATCCACAGGGAAAGCCTGGAGAAGGACTATTTTGCATAACTAGAACTGGAGAAAGAGGTCTAGATTTGGACTCATGACCTTGATTAAGAAAGAACATGTATTTTATCCAGGCCCGGGGGGGGGGGGGTTCATAAAAATAAAATTCCTAGGAATTCTAGCCACATGGGCAGCTATTTACATACGTCCTGCTCTTGAGTGCAAACCCATTGACAAAGGAGACCATGATATTTACCCAGTAAACATTCAATTAACTGACTTATCTCCCCAGCCTTTTCTCTTTCATTCTAGATCTTTGACTTTACAGTTTATCTGCTCAAATGACAAAATTAACAGTACCAAATGTTATTTATGACCTTACTTTGACTTTTTTCCCCTAAATGCAAAACTCATGAATGTTTACAGTTCTTTCTTTTCTTAATAGTTCCTATTTATTGTACCAAATAACAAATAGAGTTCATTGTGGAATTTTCATTACATATATATAATGTCCTTTGATCATAGCTACCCTTATTATCTGCATTTATCCTGCCATCTACTCTTCCATAGTAGATCTGCCTTCATGAAAAAACCCCAAACCCATCCCCAGATGCCACAGAAGAGAAATACATGCTTGTTTTTCTGAGTCTGGCTTATCTCGCTTAATGTGACCTCAAATCCCATATATTTTCCTGCAAGTGACACACCTTTTCCCTTCTGCACACAAGTAATTCTTCTTTAAAACAGAATAAAAATGACTGCTTACAATTCTAATCTCTTGTGTTATGGAAACTCTGCTGGAGCCCATCTCCCTGAATCCTCTGGGATTCTTCAAGAGACAACATTGCGGGGTGTATTCTTCTGTGCCATTCTTGCTTGAGCTCCAGTGACTAATGCACTTCCTAGCTTGGTTTCTGCAACCAAAACCCCACAATCCCCCACTTCCCACAGACCAGTTAGCATAATGCTGATATGTGGATAAGACTTCTATTAGAAGTCAGAAGAAAGATAAAAGGATACCTAAATCATTCCTCAGAAAGCCTCTGAAGTGCTCACTGGTCAGCCCTGCCCTAAAGTCCTTGTGGCTTTTGCTCTATGAGGGTCTGTCAGGGTCAGTGCTTTCCTCAAGATTTTGTCTAAGTGCTATGACTTGGTTTCTTTTCCCTTCCAGAGCCTTCTGGCGTTTTTTCCTTCTGCCTCTCTGGTTCCATCTGTCACTACTATACAAAGTGCTAAGTTTTTGTAACACACAACAGTTCAGCTTCTTTCTTTCCATTCATCATTGCAAGTGTTCAGCAGGTACCAGTTTTGACCACTACCCAACCCAGTTGGGGTATCTTCTAAAATAAGCATCCATCTAGACCTTGTATATTGTGGCACCCTGGTATGTGTATGTCTAATCTACGTAAGCATCTTTGCTGTATCTTACTCAGCCTGTATCCCTCATTGTCCCACATACTGTTGAATACATTTATTGATGATGCTGGTGTAGAATAACCAGCATCAGGTCAGCAGGTAGAAGACACAGGAGACTAATTTTTATTACTGACTGGAAAATCTAGAAGTATGTGTTTGTGGAGTCACTGGTGAGCCGCAAAGCTGGTAGACAGAAAAGTGCCCACAAGCAACATTGGTCAGGTCTTAAAGTTCCATACACTTTCCAGAATGTTGTGCCTCATTGTATGGGTCTTGGTTACTACTTATTTTCTATAAATACTAAAAAAAAAATCTTAGGAGATACATTTCCCCCAATCTGTTTTATTCTGGAATGAGAAGTGTTCTGGAATGTGCTGCCCTTGGGTCTCTGCGAGCTGAGCACTCTCACCAGGGTGTGAGTTGCCCTCAGATGGGAAGGGTTTGAGAATAGGGATGAGACAATTTAGCAATCACAGGTTTGGTTTGTTGTTGTTTGTTTGTTTGTTTTATTTATGAACCAAGGAAGTGGAACAGCATGTAACGATGCTTGCCAATAAATTTGATGACCTGAGTTTAACCCTGGGAGCCCACATGATAAAAAGAGAGAAATCCCAGAGTGCATTTTCTGCTCTCCACAGCGTGGGTGCATGCGTAACAATCAAAACTAAAATCACTTCTTGAGAAATAACCAACACCACTGTTTGTGTATTATGTGGAAGACACTTTGTTAGAGTGGCTGATGTGACATCACTCAGTCCTGAGAACAACCAAAAGGCAATGTTGTCCACCTCTGAAGAAAATTGTAATCAGAGATTATGTCTCTGACTCTAGTTGGGCTTAAGGGCCCTGTACACCGACTTTTGGTTCTCTTTTGGGTTAGTAAGGAAGGAAAGAAATGAACTAAAAATGAATCAAAGAGTTCCCGAAGCAATCCATAATGTCTTTTTAGTGTCCCTATGCAACAGAAAAAAAAACCCAGAAAAGTAATAATCTTAGTAACAGTTTAAAACTCAAAAATCAATAAACCTAGAGAAGTACTAAATACTTCTGTCCCAATGTGCACAGAGGTTGGACACAATTTCCTCAAGCAATTTTGGGAGTTCACACAGGTCACCAAATTTGCCCTAATTTCACCAGAAATCTAGCTTTGCTTCCTTTATATGATGTAACATCTTGCAGATTGCATTTCTGCCTTTTGGCTATCTTCTAGAGAGAAGCAGGTGGCAGGAACCTGAGGGAAGTGAATTTGTAAAGCAGTTTTACATAGTATTTCCACGGCTTCCATCAAGCTCTCAAAGCTGCGGTGAAGGAAGACCGAAAACTCTATCAGTGTGATTCTTCAAATTGCTTATCAATGGATGCCGCACTGTAATCTTTCCTGACCAGACAATCCTGATAGAAATTTCTTACAGAATTATTTATGCACAATTTTTTATTGAAATGCCATTTTGTTTCTTATGTAGTATTTTTCCTTGAAGATTAAAAAAAAAGAAAAAAAGCTAGGCGGGATGGTGTGTGACTTAAGAAGTGGGGGCAGACAGAGCATAAAGGCTTCCTTATCTGCGCAGTGAGTTTGAGATCAGCTTTGGCTCAGTGGGACCATGTCTAAAAACATTTTTTAAAAGAAAAGCTAGAATCTGTTTTATATATAAAATAATAAACACAAACTTTTCTTGCTATAACAATTTTAGCAATGTATACAAACTTAATTGATCCGATCTAAATAAAATGTAGGCAACTCATGCTCAAAATACTGTAGTATTCTAGAAATTCCCATGTTTAGCTGAAAGAATTTGTGGTTTTCAGTAACTTTCATGCACATCTGACATCTTGTCTAAATTAAATCTGGACTAGGCATGGTGGCTCATACCTGTAATCCCAGCACTGGGGAGGCTGAGGCATGGTTATCATGAGTTTAAGCCTAAGTTGGGCTGTAGCATAAGCTCCTATGTCAACACAAAATCAATCAAATAGAAATTCTTTGATCGCTTTCAGCCATCACTGCCACGCTGTGTCTCTGGGTGATTATATGGACAAATTTGACATTACATTCATTTTTTAAAATCTGTTTTCTTTAACCAAAGCTTTTCTATATGGCCCAGTCTGGCTGGAAACTCACCATTCCACTGCTTCTGTCCCCCATGATGCATAATTATATATGCTACCACTACCATGCATGGCTTCATTTCTTGTTAATATATATAAAAATAATTATTAATTGTTATTAATTAATTACTTGTGTGTTCTAATAATTAATAATGTCATCTATGTCATATACATATGATAGAAATGCTTTTTCTATCAGGATAGAAATATATATATATATATATATATATATATATATATATATATATATATATATACTTATTTTTATTATTTTAACCCAAGTCTTGGTGAATGCAGGCAACATATTACATAGTCTTAGAATCATCCCATAGCATGATATGGGACTCATCTCCTGATAACAAATTCAACCCATGTCGAGGGCCAGGGATATAGTTCAGGGATAGATGCTTGCCTAGCATTCATAAGACAGCAGGTCCAAAACCCTGGTACTACAGAAACATGAGCTGTGCTGAACTTCTCAGCATATTTCTTTTTCTCTAGAAAATTCATGACCTGAATTCTCAATAGACTTTGGAACTAGTGCCTAAAATGGTAAGCTACATTTTCAACTTCTCATGAAATTTGAAAGTCTTAATAACAGCAGATATAAAACCCAGGAAACATTTGTAAGTTTTTGCTTTCCCATTATTTTTACTGAGAAAGGTTTTTATTCCTACTTTGTAGGCATACAGTGTAGCTGTTATTAATGGATGATATAATTTAGTTGGGCATTAATTTTTAGGCAGCAGATTTTTTATTTAGGTAGAAATAATTAACAGTCCTTGTAAAGATTCTCCATCTAGGTGTGATGATCATTTTTAAATCAGTCTTATGCCTTTGGCCACTTTAATATCAACTCTCAAAAGCATTTCTAGTTAATCTATAAATTTTCCATTATTTTCTATAAATATTGTCCTTTGTTATCACAAAAACATCATTGTGGTTGGGCAAATAGTGGACGTAGTACTATTAATTTTAAAATGCCATGTAGGGTTCAAAGCACTGTGTTAAGATCCTGCTGTTTTTTATTTGTCCAACTTTAATTGTGCACTTCTATTAGTTACTGTTTGATGTTTTAAATTTGTTCTCCATGTTCTCTGAGGGCCTGACTTTCCAGTAGCCGATATCCTCACACCCTACAACTGACCTTGGATATCGGATTTCTGGTAACTCTAGTAGCACACACTGTGTCTTGAAGTTGAATGTACCAAACCATTAGCTACAAATCAAGTTTCTTTCAAATATAAGAATTGTTTTATTCACTTACTTTGATTTATTTAATGAGTCTTGAAAGTTATTATTTTTTTCATGGACTTCATTAATTAAGTATCTCAAGATTCACTCCAACATTACTACGATTTGTAGGTAACTTCTTCTCCTCCTCCTCCTCCTTTTTCTCCTTCTCCTCCTCCTCCTCCTTCTTCTCCTCCTCCCCATTCTTCTTCTTCTTCTTCATCATCATCTTCTTCTTCTTCTTCTTCTTCTTCTTCTTCTTCTTCTTCTTCTTCTTCTTCTTCGCCTTCTCTTTCTCCTTCTCCTCCTCCTCCTCTTCCTCCTCCTCCTCCTCCCCCCTCCTCCTCATCCCCCCCTCCTCCTCCTCTTCCTCCTCCTCCTCCTCCCCCCTCCTCCTCATCCCCCCCCCCTCCTCCTCCTCCTCCTCCTCCTCCTCCTCCTCCTCCTCCTCCTCCTCCTCCTCCTCCTCCTCCTCCTTCTTCTTCTTCTTCTTCTTCTTCTTCTTCTTCTTCTTCTCCCTTTTGCTCTCTTCAGACCCACCAGATGAAGGCATTGTATCTCATTACAGATGGTTGTGAGCCACCATGTAGTTGCTGGGAATTGAACACAGGACCTCTGGAAGAGCAGTCAGTGCTCTTAACAGCTCAGGACCTCTCCAGTCCTGTAGATATTTTTTAAGACAAAATGTTGTTATGAAATCATTATGATTATTAAGGAAAACTAAGGCAAAACTCCTAAGCATTTTCAGGAGGACGCAGATTTTTACAGTATGGATAGTTCTTTCATTCTGAATTACATTTCCTGCCTACCCACACTAGAATTAAGGAAGCCAGGTTCTCTGCTGTCCACTGTTCTGCTAATATGGACATTTCTCTCGTCCTTTGTGCCAGGCATGTAGTGCAAGCTTCAACTATTCCCTCTTCTCCTTGTAACTGATGCCAGTTGTGATGTCCAGATGTTTGCAGCTCAGTAAAGTCTCTCCTGCCGTTTCTAGTGTTAGCCACTCACACTGTCTGGGTAGACTTCCTATTTGAGGCTCCACTCTTCTTCCCAGCAGGCTCCTCACTCTCTTCTTTTAAGGTTAAACACTCACTAATTTTCACCCATCCTCTACCGTCACAACTTTGCTTTAGCTCTTGGGTAGCCTGCATACTCTTTAAAATCAAGCTCAGGGTTTTCTTTTCTAAAACTCCACTGTCATCCTGGGAAAATATTCCTCTCACAGCTGCAGTCAGATGAGTTATCCATTCCCCTCACAAATATGGAGATCCTCTTAGACTCTATTCTTCATCTACCTGAATTCAGAAAGTGATAGAAGAGGCATAAGGTAGTATCACTTAGTGTGCTGAATTAGAATTCAGTGCATCAGAAAAAAAAATAGCTTGCTCTAAGACTCCCAGTCTTCATAGATCTTCACTGCATGAGTGGCAACTTCCATTCTGAGTATATGGACAGACTCTCTTCAGCCTTGGAAAAATGGGTAACTGTCAGGTTCAAGTGCATCAGGCAGCAGGGCAGACTTGGCTCTGCCCTTCATTTGGCCTGATAAGAAGGAGAATGAAAAGGAAATTAGATCCACTGTTTCCCCATCAACACTTCTCTGGTCCCCCCAACTGGAACATGCTGGCAATAAAATAGCCCAGTATTTATTTCTCATGTAAGAGCCTTCAAAGCATGTCTTTACACAGCACTCTTAGAATTGAGGGTTTACTTCAGCTGGGTGTTTATCAGGCCAATTTTTAGAAGACAATTAGCAAGTGGGGAAATTAAGAATTCTACCTATTTACTCAATGGATGAACATGTTTTGATTGCTTCACTTTGGATAGTATTTCTTTAATTAAATTATAAAATGTACTTAGTTTTGTGCCAAAGATTTGGCAGACAAACACAACTTATACAAACACAAATACACACACACACACACACACACACAGAGAGAGAGAGAGAGAGAGAGAGAGAGAGAGAGAGAGAGAGAGAGAGAGAGAATAGATAGAAAAATTCCTTACATTTTATCTACTCTTGAAGACATAAGTGAACTGGATGCAGTTCAGAAGTATTTGATTGAGAAGAAGCTTATTCCTGATCTAGGCTGAGTGGGAACACTTACAATGAGTCAGCTGTGCCTGCTATGCACGCAGGCTTTGAAGAGACAGCCGACCCTCCAGAATGTGCTCAACTCTCTTTTTCAGGTAGTAGAGAAACAGAACCCCAGAAAGTTTCCTGGGCTGATTTCAGACACATGGGTCAACACAGAAAAGAATGCAAACATTGGAATAACTTTTCTGCTTCTTGAAACTCATATTCACATACATAGTTATATCCAAAGCCATACTCTCCAACCTGGAAAGGTGGACTCTTTAAGGACATTCACTCTTAACTGTGAGTCCTGCAAAGCACCTTTTTATTGTTTGTACAGCTGTACAGAGTTGAGAGAAAAAGAAACATACTTGCTTTTGAAACTTCTGTTTGAAAACTCTCAATGAGAACCAGAGCCAAGAACAAGAGAACCTCTAAGCATGTTTATTCCTGTTCGTTAAAATGAAAGCATCCTAAAGGGGCAGCTAATCAGCTCCCTGTTTCTGTACTGAGAGACACAGTGTCCTCAGGAAGGAGCAGGAAAAGAAAAAAGAAACAAACTAAACTTGAGCCTGGGAAAAGCAGAAGTAATCTCTTCTCTTAAAGCTAATCGTTTTCTTTTTTTGCAAAGCCGTAACTATGACAGTGTTAATAGAAGGTAATGAATTCACTCCTCATGGTTATCATTTTTATCCAGCATGATAGGGATTTTCTCTTACAGTCTTATGTCTCCATCCTCTGAAGGCCTACATACCTACAGCCAGGCTACACACTGACAAGTAAACTGAGAAGGTCCTAACTTGAGAAGACAAAGGTTTGGAAATTTCCCCAGAAATTTACATTGAAGAAAAAAAAGATCCATTTATCCCAGCCCGCTGCTCCTGTCCTCTGAAACAGCAGGGTATATACTGACACAATCCATCCAGAAATATTGTTATCAACATAAAATTGACGTTTTGCTTACATATCAGCCTCAGGTGTAAGTTATACAGAGAAAAGAGAGAGGGAGGAACAAGGACTTGATAAACATTGGGAATGGTAAGTTACTTTTAATTTTTTTTCAAGCACAACAGTCTTAATTTGAAAGAAGGAAGGGTTTTTTGTTTGAGTGTTTGTTTTGTTCTAACTACAGGGTATATAATTTGAACAGTAAGTAAAAAAGTTTGCTGGTCTAGAGTATGTTAAGACTGTAATTTACACATGACTCTGTCCCACGGTGTTATGAAAAACACCCAATATTTGCAGAAACAACCAGATGACACACGGTTAATGGATGGGGAGAAAGCGCACGCCCTTGAGCCACCCTTCATCCTTGACTGCTTTGATTATTACTGGGGACCAGCAGGCCTCTTCTGAACACCCCGGCTCCAACTGTGCCTGACTTTGTATGATCAGCTTAGGATCCCTCTCTGACCTAAGCAGGAACGAAAAGGAGAGACCGCTATAAAGATGCTCGCCAGTGTTCGTTGTCACCCTGTCCCCAGTAGCTAGAAAGTGGAACGGGTGTGGATGTCCACCTTCTGCTGAGAGAGCAATGAAAACATGGTGCATATTCACAATGGAATGTTACTCAGATATAAAGAAAAATGAAGTAATGGGTTTTTCAGGCGAGTGAGTAAAATTGGAATCAGGTATGCTGAGTATGGTACTATAGGCACGGACCTAAGCGAATGCTGCACATTGGCATGTCCTCTGTCGTGGGATGATCCTAAAACTGAAACAACAGCAAAACCAACAACATAGCAAAAATAGGGCCACTGGGAAAGAGATGCCTTAAGGGGTTGGGCAGGGAGACAATGGATTACAGGTAATATGACAGTAAAGGGGGAGATTACTTAGGATGGAAAGGGTTAAGCACGGAGTGGAGGGGAAGGGAACACCCAAGAGTAAAACACAAGGATTAATCAAAATAAAACCAGTATGAAAAAGTCATAAAGAAACATCCTACTTTTAAACCAATATATTTTGTTACCTATAATAAATTTTTATTTTATATATATGTAAAAAAAATTTTAGAAGGAATTTGAAAAAAAAGGTACTCACAGTCAGGAGCAGTTAGTCATCAAACAGCATCTCCAGTCCCAGGGGTGGGACTCTCCTCCCCTTATGAGCTGCTGAGGGGGGGACCCCGGGAACCTGAGGAAATATTCTGAAGGTGAGAAGGGTGTGTCGTGAGACAATATGGTAGATTTGGGGAAGTGAAAATGCAGGATGCAGACAGTCACTTCGGCAGAGAATTTTGTGGGGAGGTAAAGTGGAGGTGATCTCATGCAGACATGCAGTGTTCATGCACAGGTGTACATATATGTCTGTGGAGACTAGAGCACAACCTTTGGTGTCACACCTCAGAAGTCATCTTTGTTAAGGCTGCCTACCAGAGAGTCCTAGGAATCTGCACGTTTCTAGCTGTGCTTCCAAGTAGGTGCTACTAAGCTCAGCATTGCTTCTTCATGCAAGCACTTTAACAACCAATGCACACATGTTTATCAGCTTTTTAGTCACCTCATGGCTTCTCAACTCTTCTATCTGTAAGCTTTGTGAAGAATGGCTTCCATAGGAGTCTAATCTGGTGTGGAATTTGCAGAGGGAGGTAAAGAATAAAGCTTAAGCCCCCCCCCCCCCCTTTTTTTAGAAAATTAAGAATTTCTAGGCAGGGACAATACAAAATTAAGCCAAGCATGAGACATTCTGAATGTGGGACCCTGTGGGACTTGCAAACCACATACCCATGATGGTGGCCTGTTTGGAGAACACAGTGAGGAGAACTATTTCAGGACTGGGTTGGAGTCAGAGTGATGAGGGTTCTTTATCCTTGTTTGTGAAACAAACTGATGCACATGAGGCAGACTCTGGAGTCTAAGAACATTGCAAATGCTTCCATTTGTCCTCTTGCCATAGACTGGGAAGCTATTTCTCTCTGGCAAGTACATAGGACAATCACTGAGTATTGCCAGCCAGAGAGGGCCACTGGATTCATGTGTCAATCATGCAGCCATAACTGAGGGACCACGTGGATGACCTTTGTTCTCCAGTTCTTCTACACACCAAGCTATTTTTGGAAGGTAGAGCAGAGAGCACGCTCTACCTAGAACTCAGTGGTAAATCTTATTGATAGAGTTCAGCACAGCCCAGGTAAACAAAGATGTTCTTAGAAAGGACATGCAGGGGTGAGGCAGGGAGTAGCGGTGATGGTACAGAGCATCTCTTGTAGACAAAGGCAAGAAAGACAGCTCTTAAGGTCAGATTAGTTACAGATGGGAACACTTGGGACACCTTACTGATTTTTTTTTCTTCTTCATTTCACCTTCAGTGAAATGGTGTTTTTATTTAATTTTCCATCATGTTTTAAATTGACAACCCGTAAATGTTTATTAAAACATGCTTTCTCATACAGGCACACATTGAAAAAAAAAGGTAAAAACCGAATAACTCAAGATCCACCTATCATAATCTCTCTTGAAGCGAAAACCTAGAAAAGTAACACTCTTAAGCAGTTTTCTAGTATGTAACACATGTGTACTAATATAATCAGTTCATAGATTGTTTGAATTTATTCCTGTCTGGCTAAAACTCAGTACTACCGTCTGTAATCTTACTTCTCCCTGAATTTAACAGTTTAGATTAATATCCCATGACATTTGTCCCTATCTTGTTTGACATAGCTCACCGCCCCCGGTTGAAGATTGTTAGATAGTTTTATGTTTTAATATTATTCCATTTTTTATAGTACTATATTTTCCTTATTCTCTCTTCCATTCATACCCATTTACTTAGGTAATTTTGTCTTTCCTGACTAAGATTACTATGGACAGGAAGTGAAGATAATTGTTTGATATGCAGGTTTGATTTAATTTCATGAATAGCTACCCATAGTAGAAATTTCTGGATCACACGATAGTTTTGTGTTAGATTTTTTTCATAATGGCTGCACCAAATTACTTTTACACCAATAATACACAAAGACTCTTTTGTTTGATTTTTTTTTTCTTAAGATTTTAACTTTTGTTTATGCGTCTATGTGGGAATGTATTTCACATGGCTGTAGTGCCAGTGGAGACCATATGACAGTAACCTTCTTCCGTGGCCTGGCTTGGTGCACGCTATGTCATCTGGCTGCTCAGGTCCTCAAGAAGAACACCCAGTTCTCTTACCCACTAAGACGTCTCTCCAGGCGCCGGATTCCCTTTGGCCCACATTCTCACCAACAGTTCTACTGTGTCTTTCCCAATAGCCATCTTGACATGTGTCAGTAATCTGAAGGACCCGGTGAGTAAGACATGCTGAACATGTTTCCACCATTTGCTGGACACGTGCATACTTTTCAGAGGTAGTAATAAATCTTTGCCATTTATAAGACCAGGTTATTTGTTTTCTTGTTGTCCAGTCGTTTCAAACACCAATTTATTCTGGACATGATCCTCACATCGAGTATCTGTTTCCAGAATGTTCCTTCCTGTTCCACGGGCAGACTTTTGCTCTGCTGGCTGTGCTCTGTGAAAGTGAATGTGCCTTACTGTTTTTTATGTATTTACACTGACTTTTGCTCCTGTCGTGTGTAAAGATATGGATTATTTTTATGCCCATGTATTTTAACTTAGAATTTCTATTAGTGGGAATTTATCTCATCGGAATAACATAAGAATACCGCAAGGCTTTTGGAACAGAACAGATAATGTTTTCCCCTTATGGTAATACATATAAACCCCAAACAATGAGATTCCAAGCCTGGGGGGATTCATTATATTGCTGCTGTGGAAAGTACCACAATTCTGTTCCAGGAGGCTCAAGACTGCTGTAAGTCCAGCTTGCAAGGATCCGCTGCCTCTTTGGACGTCCATGGGCACCAGCACACATGGCATACACTCAGACAGCCACATATAAATACAATTAAAATCTATATGCAATAAGGAGACAGTCATATTTCATAATTACATGTCTCGTAAGTCATGTTTTCTACACTACATATTTGACAGGAAGAAAAGATAAATCGGTAAATGATCACCATTGAATGACCTTTATCTATGAACATATACATATGGATGTATATTTGAATGTTAGCATGTTAGCTTTTCATTTCTCTATTTAATTTTATTGTTGAAATATAACATAATAACATTTCTACCTTCTCTCTCTTTCTCCCACATCCTGCCCTATGTCTCTTCTTGCTCTCTTTCAAATTAATGGCCACTTAAAAAAAAAGTAGTTTGCTTTAGAAAATTGTAGCTTTATACTATTTGGTAATAGTATTTGCATTCTTTATACCAAGTATCTAAATGTGCTTGTTTTGTTTCATTCTTGGTGTTTGTTCATTTCAGCTTCTGTTCACAAGGTAATTCACTTTCAGGCCATGGGTCACCTTTGTTCTCTTACATACTCAGCTTTAAACAAAAAGTAAAAGTAGAAAGATCCAGCATATTAAATCTTGAGCTGTAAGAAAAGCAAGTATTTCTGGGTGTCAGGTGCCACAGTTTCTTGCTTTGAAACAAACCATCACAGTCATGTAGAATCACTTCCTCTGCTGAGGTCCTTTTGCCTTTCCTCTGGTGATAAAGGGGTCTTGGCAGCTTAGGGAATCTGACGAGACACAGCAACAGAGGATGAGCAGCGAAGAAAGAAATCTTCCAGCTTGTATTTTAAGGAGCATACTTCTCTGGGTCCAGCTGGTCCTTGAGAACCTCCACGTCGCCATGACCTCTCCTCTTCCTCTCACCTTACTGATTTGTAATCTCGATTATCTTAATTTCTCTGTTTATTTTGGAACTTGACCATTGGACTACTTCTCAACCCTCATTTTCAAACATGCGCCTCATTTACTGCTTAGGATGCTGGAATGGTAGAACAGACACATGACACCCCCCCCCCCGAAAGTCCCAGCTATCACATTGATTTCCCAAGCACCAACTCTGGAATTATCACTTGTTGTAGAGCCAAATGACAATAAAATATGAGTCATATTTGTTGCCCAATTTTTTTAAAAAGTCTACTTAAAATAATAATTCATACATATTACTTAATATTTATATGTACACGCCTACGCTCACAAAGTAGAAAGGACATGACAGCATCAGAACACAGACTACAGCAATGTGGAAACAAAGCTACCATGTTGTCGCAGACGCATATCTGTGACCATAGAAGGCCGAGGCTGGAGTTCTCAGGTTCTGTGCCCAGTTGCCACAGACTGTACAGAGACATGTGTGTAGTTATAGGAGAGGGGATGGTTTGTTATGAAAGAGATGCACGGGGCCTCCTCCCCTGTGGCCTGGCCCCAAGAAGGCAATGAGGGAAAGCACTGAGGTGTGTGGTCCCAGTGACTTAAAAAATTAATACTTTTCCATTTTCATTAAAACATAATTACATGTCTTCCTCCTTCTCTTTCCTCCCTCCAATCTCTCTGATATTTCTTCCCTCTAATTTTTCCCATGTACTCCATCCCTCTAAAATCCGTGGCTCCTTTTCTTTGATTATTAATGCTATACATGTATATGCATAAATATATAAATATAGCCCATTGAGTCCACTTAGTGCTGCTTGTGTTCAGGGTTGAATGCTTGGTATTGGATAAGCAGTTAGGGGTTCAGAGCTGAAAAAGACTAGCTCTCCTCATCTCTTAAGTCGTTAGTTACCTGTAGTTCTTTTTGTCTAGGGACCCTATGAGATTCCTACCCCAACCTTCCACAATAGCATATCTGTTGGTATAAAATTGTTCGGGTCTTGTTCAGGCAGCCATATTGTTATGGTGTCATGGGTCACATTTGGAGATAAAATCCCACATCAGACTTCTTGGGTATTACCAACCACTGCCAGGTCCCTATAATGCATACCTTTCTGAGCATGTTCCCTAGAATGAATGAAAATGGTGTAGACTAAGAGCTGCCAGTCTTTCCGCTGTGGCTACTTTGACTATGTCAGTCTCTGAAACTTTCTCCTGCATATGATATTGTTCTTCCTTAGCATCCTGTTGGTAGAAGACAGACAAAGTGCTGTCTAAAGAAAATGTTTGTTAGACTGTTGAGAAGGTTTGGAAGTTAAGGGCACCTGCCATCAAGCCTGCAGGGTTAACTCCCAGTACTTGAGTACCATCCCCAGGACCCATGCTCTGGAGAGGGGAAATCAGTGTTCCCATTTCAGGGTTCTCAGGTTCGTATTAAGGACAGATTCAAATGGAAACTCAAGGTTAATTTTATTAGAGTTTAAAAGAAAACTCTAAGGCAGGCAAGCTGTAAATCTTCACACATGTCTGGAAGAGAGAAAGGGGAAAACCACATGCTATTTAAGCTGGCATGGAGATCAGGTATATGGGGGAGAAACAGCCATATGACATCAAGTGGGAGCTTTAGAGAGAGGGTAAACAAGTCCAAAGAATCAGAAAGGCATACCTAGCTTCTGGGCAGCTTGCAAAAGGAAGATGCAAGGGGGAGGGGGAATTACATCTTTTTTGTCTTGGGTCCTAGAAAGTGGTAAGACCCAGCTGACCCTCAAGGTTCTTTTCTTCACTGTAGGGCCTGCAATAGGAGGGGGTGATCTGGGAAGAAAAAGCACATTAAGGGTAATTATTCTGCCTAACTCCTTAGCATGGTCTAGAGTGAGCCTTCTTTGCTTCGGGTTACCTTGGCCGAATAATTGACCTGGCCCAACTGAAATGTTCGGTTTTTATCCAGGCCAGAGGTCATATTCTCTTGGCCAGACGGAGTTTTTTTTCTTAGTGGCATTTCTTGTTACTCTAGCATGCTAACCTCCAACTGTGCACTCTGGCATATACATGTTTACATGCATGTGCTTGGGTGCACACTCATACTCACACACACACAAACACACATACACAATAAATACAAACAATTAAATAAATGTTAAAAACCACATTTGTACAACGGATTGTTCAAAGGGATAGCCACACTTCACATTGAATAGCATGAGACCACATTTGTTCTTCAAACTGCAGATAGGAATCTACTGCATGACCCTTGAAGGACATTTGCTTGGGTAGAAGAGTATGTGCATTTTCTGGTTGGTGAAGTAACAGTGAATGAGTGAATGGCAGGCTTTTTTTTTTTTTTTTGTAATAAACCATAAAAGCATGAACATCCTGAGTTGTCCATTGGCAGAGCTTACGTACTCCAAACCAATTAACAATCACAACAGAAGGAATAGTACCTTACAAGGTCACAGAGGTTAAGAGACAGCAAGACAACACTCATCTGACTGGGTTAATGACTGTAGACATCTGCTGGTCTTGGTGTGACTAGTGATTGACAGTTCTCATAACAGTGGTGATTTCCTCTGTCTTTTCTGTGTTATTACCACTGTGGCCCTTAGGCCAGAGGAGTAACCAACTCAGAGGAAGCTTTGAACCAACTTTGTAAAATAAAAGAGTGAGTTGTCTTAAGGATTCTATTGCTGTGATTAAACCTGGAGACCTAAAGAAACCTGGAGAAAGAAGAGTTTATTTGGCTTATAGTTCTACATCACTGTTCATCACTGAAGGAAGTCAAGATGGAAACTCAAGGAGAGCAAGAACCTTGGAGCAAGAAATGAAGACCACTGGAGCAATACTACTTATTGGCTTGCTCCTCATGGCTTGCTCAGCCTGCTTTCTTATAGAACCCTGGACTGCCAGCCTAGGAATGGCACCACCCATAGTGGGGTGGGCCCGCTCACATCAATCACTAATTAAATAAATGTTCCATAGGCTTGCCTACAGGCTGATCTGATGAAGGCATGTACTCAGTGTGGCTCCCTCTTCTCAGATAACTCTATGCAGCACAGACATGTGATGCTATGTTTAAGGTTCAAGGTGGCATTCAATCCATACACATCTAAGAAGAACCATTCTAGAAAAAGGAGTTAATGCAGTTTGTCCTTCCATTCTGCCATTAGGGTAAAGCTGAAGAAACTTAAGGAATGTTCTCTTTCAGAAGCACTTGAATATCTACATCCCTTTCAGGCTTGTTTCCTTCATACCAGAGCCTAGAAGTGTAAGTGTTGATTGTTGATCCTAACATCTACAAGAGTTAACAGTAATAAGGGTTGTGAGAGTGCTTAACACACTACAAACAAGGCAACTCTTAATCCTGACTATCTTGTGTGTGCAGCCTAAGAACCTAATCCAAGCAGGGGAGCTGATCTAGTGCAGAATGGATTTTAATGAAGTCAAATCTACCAACAGGCCTTCAGCTAAATACAGAGAAAATTTAAGCCCCTTGATTAAGGATATACCTGTAAGAAGAAAATGTAGGTAATGTTCCAACTATGAACATCTGAGATATCATATCCTAAGAAAAAACAAAAGGGCTGTGTATACCTCAGTGGTAGATATTGACTTAGTATTTGAGAAGCCCTGGCTTTGTGTTCTCAGCAACTCAACAACTATAGACCATGTTTTCTTTTCTTATCCTAGCACCGAATAATGCCTGGTGTATCTGTCACCTTCTGCTGCAGTTGGCCTAAGCTGCCCTGTGGTCTGTGTGTTGGGGACCAGCCATGCTTTTGAGTTCCACTTCCTCTCCCAGGGTGTCCAGACACTGGAAGAAGGAATCTGAGCTGGGATGGGGTAGGATCTGCAGAATTCCTGTCTAGCTAGGAGTGGATGCCAGGGAGGGCCAAGAGAAAGAACTTTCAGAAGATTTCAGGGTTCCGGTTCTTTTAGGCAATGCTTAATAAAACAGCTCTCTTAAACAATCTTCAGTGAAAGAGCCAGTGCATACATACTTTATTCGAGGTGAACCAAGGCTTTATGTGAACCTTGGAGAGGGGGAAGGTGCTTTTCAGGATGAGTATAAATCATTGGCCAGAGCTTAACCTACTGTGAACACCTCATTTGCACGGAGAGGCATTCCAGGTACTTGCTGGGTGGATTCTTGTGGGGAAAGAGGAAATTGAACTTGTAGTTTACCAAGGACTGTGTGACCTTCCTCAGATAGAGGGTGTGTGGGTCAGGTTCCACAGATAAGGTCCTGCTGTTAAGGGGAACAATTCATTTTGCCCTGAACTCAGAAGAGTTTTCCAGACACAATAAACTTCCATCTTAAGTAGCAGGTTTTCCCAACACTGCCCCTTACCCTGAACCTCTATAGCCCCTGAGGTTAATTTCCCTTCCCACAATTTCAGTCATTGTTATGTAGCCCAGCCATTTTGACTGCATACTCTTTTGGTTCCCATGCATTCTCTCCCCTTTCTTTCTCTTCCTTTCTCATCTGGTTCAGCCTGGACCCTTGCAGATGCCTCTGGCTGTTCTCTCCTCACCTCTGCAATAGAAACCTCCTTCTCAATCATAGGAACAGTCCTTTCTTCATTTTCATTCACAGATGACTAGAGTTCAGTTTCCACCACCATGTTGGGTGGCTCATAACTACCCCTAATTCCATCTCCAGGGAATCTGATGCTGCCTTCTGGCCTCTGTATAGCTGTGTTTCCTCCCCCCCCCCCACACACACACACACTTAACTAAAATAAATCTTCAAGGCTTGCTAGTTCAGCTCTTTCCTCTCCGACCCTAGCCTCTTCCTTCTGACAAATAGAAAAAAATTAAAGAGGTCTTCCTTAGCACACACCTCTTTCTCTCAAACCTCTTCAGTAAACAATGACCTGCACGTTACATTCTCTGTGCCTACATTGTGTTTTTCATTCTAAGAAAGAAAACTGATTTCTATCTCAGACTCTCAGTTTCAGCGGAAATAAAAATAATATCTTCTCTCTGTGTGGTTGATTTCTCCTCCTCATTGCACATGATTCTAACATTCAACACAAGTGGTTTTTTTTATCTCATTTAACTGTCAGATGGGTCTCCCTGCTCCCACCCCTAATAATTGTTTCCAGTGTGATCTTCCCTTTATATGTCTCCACTGGCAAGAAGAAAGAAACTAAGTCTGAAAGCCTGGCTTTTTGGGGTGTGTGTCCTGTAAGCTGAGGACTTTGCTCATTCTTCTTGGCATTACTGTCTTGCTTTCAGGTCCTGGGAGTTAAAATTAGGGATGCAAAAACTGGGACTTCCATAGCTCAAAATGTTGCTGGCTACAAAGAGTACAAACTGGTCCTGAGATTCATCTTTCAGCTATGAACCCATGGCTAGCAGGGGTTTACTTAACATAAGTGTCAAAATTTTTGCCAGAGCTAAATTAACAGTTCAAAGTTACTCATCTGCTGATGAGGATATGATGAGTACCAGACAGCACCCTGTAGCTGGCCCCCTCCCCCACCAGTTCTCTGGCGTTCTTGATTGGGAAGGAAAATAACATTGGAATAAGGACATCGTGAGTTTGAATCTTTTTTTTTTTTATCACTTTCTAGGTGAACTTAGCCTCTGTGCTCTGTTTTCTCATCTACACACTGAGTGTGCTATGACATATATATGTACCCAGTGCAGAGACATATAATTAGAGCTGTCAAAGGCTGGCGGGGGGTGGGGCGGTGGTGGAGCCTTAATTGTTACAGTTCTCGATGCATGGGGTGAAGAAGAAAATTTCATTGCCCAGAAGTCCTGTGGAAATGCTGGGTGTTGTGTATTTGTAATCCCAAGGCTGAAGATGCAGAAACGGCCAGATCTTTGGAGCACACTAGCAATGCAGCCTACTTTGAAAGTTTCAGACCAACAAGAAACCCATCTTTAAATAAGGTGGGTGGTTCCTTAGGAACAACTCCCAAGGTCAACTATTGGCCCCAACACACACTTGCACCCAAGAAACAAACAAACAAACAAACAAACACACACACACACACACACATACACAATTACCCACATTTGCACACACTCATGCACACACAGAGACATGCACATACATTGTACTGTATTTGAGTTTACTTCATCAGGAGCATTCCAGCAGGGAAATCTTGTAAGGCTGGCTCCTTACTGCTTGCCTATAGAAGGCCAAGTCTGTGTCACGGTGCTGATGACATTAAGTTCACAGAAGCTGCCCCTTGCCCAGGGTTTTGTGCTATGAGCATTGTTGAATACTGAGCGGCAGTTGATTGATTCGCAGTGCCAAGAGATAGCTGGGGTAAGTCCTCTTTGACTCAGGATTTGAGTCTTGGGCTGGCAAGGAGGATGTCTGGGGGCTGGGAACAGAGCCCCGAGCCAGGGAAATGTATGCTTTGGGAAGCTGAGCAACCAAATGCTTCCCTTGGAGTTATCCTCAGGGTCAAGGTTACTCTTTTTATTATCTACAATGCTGACATTCAACAGCTTGGAGAGAAGTCTGAACTTGTTTTTGTTTTTGAGACACAGTCTCACACTAGCTCTGGCTGCCTTGGAACTCATAAAAATTCACCTGCCTCGGCCTTCCATGTGCTAGGTTTAAAGTTATGTCCCACCATGACTTGTCTAGGGGTTTTGATTTTTTTAATTTTACAAGCAGGGGTTTATTTATTTAAAAGGCAAACATTTTATTTTTTATTTATGTCTATAGTGGTCTGGTGTGTGTGTGTGTGTGTGTGTGTGTGTGTGTGTGTGTGTGTGTGTGTGTGTGGTTATGCTTGCTTGTGTATATATGCACAAGAGTATGTGCAGATGCTCATGGAAGCCAGAAGTGGGTGTCAAATTCCCCAGAGTTAGATTCCAGGCAATAATCAACTGCCAAACATGGCTGCTGGGAACTCAGGCCCTCTGCAGGAGGCATCTTTCAACCTGGTCTTGAAAGATGGGATCTGAGCTTCCAACCGTGATTGTGTCTTGGTAAGATGTATAAGACGAGGAACTGAGAAAGGCATGTCTAACCAGGAACAGAATTTTTGCTATCTGCTCTGCAGTTTTATACTAAGGATAAAACAGATGTTAGCCTATATTATAACTAACACATATTGAGCACTGAATGCCTTGCGGGAATTTTGCTAAATATACTATTTATTTAATTTTCCCAGCAACCTGGAGACAGGACCTTGGCTGTCGTTGTTTCACAGCAGAGGACTGCCTGGGGTTGAGGAGAGATTAATTGCCCAAGGATTTATGGCTAAGCATAAGAGGTGGAAATAGATAAGGTGCTCAGCATCTACTAGAGGCGACCGTCCCCCACTTCCTCAAATGAACAAATAAACAAAAGCAAAATCCCTTCGGGGAGAAGGAGTTTCATCGGACTGCCTCATAGTCACACCTCCTATGGCTGCTGATTATACTCCGGATGTGAACTATGGCTTGTTTTAATGCTTCCCCAGATGTGTATCTCTGTCTACGTGGGCACTTGCCGCACCTGCAAGGCCAGGATAAGAAAAATACATTCCCATGTGGTATGGAGGAGTGGGAGGCCGGAAAAGGTCTGAATGCTGCTGTCTGGGCCTCAGTAGGGCAGCAAACAAAAGCAGAGAGAGAGGCAGGTTAGAAAGAAATGGCAATCCAGCACACTTAAAGACCGCCTAAATAGGTGGTTCTTAACTAATGAATCACTACCCTCCAGGGGTAGAAAGACACTTTCACAGGGGTTTCTTAAAACCATTAAAAAGACATAAAAATTTACATTACAATTCATAACAGTAGCAAAATTACAGTTACAAAGTAACAACAAAAATAATTTTATGGTTTGGGGAATCACAACAACAGGAGAAACTCTATTAAAGGTCACAACATTAGGAAGATAGAGAACCTAAACACTAAGTAGAAGTCTCTTTTTTCCTTTTTCCCTTTTCTCTCTTTTCTTCCTTCTTTCTTTCTTTTTCTCTCTCTTTTTCCTGTCTTTCTTTCTTTTTTCTCTTTCTCTCTCTCTTCCTTCCTTCCTTCCTTCCTTCCTTCTTTCCTTCTTTCTTTCCAGTATGCCTTTATGTGCAAACAAGCATATGCCTCGCTGCATGTGTGCCACAGGTACATATGGAAGTCCGTGGACAACTCCACTAGGTGAGTCTCTCCTTCCACCGTGTGGGTCCTGGGACTTAAAGTCAGTCATCATTCGTGACAGTAGACCTTTCCCCGCTCAGCCATCTCACCAGACCTAAAAAGTCTGTTTTTTGTTAATTAAGAAAAAATAATCAGAAAATTCTTTTGGCTTATCAATCTTCAGTTTTGTTTCTCTAAGAAGACTTCTTTTGCTACTTTTATTTTTTACCTGACAAGGGACTTTTAACGTTTTCTATTAGAAAATAAACAAGAAATAGGAAAGGAAATATGTTTCTTTCTTATTCTCTGCCCCTCCCATAGACCTTTCTTCTAGCGTTTCAAAAAAAAGAATTTTTTTGTATTATTTTAGTGTGTGTGTGTGTGTGTGTGTGTGTGTGTGTGTGCAGTGAACTGAACCCAGGTTCTCTGCAAGAGCAGTAAGTGCTGTGAACTTCTGACTGATTGCTCCCTTTGGCTTTAGGCAGGCATTTTTCAATCTAAATGGAGAGAATGTCCCAAGGTGTGCACACACACGTGTGTGTGTGTGTGTGTGTGTGTGTGTGTGTGTGTGTAAAGCAGAGAAGGGAGATTAAGTCAATGAGGCCACAGTAGAAAGAGAAGCAGTTAACAGGACCCAGTGCCCAGAAACCCCCAAATCCATCTTTTGGGTACTGACGGCATCTTCAAATTTGAAGAAAGGGAGGATAAGGGAAGGGAAAGATATGCATAATTTCTCATTCTGCCTCAGGTGTGGTCCAGCAGGAGCACCTCACAGGATTTAGTAGATGGCACATTGTCCTTGTATACTTGGAGGTCTGAGTTTGCTCCCCCACTGAACAGAGGATGAAAACTGAAAGGTGCTGTTTAAAAATCCTTCTACTTCAAGTACAAAACAGCTGCTTGGCCCTACTTCTCCACCGAGGACTCAGCAAGGTAATTGTCTTCTTCCCCATTTTACAACTAGTGCTACTATAGCCTGTCTTAGGACTTCACAACAGAAAAGGTTTGTGTGTGTGGTGTATTGCCCTCTCTTTCAATGAGTTTCCTTTAAGCACTCTGACTTACTTTAGCAAGCATTGTGGACTTTAGCAAGAGCTGCCTTTCCTCAGGTGCTCATCAAATAACAGGAAGTCTCTAAGAATGTTAAGCATGTAAGAATCCAGTGACTGCCCAGGCCACATAATGCAGACCTGATGTAGGCCTCTCTCTCTCTCTTTCTGTCTCTCTTTGTCTCTTTGTCTCTTTGTCTCTGTCTCTTTCTGTCTCTGTCTCCCTGTCTCCCACACCACACCACACACACACACTCACACACACACACACACACACACACACACACACACACTCACACACACACACTCACACACACACTCACACACACACACACACACACACACACACACACACACACACACACACACACATGAGCGCTCGCACACACACAAAAACTGACAGGCACCGAATGAGGCTTGCCCTGTGTCTATCTACCCAGCAGATTCCCAGGTACCAAGGTTTGTATCAAAGTGGGTATTGGTGGTCACACTGTGGAAAACCCCAACTCTCAGAAAGGTCTAAAAGAAGACCCAGTTTCCTTCTCTTCAGAGCCTTAGTCAAGACTATCTGTGTGGTGATTGAATTTTCCTCAAAGCCCCTAACATGCTGCTGTTAAGCACTGATAAGCCATCTAATAAATTCCATACCTTCAGCAATCCATCTCAGTGTCTGTCTTGAACCCATACATGATCTGAGCAAGGGGTGGGGGTGGGGTTACCCAATGGTCTGATGTAAGAAGTGACGTACTTTTGCTGTTTAAGCTGAGGTCTCCTTGTCTAGTGAACCTCCTGCTTCTGCCTCAAAAGAGCTGAGAGAGAATGGTACCCACAGGCTTTCCTCCCCTACTCACACCCATGACTCTATCTCTTGGCATTTCCTTATGCTAATGTGTCCAAGGCTTGGCAGGGGAACCAAGTCAGTACAGTTAAGTAACAGAGCCAGGCATCTAACTCATTACAACTTGGTTCAGACTATTCCCAAGGTTTTCTTCATTGTTGAGGCTCAGAGAAATGTCTGTGACCATAGAAAATTAACCAAAAAGAGTGGCTCATACCATCCCTACCTTCCCATACTCAAGAGGTTTCAGAACCTTCTTGCATACATAGAAGTTACTTAGACAGTATATGGAAACACAGGTCTCTAGTGTTTATTTTAGTGTGTGTGTGTGTGCCTGACTGTGTATTATACAGGTACATATTTCTCATTTGCTTTCAATCCTACCCCACTTTTTTTTTTGAGACACAGTCTCACTATGTAAACTAGGTTAACCTTAAATTTCAGCAATCCACCTGTGTATGACTCCTGAGTGCTTACATTAAAAATGTGCACAACCATGACCTGCTCCACATTAGGTTTATGAGGCCAGGTCTCCCATGAACCCTGAAGTTCACTGTTTAAGCCAGACTGGGGCACAGAGCTTCAGGGTTCATGAGAGATCTGAACCTTCCCAGTGTTGGCAATGCAAGCACAAACTACTGTGGCCAGAATGGTTTACATGAATTCAGGGGAATCAAGCCCAGGTGCCCCTAGGTTTTTAAGGTAAGCAATTTGGTAACTGACCCATCTCCCCAGCCCGAGCAAATCATTTCTAAGAAGCGCTTGACAGCACGGAAGCTGTTGGTTCGGTTGGGGTAAGATTCTGAGAATTGGTCTCCAGTCTAAGAGAAAGCAGGTCTCAAACAAGTCTTTTTTTCCCACCTCTCAGACTCATATATGAACAATGGTCAAAACCAATTCTGACCATGTCTCTTTAACGTGATCTCTTAGTCATCCCTTTCAAATTCAGCAGCAAGGGTGGGTTCTCCGTAACATTCTCTCACTCTGGTGAAACAGATGGAAGACGGGGCTAGTCCCTGGCCAAGCTGACTCCGGGAAAGCTGAGTCACATTACCACCAGCACCAGGTGAGGCTCTCAGACAGCCCAGTTATCCTTGGCAGAGCCTGGCAGCGTGTGGTGATGGAATTCAAAAGCTCCTTTCCCTGGGCCCTGGTGAGGGATATGGCTGAGAACTAAGAACCAGGAAGTCTTATCCACAAAACCAACGTAAGCCTTGGCAGCACATCACAGAGAGGAGATCCTCTGCTCTGGATCAGAGAATCGTTCAAATTCCAGTCGGGTGTCACCTCCCATTCGGTTGGCATCGTGTAGCTGCTGGCAATGTTTGAACTGATGATTCCTACCCAGCAAGATAAGGTCTTGCCAAACCCATGCGGGCTGGCATTTTTGGGTGATAAGTTTCTCTTCTCCTAGGGTGTTAACTGTGAAGAGACATAAAACCATAGAAAATCCGAGCACGAAGAGACCTTTGAGGTTATCTGTTGGACACAGGCTTGCCGTTTCACAGATTAACCATGGAAACAATAAGGCAAGCTGGGTGCGGCCCTCCCAGGGTTTCCCTGACCCAGAGAGAATCGCCCCCCCTTCACAGGACTCAGTCTGTGGGATGGAATCCCGGCTCATTTAGCTAGGTTCAAGCCGGGTAAAATGTGGACCTATTATAGAGTTAGCAGTAGTGACCGAGTTATGAGAACCTTCCTACATTTTCCCCCCTGATCTGACTCTCCATTCAGCTTGCCCCAGTTTTCAGAAGACTTCGAAATGAGCTAAACTGTTGCTCAGGCGGGGGATAGCTTCGAAATGAGCTAAGCAAGCATAAAGTCCTGAGTTCAGTTCTCAGTACCCCTGTAAGCCATCATGCTTGTTGTGGGCATCAGAAGCTGTTTGCAGTCAGTCTCCGAATTCAGCAATGACGTCACCCCAGACACAAGGACCCTCTTTCGATGGTTGCCTTGGCAACCGCTACATATTCCTGACGTGTGCCTCACCTGTGCTTGGTGTGTGCATGATTTCATCACGGGCCCCAAATGAAAGGATAAATGAGACTGTCTAAACCGCGTGTGCTCTGGGAGGAGTTGCAGTGTGATGGTAACGTAGTCGCATGGCATGGGATAGACCACTGGCTCAATCAAAAGAGAGCGTATGCACGTGAACAAGCACGTGCGTACAGAGAAGTTGCGCGGGGTGAGGGAGCTGGGAGGTGAGGGGTGGGAGATTTGGAGGGTTCAGGGTCGGGGGAGGAACTGCCCCATGGTTTGGTTTTCAAAATAATGTACTTGTGCCGTTAGTGCTAAGGTCTCCCCGTGTAGCTTAGATTTGCCTCAAATTCATGAGCCTCCATAGAGCCGAGGGATGACAGGAATGGGGTACCATGACCATTTGAGAGGTGAAATCTCTTAAAAGAGAACCTCAGAAGTTTAATTTTAATCCCAAAAACTAGATCTGTACATATACAATGAGAGGTTCTTTGTAGCTTCCCTGAGGCTAGGCCAAGGAGGGAGAGAGAGAGAGAGAAAGAGAAAGAGAGAGAGAGAGAGAGAGAGAGAGAGAGAGAGAGAGAGAGAGAGAGAGAGAGAGACCCTGTTAGACCTTAAATGGAGCACAGAAACAGATGTATGCTGGTGGTGGAAAAAGCTGAGGTGAGATTCCAGTGAAACTGTCTTTACTTGCCAATGTACTTATACACAAGAAAGCTTCCAGAAACAAAGTTAAAGACCTAATTTTCTAACATTTCCCACAGAGTTGTGTATGTACATTCTAGCAGAGCGTATGGTCTAGCTAATGGACTGCAAGGCACTGGGAGACTGTAACTCAAGCCTGGGACTGCAGAGATGAGGAAAATCTGTTTACTGCTTCCTGGTCCCAGGGGTGAGCTGAGCCTCAGGGTAGAGGGCAGAGGCGCTGTGCCGAGTCATTTCCTTGTCAACTTGACACAAACTTAGGTCACCTGGGAAGAAGGAACATCAACTGAGAAAATGTCCCCATCAGATTGAACAAGCATCTGGGGCGTTTTCTTGATGAATGATTGATGCAGGGAGGAGTCACCCCACTAGGGCTAGAGTTAGTCTGGTACAGGTGGTGCTCTGTTACCAAAAAAAAAAAAAAAAAAAAAAAAAAAAAAAAGGCAAGAGCAAGCCAGTAAGTAATCCCTGCAGGCTCCTGATTTCAGGCCTTGGTTTCCCTTAGTATCCGACTGTAGTGGGGATGAGTTAGGCAATAAGCCTCCTCCCCCTCAACTTGCTTTCCCTCGTAGTCTTTATCACAGCGCTAGAACTTGAAGTAGAGCACGCATTAATGGCGCAGTGGTTCTGAACTCTCCTGGATAGCATTTGAGCTAAAAATCTCTGCTGTGGATGCAAACCCCCTGTTTATGGATGTTAGGCCTTAAAAGCCAAATCCGCAAAGGGAACAACACAGCCACGTCAGGTAGGGGCAGAGCGCAAACCGTACACAGTTTTCCAAATTACTTCGTTCCTAAAGTTAAATCTGAAAAGCACAAGGTAGTTTCAGTCAATCTGGCCTAACGTCCTTGACTTAACCCTGTATCCCACACATGATGCCCAAGTGTATCCCATCTACACGGGCTGGTTTCTAGTGGGTGAAATCCCTGGTTCTCCCTTTGCTTAGAAGCAGCCCTCCACAATTATCAGCACCCTGGGCCACAAACCCAGGAAACGGAGGCATTGTTTGCCCTTTAGCTGAGCTATTGTGCACTGGGCTT
>NC_137974.1:60878762-61001262 GCF_963924665.1 Micromys minutus
GGTCACTTGGCTTAGAGAGGGGATCTGGGACTCTCAATGCTCTTTTAAAATGTATGGTTTGCTCATGCACTAGTGAGCTCGTGCATTCATGTGTGTGTGTGTGTGTGTGTGTGTGTGTGTGTGTGTGTGTGTGCATGCACCATGGTCAGTGTGTGGAGTCCAGAGAACAAACAACCTGAGTCAATTCTCTTTTCCCATCATGTGGGTCCTGGGGATCAAACTCAGGTCCTCAAGCTTAGCAGTAGGTGTCTTTAGCCACTGAGCCATTGGGGCAGCACAAGCTTATTTCTTAAGTTGAGTTTGAACCAACTACATTATTCTGTCCTGTATCTTCTTTGTCCATTTGCCTTTAAAAAACCTATTGACAATACATTCTATGTATTAATTGCATGTAATGTGCAATGTGTTTTGATTAGTGCATACATTGCCAAGCCGCCATTGCTGTCAAGACACTGAGTATATATGTCACCTCCTAGGAGAATTTATATGCTCCTTCCTTATGCTGTGGAATTTACCACTCAGCTCCACTCTAAAATGACTGACCTACTTTATTGGGTGCCATCTTTCTTGACCAGGGTTCAGGATAAATAGAATTACTCCCCGAGGCGGGGATTGGATTGTTTAAACAAATATTTTAGTAGGTGTATGGCACTGTCTTATTAGTATTTTTATTTTTTTCTTAATGGCTGGACATACTTGGGGTGAGCTCATTGACAAGTCTCCCTGTATGAACAATGTGTGATAGTTCTTACATAACTCTGTAATTAATACCATTTCTATTTAATTTGGGATAAAGGAGGCAGAGTTGAACCACTAAAGTCACCCATTAGGTTTTTTTTAACAGATTCATTTTATTTTGTGTATGAATGTTTTGCCTGCATGTATATCGATGCACCTCATGTGTATGCTGTGTTCACAGGCATCAGAAAAGGGCCACAAATCCCCTGGAACAGATGGTTGTGATCCACCATGTCGGTTCTGGGAAATGAGTCCAGGTCCTCTGCAAGAGCAACAAATGCTCTTAGCCGCTGAGCCATCTTTCCAACCCCAAAGTAACCAGTTTTATTCTCAGACTCTCACGTCACAAAGGCTCATCTGTTTCTGTCCATGTCTTTGCTGCCTGCTGTGTGGCTCTGAAAGACATGCTGCTCAAATTAAAAATGGCCTGTGATTGCGATGTGTGGCTTTATTCGGTTGATAAAAACTGGGTTAATGTGATGTCACTGGACGAATCTCCAGTATGAGAAAGTGCATACACGCCTGAAGGGGAAAAAGAAAACGAGGTAAGGCATTGCTGCAAGTCTTGATTTTAATATAAAATAAAATGGCAGAAAAAAGACTATGAGATGTCTTTGACCTGGAACTCATCCTAGGGTGATGTTCAAGAAAACCAGAGAACCTGCTTGGTTGAGACAGACAGCCCCTCACACACACCATAGAAGCTCGAGTTTGTCAACCATCTACCCCTGGAGATGAGAAATACTGTGCTTTTCAGTTACTTCTGGGAAGTAAGATAATGTAAACTTCAACTCAGTGCATGGTTTGCAGGAAAGAGTCCCAGAAATTGTCCCTCTTTTCCTCTGACGGGGAACAAATGTCTGGAAAGATGGCGCTCAAAGCACTATCAGGTTGGAGGCATGAAAACAGGAACTAAGAGGCAGGGCCAGTACAGTTTCTAACACTTGAACTATATTTGAAATTAAAGGATTCTTTTTTATTTTGAGAAGCTTTTTTTATTGTTTTGAGATTGTCCCCCATAGGCCCTGGCATTTGAACACTTGGTTCCCAGCTGGTGGAGCTGTGTGGGGAGGAGTAGGTGTGGGCTGATTGGAGAAAGTGTATCACTGGAGGTGAGCTTCGAGAATGTCAAGACTCAAGCCATTTCTAGTTTACCATCTCTGTTTCCCAATTGTGGTTGAAGATGTTATCACTCAGCATCTAGTTCCTGCCACTTGCTGTCTTCTCTCTAACATCATGGACTCTAACTCTCTGGAACCATAAGCCCAAATAAACTTTTTCAGTATTTGCCTTGGTGATGATGTTTTGTCCCAGAAATAGAAAAGTAATGAAAGATGTGGTCTCTTAAAAAAACCTGACTCTTCCTTCCAGTCATTATTGGCTACTAGTTCTTCAGCTAGGGAAAAAAGGTCATGAGCTGTTTTCCTGTCTTTGTTGGAAGTTTAGCTGTATTGATTTTTGTGCCGGTCATATATGTGCAGTAACAGCCATTATGAGTTTATGTGGGCAATAACCCACCATGTCCAGCAAATACTGTTTTATGGTAGATATACACTAAATTTGGTCCTTACACTCTTTCTGTCCTGTCTCCCATGATGATCTCTGAGCTGTAAGAGGAGAAGATGATATAATTTAGATGTTCCAATTAGAACTGAGTATGCCACATCTATAATTTAAATAGTTTTGATGATAATATAAGATGAATGTAAAATGGGACTAGAGCTATTAAATATGACTACAACTTGTAACATAATATGTCTCTTCTACTTCTTCCTCCACATTCTGCCTTTCATCCAAGAGGACTGTGACTCCAAGATATTTACGTTTCCAGTGGAAATCAATATGTAAATGCAGGAGGAAGCAATACTTTCTCAATGTCAAGAAGTATTGCACCTCCCTCCCCCAGGTTAGCTTAGAAAACAATAGGTGTTCATCATTGAACTTAAGCACACCATCACATGCTCAGTGGCTGGCATAAAAGAGATAACTCTCCAGTAAGGATTTAACTAGGGCAGGTTTACCATACTCTATAACCCCAAGGCTTTGATGATCAATGCTATAGGTGTGTGTGTCTGTGTATACATCTGTATGGTGTGTGTATGTGTGTGTATATGTGTGGTGTGATGTGTGTATGTGTGTCTGTGTGTGTGTGTGTGTGTGTGTGTGTGTGTGTGTGTGGTATGTATGTATATCTATGTATGTGTATGTGTGTCTATAAACACCAAATCCTCACCATTGCTTTATCAGCCCTGACCACAATCCAGAGGAGCTCAGATGCACAGCCGGCTGGTATCTTTTAATAATTATTATTAGATTCTCTTTGTAATTATAATATCTCATCATATCATTTTTTACATTCTTTGGCCATATTGTAACTCACCTCGGTGCTGTAGTATGTTGAAAGGCCTGAAGCATTTTGGCTTGCTAACTATATCTGAAGAATTTTGCTGCACAAAAGAACATCAATAGTTTATGTTAGGTAGTTGGCTGGAAATCAGCAGACTCAAAGATCATTGAGGTTTGGGGTCTCATTTGTAATCAGTTTCGGAACCCACTTCCTGTCTTCCTGCTAGTGCAGTAATTTAAGGAACAATTAAGAAGGGAAAAATAAAGCATTACAATTATTAGTCCTCCCCCACCCCCAAGACATGGTTTCTCTGTGAGTAGCTTTGGCTGTCCTGAAACGTACTCTGTAGACCAGGCTGGCCTTGAACTCACAGAGACCCACCTGGATCTGCCTCCTGAATGCTGGGATTCTGGGATTAAAGGCATGTACAACCACTCCCTGGACCAAATATATATATACAGATATAACTAGGGGAAATTAGAGGTATCTTTATTGTGGCTCATCAAGGGACGATATTTCCCCTTAGGAAAGCACAGGTATTTTTATAGACTTATTTAAATTTTTTATGACTCCTTTTAATCTGCCAGCTCTCATGATTTCAGGGTTTGGTGTTGTTTTATGGCAGCTCTGGCTAGCCTGGAACACATAGAGATCTTCCTGCCTCTACCTCTGCCTCTTAAGGACATGCACCCAGCAGTGGCGTGATCAAAGATCAGAATTTGAGTTGCATCCTTAACTGTGGGTGAAATTGTGGCTTTGTGGGAAATCAGAATACTAGTTGGGTTTGTCGGTCACTGTTGTGGTAAATATATCAGTAATCTTTCTGTTTACCTTTTACAATCCTTGGATACGAAAAAGCCCAGCTGGAAAGCTATCTGTCCAAGCAACTTTATGTAAACAGTACAAAGCCTCCCTTAGCATATAGGCTGGCACAGTGGTCCCTTTGACTGTTGTACAGCCTACCCCCTCAAATGATTAATGCCTACATTATGGTCTCTCTGGCCATTGTCTATTCTTACCCTATTAGAGTATTTTCTTCAATAATAGTTGATCTACTGTTCACCCTCACCCCACAAGAACGTAGTCCTCCACAATGATCTATCCTACCATTCACCTCTCTCATGATTGAGGCTACCTTGTATTATTCCCTGATAAAGCCTGTCTTTCTCCAGTGTTTCATCTCATGATGCTCAGTGTCACTAACAATCTTTTATTCCATGTTCATAATCTATGATTCTCTCTTAAGAATACAGAATTCTTACTTATTTATTTTTTAGTCTGCTTGTGTTAAAGTGTGCCTGAATTTATTTCCAAATGAATTGGTGTTTCTATATCTTTACAACTTCCAGAAACAAATGGGAAAAAGGCCGTGAAGGAGACACTGTCTCTTTTCTTGGCCATGTACATAATTTGTACATTTGCCACTAGAAGAGCAGAAAAACACCAATCCTAACATTCACTGTAAAAACATGACCCCTACCAGAGTGTTGTTTTACTTTTGTGCAACTTGTCATTCAGCTCTATGCAAGTTGATACAAAGATTATAAAAATTATAATAATTTCCTGGGTCTGGAAAGATGGTTCAGCAGTTAATAACACTTAACTACTCTTCTAGAGAAACTGGGATCAGTTCCCAGCACCCACAAGGTGACTCACAGGAATCTGAATACCCAATTCTGGCTTTTGTGAGCATCAAGCATCACACAGTGTGTACAAATACATGTAGTCAAAACACTCATGCACATGCAACAAAAATAAATAACTATTTTTTAAATTGAAACTGAAGCTGGGCACAGTGGCACATGGCTTTAGTCTCAGCACTTGAAGACCAAAGGCAAGTAGGTCTATGTGAGCTGAAGACCAGCTTGGTCTATGAAGCAAGTTCCAGGTCAGCCAGGGCTACATATAGGAAGTCTGTCTCCAAAAATAGATAGATAGATAGATAGATAGATAGATAGATAGATAGATAGATAGATGATAGATAGATAGATAGATAGATAGATAGATAGATTAAACTTAGTCATTAAACTGAAATAAAATCTTTGAGGAAAAGAACAAGCAATTATTAGAAAATATAAGTCTTAAGATACTTGACATTCTTCTCTAATTGTTAATACTTACTCATTCTCTCATACTGACAGGTTTTCTTTGCTAGACAGTGTTCAGGTGTTAGGAATATTGGAAGGAATCATTTCCATTCCTGTTCTTATTCCACATAACATGGAAGGTAAACCAAGAAGGAGGACACAGATAGAGCAATGATGACCTCCCAAGCAAGCCATGTAGGACTAGAGTAGATGGTCCTTCCTGAAAACGCTGTTGGCATCCATCCCTTCTACCACATCTTGTATTTTCAATGTCCCTTCATAGATCCCTTCCTCATCACGCTTTTGCCTCATTGCAGTGAATTCTCATCATCATACTCTAAGCTATACCTTCTTCTCAAGTTCCCTTAGTCAGACTCATCTTGTGTCATGAAAACAAGCCAATCTTGCCATCTCTATTTTGATTATGAGCCTGTCTGCTAGGGAATCCTCTTGGATCCTTTATCTTCATTCATTTGCTTCCCGAATCCCACAATTTGATTATTCTCTGCTCTCAGTTTTGTTTTTATTCCTTGTCCTCTTCCTTTCCCATGTTCTTCTCACTCACAAGTTTCTAGATAAGAACACTGATCTTACCTTTCTTGCTTTCAATTATGTCTACATGTATATATCAGTGTATATGTGCACAAGCATGCAATGATCATGGAGGCCAGCCAAAGTATTGAGCATGTTAGAAACAGGAAGAAATGCTGCCAGGCTTTTGAACTTTTGATTCTGTTTTATTTCAATTAGGGAAGTGCTTTCTGTCTTTGGTTTTCAATGAAGAAATCCCTGCCTTCCTGCTCTAAAGGACAGGGAGTTCTCAGCCTCATTTAATTCTCTGATGCATAATCTTTTCTGTAACTTCTTCCTTTTCCTGAGACTACACAATAACTTTAGTTTCACACCTTCTGGTTTCAAGGATCTGAGTTCAATTCATAATACCAAGGACCTGAGTTCAATTCATAATATTAAAACTGTAGAATGTAAAACTTCTCGGAGCCAGGATGAAAATTTCTTAAGACTTATGGCCAATGAAAAACAAGTCAAAGTATGGTGACCAAGATGGGCTACTATTCCTTACATTTGTAGCAGCATTTTCTTCTATGACATGAAGACCAAGGAAGCCCTATCATGATTTCCTCATTGAGTTGTGCTTTATTTTATTTTATTTTATTTTATTTTATTTTATGTGGGTATGCCATTTATATATGGATGCCTACAAAGGCCAAAAGAATGTGTCAGACCTCCTGGGAGTGGAGTTATTACAACCTGATGGTTAGGAGGCACCTAAGTTGGTTGCTGGGGACTGAACTTAAAACCTTGGGAAAAACAGCAAGTGCTCTAAAGCACCTCTCCAGTCCATTATTTTGTTTTTATTGCTTTTGTTTCATTTTATATTGCCCAAGATAAACCAAACTTTTTACATTTTAAGAGCCAGCCTTAAACTCCTGATCTTCTTTCCTACACCTCTCTAAACATTGGAATTATAAACTATAATTGGTCTATTATTGTGAAAAGACACCATGACCAAGGCAATTCTTGTAAAGGAAAGCACTTAATTGAGGGTTTAGTTCCGGTTACAGAAGGTTCATTCATTATCATCATGACAGAGAACATGAAAGCAGCCAGACAAGCATGATGCTAGAGTAATAGCTGAGGGCTATATCCTAATCCATGAGCACAGACAGACAGATAGATAGATAGATAGATAGATAGATAGATAGATAGATAGATAGATAGATAGATAGACAGATAGATAGACAGACAGACAGACAGACAGACAGACAGACAGACAGACAGACTAGGCCATGAATTTTTGAAGCCTACCCCCAGTGACACACCTCCTCCAACAAGGCCACATCTCCCAATCCTTATAATTCATTCGAACAGTTCCACTCCTAAACATTGGAACATATGAGCCTCTGAGGCCAATTCTTATTCAAGCCACCACAGTTGTGTACCACCACACATTTTAAAAACCTACTGTTGCTTATATATATATACCCTCTCTGAACACTCATATAAGTTTGCATACAATTAAGTTAGTTGGCTTTTTATCAAATACAGATGTCTCTACTTTAGCACTCTTTCTGAAAAGACCTCAATTTATTATTTTTGAAAGGCAAAAATTTAAACTAATATTGAAAGTAGAAAATACATGTGTGTGCGGTATGCTATAACACACTGTCCTCATGAGCATTTTTGTAAAAAGAATGAAACAGAAACACACTCCTCACTCCATCCCAACTTCATCCTGTCTGTGCAAATTCCTTGGGTTCAGAAATACAGACTTAAATGCTGAGACTATCGGGGACCAAAATAAATGGTGTTGTTTAAACTCATCTACTCACAGCAAACAAGGCAAAAAAGTTGGGGTGACAGATACACAGATGTGAGAAGAGAAAAGAATCTCCCAGTCCTACTGGCCAAGGATAAAATTCTTTTATGAATAAAGTTATGAATAACATTTACAGGCCCTATAAATACTAAGGATTCCTTTAACTTTTTTAACCTCTGTTTTTATCTCACTTAAATACTATACTTCAAAGACCATCTTACTGTGTTATTTTTTAAAAAGAAAAAGAAAGACTTACCTAATTTTAGCAATTTTAAAAAATCTTTTTACACTATAACTCCAAAGTTATCAAAATTGTACACATTCCTATTGTACACACTACAATATGACACACTTGAGAAGCTGCCCTACTGCAACTAGCCTCTTCTAGCTCCCCGTCCCCCTTCCTTAAAGCTCATGCTTAAATATGCATTAACATATTTTCTTACTAAACTCTAATCTTGCTTCATACTGACTCTCCGTGACTTCCTTTTCT
Source organism: Micromys minutus (assembly GCF_963924665.1). Taxonomy (NCBI): domain Eukaryota; kingdom Metazoa; phylum Chordata; class Mammalia; order Rodentia; family Muridae; genus Micromys; species Micromys minutus. Next base: position 60,886,766 of record NC_137974.1, read on the forward strand.
GCTTTCTGTGTCAGGAATGTCAGCACAATGTACAGCAGGAGCTGTCTCTGAATGCACTGGCCTGCTACCAGTGGCAGGTGGCAGCACAGAGCTGCATCACCAGCAAGCCTGACACAGCACCATAGATCACGTGGGCTTCAAGTAAGCATAAGTAAGCATTTGTTCAGGTCCTCTTTGCTTTGTAGTTATTTCTTTGGCTATCAACCCAACCCAGACACCATGCTGATGATGGAAAACAAGGGCCCTCCATAAACAAGCTTGCCACAGATGACAAATGGGGACAAAATGCAAAATGGTTCTTTATGCATCAGAGTCGAAAGCCAATTTACCTTTGATGTTTGCTTCCAAGAGCTCAATGGAGTCAACTTGTTGGACAGAAGTTGCCGCAGCTGTCACGGGTATAGGATCAGTGGTGGAGAGAGAAAAATGATCGGGTATCAGCATTCTAAGGAGAAGCACCCTTTGAAATGGTTGCTTAGCAACATCACTCCTAGACCATTAGCATAAATGTCTAATAAATACCTCCCTAGAATCAAAACTAGAACAGAACAGGAAGCAATAGTATCAAATAAATGAAGCAATCCATGAGCATCCTGCAGTAATTGCTGGAGTAAAGTTTACCAGTGAAGGAAAGGGTTTCCTAACCATGCATCTGGTAGGAATGTGGCAAACATGTAAATGGGTAATGATATATATGACAAATTAGTTAGCAATAAAATCTTCTCTATTTTTAATATTTATTTATTTAATTATTTCCTGTGTTTGAGTGGGGTTTTTTTCCTCCTACATGTATGTCTATATACCATGCATGTGACTGGTGTCTATTAAAGTCAAAAGAGGCATCATGTTCCCTAAAATAGGAGTTACAGATGACTGTAAGTCACCATATGAGTCCTGGGAACCAAACCCAGAGCCCCTAAAAGAGGATCTAGCCTCAATAATTAAATCTTTTTGTCTTCTTGCTAAAGCATCAATTACTGCTGTTATCTCTTGACATAATTACTTGCTGCTTGGGAGGAAACATTAAACATAGTTCTCCACCACTTTTTTCTATTTATCTCTTAAATAAAACTAATAGACTTTCATTGGGAATTTTATTTAACATGAGAAACTACTTAACATCTGATAGCCTGGAAATGTGAGGATCATATTCTTTCTTTGTATTTTAAATAAATGGGCAAAGGAAATCAAGGCACAAAATAGAATTTATTCCCTTGGAAAGCAAATTAGAAAGAAATATTGCTGGTTTGATTGATTTCCTGCCTGCCTGCCTGCCTGTTTACTTACTAGCTGGCTGACTGGCTGGCTGGCTGGCTGACTGGCTGGCTGGCTGGCTGGCTGACTGGCTGGCTGGCTGGCTGGCTGGCTTGTTTGCTTTTGAGACAGAGCCTCAAAGCTCTAGCTAATCTGAAACTCTCTGTGTACTACAAGATAGTCAGGAACTTGTAATCCTCCTACCTTAGCTTTCTGATGCTGTAATGTTCACTTTACTTGTGGTTGTATCTAGATCGCTTCATCATCATGGATCACTTAGTTTCATTCTAAATGTGTCTGCCTTTTTTCAAATTTTACTAAGTACCCACTGTGTATATAACAAAGACCTTGGAACTAAAGGGAAGTCTTTATGTTTGTGGAAGGGAGAAGTGAATATACACATACCTTGTTATCCAAGAGAATTCCAAAACAGAAGATGAAAAATCCCTTTGACAAGAACCAAAAGCAAAGAGTAAATTATGTATATATTATATTGTTTTCTTTTCAGATAAGAAATCATCTATATACTGTATGATACAATTCTATCATAATGTCATGACATCTAATGCTCTAGTGTTGATTCCCCTCCCCTAACCTCCTCTTGGGAGGTAAAGCCTCATTCTATAACCCAAGCTAGCCTAAAACTTGTTAAATAGGTCAGGCTGGCCTCAAACTTGCAATTCTCTTGCCTCTATGAATGTTGGGGTGCCAGGCATGTACTATATGTTCAACTTGAACTTGTTTTTCTGACTGTTCTCCTGCTGGACTATAGGCTTCTAGAAGGTAAGAACAGTGTGAACTCAACAGTGCCTGGCAGATTATAAAGTGCTCACAGATTGTATTTCAGGAGTGTGTTAATGAGTGAGTAATTAAATGAAGTTGCAAACTTGTATAAAACTTCATCCTCTGGCATGGTGTCATTCAAACCCCACATAGCACCCAGTGGCTGTGGTACCTTAGTCTTTCGTTAGAACAGGTAGTTAAGAAGCATCCATCATGTACCTGAGATGACAACAGGAAGTGAGGTTCAGCACCCAGTAGCCATGAGGAAGAAGGTGGACTCCACGAGTAACCTTCTATTCAAGTGTGTCTCTTGAAAATTCTCATCTAAGGCAAATAGCATGCTACTTACAAGCCTGCCCTTCCTAGAGCTCTCAAGACTTGTCTCCACTGGATTCATGGTCTCCGTGATGACATCTATATTACCACTTGCCTATTTACTGCTGTATAAACTGGTGCAATGCCTTGAAGAAATTCTAAGCCTTTACTGAGTATGAAACACTATGTCAGGTGCTAAATTACATCTTGTAATCCTCAAAATCGCTCCGTGTTACTGTGATCCACACTCATCATCTGGGAGAATTTATGGATGAAGAGATTAAGCATTCAGTTGATATTTGAGAAAAACACACTTGATTCAAGAACCCAGAAGTGAGGCTACAGTTTCCATGACTCATTGCTTTAGGTGGTCTGGCCTTATATGCAATAAACCATGATGGAAGACTTCTTCCAGATACATACAAACCTAATGATTTGCTTATCCATTTATTCTGAACACTTTCTGACTACCAAATATAAAAGCCATCCTTCATACTAAGGATAGGCAAACTCTCTCTCTCTCTCTCTCTCTCTCTCTCTCTCTCTCTCTCTCTCTCTCTCTCTCTCTCTCTCTGTGTGTGTGTGTGTGTGTGTGTGTGTGTTTGTGTGTGTGTGGTATGTGTGTGTGTGTGTGGAGTAAATTGTGAGTCCTTTGGTATTGCAAGATACATAATATCTGTCTCAGCTCCTCTTCTATTGGAGAGAAAAAAGCCACAAGCCCTATGCACATTAGTGTGCATGGCTGTGTTGCAAGAAACTATTATTTACAAAATCTGGCTGTTGGCGTCAGGTTGCCAGCCCCTATTTATTAAATTCCAGGGACTTGCTTTGTATCAGTTGAGGTCAACAAGTACTTCTGAGTTATTTCTCTTCCTGTGCTTCATCAGATATTTGTACAAGGGAATGTAAACTGAGTCAACCACAAGAGAGATAGATAGTGGTTATATGACAGCTAATAGATTTGAGCTCCACAGTTGGTTACCTGGAATGTCTACAAGTTTTCTTCAGTATTATGTAAACTGCTTGGGAAAAATGGATGGGTGTGTCTTCTCGCTGTCTTGATGCGCTTTGTTTTGTAGACTTGTTGGAACTAAGGAGATCGGGCCATCTTCACCTACCAACCCTGGTTCTCTCCACTTATTCCAACAACATGAGTATTAATACATATGCTTATTGTTCTTACCTGGAAAGCATTAAGTAGAGCAAAAAGAACATGCCAAGCCATATTCTGGCTGTCCACCATTGTTCCTATGCCAAAGCCCCAGGTAAGCCCTAGCAGTGGGGTCAGCACGAGGAGGCTCTTTCCCATGCGGATGGCAGTGGCCTTATCATCTTGATTTAGTCTTTCTCCAACCGCTGGCCTCCAAAGCTTCCTGAGGACCAGAAGCACCACAACCATGTTCACAGCCACAATAGTCAATGCAGGAACAACAAACGCCAAGAGAGGTTTGCTCTTGTCAGACCAATTAAGCCAACACACATTGTTCCTTTTGTAGCTATTGCTAGGTTGGGTGGCAGCAAGGGTGATGATGGATATAAGGAGAGGGCATCCGTAGCCTAGACAGAAGCCAATAGTCATCATGGTAGGCACAGCCATATGATGAAACACGAGAATGATTCGATAAGCCAGCAGGATGCCGAGCACAAGCATCCAGAAGAATACGGCAAGGTAGAAAAAGTGGGTAAAGAATACAGCAGCCACACAGACTCCAGAAGGGCTCATAGAGGCATCCACAGTGGTAGCAATGATAAACCAAACATCAGCAATTAGGAGTGACAGGGCGATGTTCACCAGGCAAATGTTGCGTGTGTAAGAGGTTTGGCTTCTCTTGGTCTGCATCCAAAACAGAGACTCGATGATCAGGCATAAGATCAGACTTGCAACGGAGATGCCCAGCCCTATGTATGTGATCCATTTTACCACAGGAACAACTGAAGAGGGAACAAAGGGTGACATGAGCATGGAGAAGGAGGTCAGGTGACTACACTGGCACAGTACTGTGTCTGGAGTTTCGTTAACTAGGTGGCAGCCCGAATTGCTCCATTGCAAGTGGCTAAAATCCCAAAACACACAGCGAGGCTGGCTCAGGTTTCCCTTTATTTTGGAAAAGTTGAGGAAAATTTCACTGATGGAATGGTTTTGGATAAGTGTGGATATCACAGGACCATTGATCCGTGCATTTCCTCCCTGCGTGATGGGTAGAATGTTCCCAAAGGTCAATGAGGCCATGCTGATAATAGTCTTAGGATGCGATTTCTGGAATTGATCTGGTTCAATAAGCACGTGGCCTCCAATGGGCAGAGAGCCGTTTTTTTGTATCATTTTCATCTGATATTTGTAGCCCTGTGTGCTTTGGACTTGGGTCACTGGAATCCCTTCCCAGTCAATGAATTTTCGAGACAAACTAAGAGGCAGAGCTGTGGAAGGGATGAGAGCACTGATGTTTTCCAATGTCTCTAGTAGCTGGGAACCGGAGTCCTTTTCTTCTTGTAACAAAATCGTCCAGTTCGTTATGGAGGCCGAATCCAAGATATGATCAGCTATGTTGATGACATTCTGAAACAAGAAAACCAAAGTCACTTTAGGTCTTCTGAGACCAGGAAAGCCAGTGTCAAGGATGCTCATGTTGAGTTTGGGAAAAAGAATTGGTGAGTTGAGGATCATAGTAAAACTCAAAAATTACATTTAGTTCTGTCATTCCATATAGTAGAAGGATTTAGGTAAAGAAACTTGGCTCAAGATGGTAGGGTGTCTCAGTGGGTAAAGGTGCCTGCTCCAATCCTGGTAATCTGAGTTCAATTCCCAGAACCCATATGGTTGAAGGAGAGAGCCAGTTACCACAGATTGCCCTCTGGTCTTCATATGTATGCTGTGGAATGTGTGCAGGCACCTCCCCCACAGATACAAACTAAATAAAATGCTTTTTTTAAGTTGGGTGTAGAGTGGTCACCCCAAATTATCTGCAATCACAGTGAGGTTTCACTTCAGCATGAATGAATAAGCATCCCACATACACAGGCGTGCATTCCTTTAACTCTGAGATGGGAAGAGTGACTATGTTACAAGCCCAGGACAGAAGCATGACACTCAACATCCCCATTTTGTTCTTTTAGCTAACATTAAAATTTGTTTTATCTTATTATACTTTATTTTATTATTATCTCTCGAAAGTGTGTTTTTTTTTCTAATGAAAGACAGAAATGGGGTAGGTTCCAATGGGAAGAGAGCTGGGGAGGAACTGGAAGGTATAGAGGATGGGAAAACTAATCAGGATTTAGTTTATAAACAGCAACAACAAATATTTTCATATTTTCAATAAACAAAAGAACTTGTAAATTTATGCTGTGGATGTTCAAATTTTAATTTTTATTGTTGTTTACTGCATAAGAATATTCAATAGTGATCCTTAAGGCAGTGTAGTTTTCAATTGTTAGCTGGAGAGATGGCTCAGAGAATGAGAGCACTTACTGCTCTGTCAGAGGACTTACGTTTGGCCTCAAATTTACAATCTTCCGACCTCAGCCTCTCAAGTGCTAGAATTATAGACCTGTGCCACCAGGCTTTGACTGCCAATTTATTTTGAAAATATATATTTTTTTATAAAATTCATTCTGATTGCTGTTTCCCCTCCCAGTCTCTTGTAAACTCTGCTCCCTCCCAAATCCACCCCCTCTATTTCTCTCATTATAAAACAAATAAGCACCTAAATAATAATAATAATAATAATAATAATAATAATAATAATAATAATAATAATAATAATAATAATAATAATAACAAAATAAAACAAAGCAGAATAGTGCAAAACAATCAAATGAACAGAAAAAAAATTACAAGAAACATATACAGTCTCAGATGTACACACAAGTGCACACATAGAAATTCTATAAACCTACAAAATTGGAAGCTATAATATATGCTCTAAAGATCTGTAAGAAGAAGCAGGAAAGGCCTGACAAAGCATTATGAGGCAAAGAACCTCCAAAAATGCCACTGAGTTCATTTTGTGTTGGCCATTTCTAGTGCAGGGCATGGTGCCTGCCCTTAAGACTGGTTTGAGTCCCCAGTGAGACTCTGTTGAAGGAAGCATACTAGTTTTGTTAACAGTAGCATATAGTGAGAAAATATTAGCATGCCATTTTAAGTCAAAATTTAAATATCTAAACTGAATCAGCCAAGGGAGAGGAGTTCTCAGTTGTTCACTGTATACAATGAACACATATGATCAACAGTCTAAATTGAAATCTACCCATGAATGGGCTGCTTGTGAAGGTCCAGGCTTAAAGGAAAGGTAAGATTTTGCACTATTGAACATTGTCATTTATATCTCTTCTCTCCCAAGATCCCAAAATTAGTATGGAACCTTGGGCCCAATGTTTGCCAGGTCAACTTTCTGTTAATGAGCTACATACACCCCCAGTGTAGTTCTTTATATACTATGCAGTTCACTATATGCTTTGAGTTCATTGTATACTATGGAAAAGCCAATAAAACTCATGTGGGGACTACAACATGGTTTCTCTGTCTTTATCAAGAGGTTCCCCATCATCTAGACTCTTAGTACACCTCCTACAAGATTTTCATTTGAAGTGTGACCTTCAATCTGAGAGAAGTGGTACAGGCCTGTACTCCCAGCATTCAGAAGGCTAAACCGGGATGCTTTCCAAGGAGTTCAAAGCTATCCTGGACTGTGTATGGCATGCCCGGACAGCCAGAGCTACATTGTGCGACCCAGCCTCAAAAAAGCTAAAGAAAATAAGTTATCGATAAATAAAGTGAGCCTTTCAAGTGAAGAAAAGGCATACCTTCAGGGTCAAATTGGACACAGGTAAAGAGTTTGCCAGTGATAAAGATGAGATGTTGCTCAGGAGAGACACCACTGAGCCCAGGTTCCCAGCTGTGGTGGAGGGGCTTTGCTGAATGATGGCAGAAAGATTTTGCACCAAAGATGCCACATCTGCCTCTGTGATCTTGCCTGCAATCATCCTGAGTTCCTAAAAATAAAAATTAGCATAAATGATTAGATTCTAAGGGGAAAAACCCAGAATTCACAGTATTAGACTCAAATCGGATGTCTTAGCTATGAATCAAATAGTGCAGTGTATCAGGGGTAGATTATACAGTAGTGGAAACAGGGGCTGTGGTTCAGCGATTCTTATATTCTAGACACTGAGCTTAATACACAATAGGAAATTGATGATTTAGTGTCTTAAACACTCTTTGAAGGAAGCTGTGTTGTTTGATATTTTAGCACCATGGAAGCTGGATCATGGAAACATTGTCTGAAGGGTATTTTCAAATACATCATAATCTCAGCTACAGAAAATAGATGATCTGCAGGATTTGGTGAATTGGCAAGAAGTACTCAGCTAAATGTGGTTCTGCCAATACTAATCTTGAACTTCCTGTACAGGGTGAAGAGACACAGGACACGTGTCAATTTGACTTCTGGGCTTGGGTCAATCCCCACTGTGTCACTGGGTTTAGAATCTCAACTTCCCTCTCAGCCCATATCTGCTTCTGCTATGCTAGGGTAACCTGGAAAGCAGCAAGCAGGAGTGTTTGCAAAAGCTGACCCAGGATCGTGGATCCCACCCAACCCACTTTCAGTTATTTTGTTTTTTTAAACAAAGCTAGAGTAAAACCCATAACATTGGACTATGAATCAAGTGACTGTTTTTAGATTAATGTTACTGTTGCCAGATGTACAACTGGCTGATTGGTTTTTTGTTTCCTGAATGTGTGTCTGTGTGTGTGTGTGTGTGTATGTACACATATACATTACACATACATATACAAACTTATGTGATGGGTAGACAAAATAGCTTTTAAAATCTATTGAAAGGGTCACCCATGTCCAACCTACTCCCTATTCCAGGTGAAGATATTTATATATTCTCACTTATATTACATACATTGCCTTGAATCATGCTTCCCTTTAATCTTCAACTCCAAGGCCTCCTGAATTTCCAAGTATGCCTGCGTCGCTTTAGCATCCATTGTAACCCTTATTGTTGAGTATCTTTGCTGAGACAAAGCCATTAGACATTTTCTGGCTCTGTCAGTTGTCCTTACAATCCCTGGTTAACCAAAACCCAACAGAGCCTTCCTGTTCAAAGACATCAATAGTCACCTTTGACCCTCTACCTAGCCAGAATCTCTGGACGATGCTCACTGTGAAAATTAAACTCCCTTAAAAAAATATGTGTCACCTTCTTCAGTTCGTCCAGCTGAGAGAGCATACAGGACTCCCTGGTGATCTGCCACCCAGAGGACCGGCACCTGACCGTTATGCTTCCTGTGAAGCCACTGCTGCAGGGTAGAGTGTGTTCCTCACTCTCAGACCCGAAGCCAAAGGAGATGCTGTGACATCGAGCTGGAAAATAACAGACACAGGGGAAACAATGACTCCAGAGCATTCCAGCACTCTTTAAAAACGGGTTTAAACATCTTAGAAGTTATATTTCTAGATTTAAAACCCAGGTAAAATTTGGAAGTACGAGTACACTGTTGATGCCCAAAGAGCATCCTCAGTCCCCATTCTTTTTCCTCATCTTCCTGCTCAGGATTTCTCCTTCCAGGGATCTGACAAATGCCAGAAACTTTGTTCTTAGTGGACTATCAGCTGGTTAGTGTTACATGAACACAAGGCATGATGTAATCACTTAAGAAAACACTAGAAAGCAGGAGATGGCTCGGTGGGTTAAGCACCTGCCATGCAAGCTTGGCTATGAGAGTTCAGATTCTCAGAACCCACATGAATGCCAAGTGGGCACAGCAACCCACCCGAAATCCTGCCAGCATTCAGGAGATAGAAACGGGACATTTTCAGATCAAGCTGGCTAGCCAAATTTACTGGAAATTGTGAGCTCCAGATTCAGTAGAAGACCCTGCCTTAATCTATAAGGTGGAGAGCAACTGAGGAAGATACCCAACATCGACCTTGAGCCTACACACCTGCATGCACCCATACGTACTTGTGCAAACATCCATACACACATCAACAAGCCCATCACAGAAACATAATGTGTGTGAGGGAAAAAATACTTGACAATCTTGAAGATGCCAGAGAACAAAATATGATAATGTGGTTGGAAGATGGTCACGGGGGTGTGACCCCTCCTGGCATAGACTTATTTCAAAGCTGCTTCTACTAAAGTCACCAATGACTCTCAATAATAGCTTCTCCTGTGACTGGAACTGGTAGATGGCATCATTGGAAGCCAGCTCCTCAAGGCCTGGAATTTTTATATCAATGCTCTGTTTTAAGTGTCTGGGTGTATCAGATAATATGTGAATGTTTGCTGAGTGAATGTGGTTGGCAGATGCTAAAAGAGTTTGTGGCAAGAGATGCCTAAGGCTGAGGTTTAAAAGTAAAAACAAATACACAACATGAATAGCTAACTGCAAACCTCTGGTCTCCATCTTATATTTCTTGTAGACCTAACCCTCGATTACGAATCCCTTTGCTGACTCTCTAAAACCACTAGAAACTGCACACCATTTCTCAGCTTCTGTAACAGCAATAGATTATTATGGATTTCATACATAAGTAAGATCACTCTCTGTTGCTCCTTCTCTTTCTGGCTTATTTCATTTAACACAATATCCTCTAGATTTAGTCACATTTCCACAGGTAACACAAATCATCCTTTTCAAGGGCTGAAGGTTATTTGTATTTCAAAATAGCAGGGAAGAGGATGCTGACTCTTTCCTTTGCAAAGAAATAATAAATGTTTGAGGTGATAGATGTGCTAATTGCATACTTATATAATATGAGAAACTATAAAAACAGTACATTATAATCCTATAAATATTCATGGCTATTATATGTTTAATTTTTTTAAATTAAAAATTTAGACATAAGGGTTTATATCCCTAATCCCAGGAATCAGAAGGCTGGAGGTGTTGGCTTGAGCATTGGGAGCCAGCTACAGAGAGAGACTGTCTCAAAAAGTGGGAGAGAAAGGAAGAAGAAGAGAGAAGGGGAGGGGAAAGGAGGAAGGAGAGAAGAGGGGAGGGGAGGGGAGGGGAGGAGAGAGGAGTGGAGGGAGAAGAGGGGAGGGAAGAGGAAAGGAAGGGAAGAGAGAGGAGAGAGGAGAGAGGAGAGGAGAGGAGAGGAGAATTTGTGATAAATTAATCATTACCATCTACTTGGCACAATGTAGAGTTAGGTGGGAAGGGAATAAGGGCTTTGTCTAGATTAGGATGCTATAGGGGCAGGTCTGTGGTAAATTTTCTTAACTGGGTTGGTTAACTGAGGTAAGAAGTCCCACCCTGAATGCAGGTGTCAGCATTTCAAGGGCTGGATGCTGGACTTGGACAGTGAATGTGACCAGCTGTTTCAAATCCCTGCTGCCTTGACTTCCCCACAAGGGCAGACTGTAACCTGGAATTGTGAAGCAAATAGACCCTTTCTCCCCCAAATTGCTTTTATATGGGTATTTTCTCTCCCCAAGAAGAAATAAACTGAGATATCTTTTTAATGTAGAGAGAGGTGGGTGTACACCTTCTTCCCTTGGGTCAGTGATTTAAAACTACCGTCAGCTCCAAGGCTGTTCCAGTGTGTACACCAGCAAAGCACAGCTGAGTCACTTTCATCCTGGCCTGTAGTGAGGTCAGTATTTCCAGATGTTTATCTGGGATGCTCAGATCTCCAATTCATAACAATGTTAGTGTCTGCTGGGGTTGAGTTTGTCCAGTGGTGAAGAGTAAATGGCCAATTTCTAGCAAAAGTAGGTGTTAGTGGGTGTTAGAATAGTTGTCTTAGAACTCTAATTTCCACACATGACTGAAAAGAAGCAGAAGCAAAGGCGGGAGCCCAACATTACCTTTCTCGAACACTCGGAAAGAGCCATATTTGACTGGAAACTGCCTTCTCAGGGCGGCCTGTGCCTTTTCAGCCTCTTGTTCAATGGCAGAGAGGAGTTCAGCAGGGCTTGTGGAGCCAGTCACTTCATAGCCAACAATGATGCTTCCATTTCTACACAGGATGTGGGAAGAAAAAAATTCACTGAAACTTTGCTTAGTCTCTCGGGGCAAGTCTGGTGATGCATGGCATGGAGTCCATAGGTACGTTTGTGGAGCTGAGAAATACGTCACACACACACACACACACACACACATTCATACACATGAATATGTACACACTGTACATGTGCACATACATTCCTGTTCAAGCATACTTATGGATATATTTGCTTGCATGCACAGGCATGGTCATCTGCATGCCCGCACACATGTGCATACATATATTCACACACATTTCTAAATGTTAAATGTCACGAGAGACAGGCAGGTAGTGACAAAGTAAGACCTCACACTATATACGTCTGTGAGGAGAAGGTTTCTCCATGACAGACATCCCTGGTTTCTGAAGCAGGTCCATAAGAATGTTGTCTTAGCGAGGCTTTCCATTGCTGTGATAAAACATAAGGATGCTGTCTTAGCGAGGCTTTCCATTGCTGTGATAAAACATAAGGATGCTGTCTTAGCGAGGCTTTCCATTGCTGTGATAAAAACATAAGGATGCTGTCTTAGCGAGGCTTTCCATTGCTGTGATAAAACACCATGACCAAAAGAAACTTAGGAGAGAGAATTTTCTTTTGTTTACCGTTTGGGGTAACTCTGTCCCAGGGGAACTTCAGTCTATCAGGGCAGAAACTTGGAATCATGAACTAAAGCCCAAGCCATGGAAGAATGGGGCTAGCTGGTTTACTCCCCATGGATTCCTCAGCCTGTGTCCTTATAAAACCCAGGGCCACCTGCCCAGGGATGGCACCACCTACAAAGGACTGGGTTCCATATCAGTCGGTAATGAGGAAGATGCACTCCAGACTTGTGTACAGGCAAATCTTAGGAAGACATTTTTTCAACCAGAAGTCCCTCCTTCTAAGTAGATCTCTAGCTTGTGTCAAATTGATGTAAAACTAGCCAGCAGAGATGACAAGAGGAGGACTGGTGTTGAAGAGCCAATGGGATAGCACATGAGCATCTGCAAAAATTCTGGGATGGGCAATGAGTTTGACAAACTCAAGGACCAGAGTGACTGGTCCAGTAAGGAAGAGAAAACAGCGGGAAGTAATACAGGGGAAAATACACAAGCCAAAAGAAGTCAATAAAGAAAACAGGAAAATGAGCTAAGAAGGAGGAGGTTTGGCTTGACTTCACAGAATGGAAGCAAGGTTAGTTAGTACATTTGCATAGTGGAATACTACTGGACGTTAAGACGGGGTGACTCACAACTACTGAGAAAAATAGAGTGAACTTTGAGTATTTCGTGCTGAGTGATGTAAGCCATGTAATAAAACAAACAGCAACAGACATTCTTTTCATAAGACATTCTCGAGCAGGTTAAACCAGCCTAGGGAGGTAGAAATCAGACCCAGTGGCTGCTTCTCGGGGAGGGTGGGGGAGGGGTTTGGAGGTAGCCATGGGCATTGGCAAGGAAGGAACTAGAGGAACAGGAAGTATTTGAAGATGTTCTGATGGGTAGGACACTTGGTCAGATCTGATGGAACTGTATACTGACCGTCCTGAACAGCATGAGGTGTTCACTACAGGTCAGAACATAACTAAGAGCAGAGGGTGGCTCAAGGTTTGGGTCCAGCAACTGAGAAAATAGTTAAGAAGAAGGTGAAGAAGGCCAGGAATGGGTAGGCTGAGGGAGCAGGGAGTTGACATGTGTTTGGCATGTCCACTGGAAGACATGTGGAGGTGTCAGGTTGGTGGCTCATATTCAGAGTTCAGGGGCTAGGCCAAGGCCAGATGACACCCTGGGAACACAGATGGTGTCTGAGGCACGAGAGCCCAGTGCACACGTGTAGATGAAATGAGTCCTGTGGCTCATCCGTGACATCAGCACTGAGTTACCCTCACTCTTTGGTATTTGTTTTCCACTGTGGAACCCAGGCTGTCTTGGAACTTGCAGCAATCCCTCTGCCTCAGTCTCCTAAGTGTGGTGATTATATGTGTAAGCCATCATACCCAGCCACTCCTGTCTCAGTGTTTCATTTTGTTCAATTAAAAAAGATTGTTTTACACGCTTAAATATAAAGTGTAAAATATAAAATTGTAAGTGTTTATTTTTTTATTATCTGCAGGAGTGTATTGGGGGGTGTACATACACATGAGTTGTAGATGCCAAGGGGGGGGTGTCAGAAGAGGGTATCCAAAAGGTGGAGCTCCAGATGGCTATAAACCACCTGATATAGGTGCTGGGACCTAAGCTCAAGTATTCTAGAAGACCTGTATATATTCTTGACGGCTGAGCCATTTCTCCATCCCTGCAGCTGCTCACATTGAAGAGGGAGACATAGAGGGAGGAGAAACTACAATCAGGATATGTCATAGGAGAAAAGAATCTACTTTCAATTTGAACAAAAGGAACCGAGACACAAAGAGAAGCAAGGTTAGGTCCAAACTCTTGGTGATCTTTGCCTTGATACACGCCCACTGCACGGCTTGCCAACTATCTTCCTGCCAACTGTTCACTTTACTTTGGTTTGAGACAAGGCCTCCCTGGTGTAACCCAGGATACTCTTGTATCCATGCTGTACTCTAGGTCAGTCATGAACTAATAGCAATCCTCCTGCCTCCACATCCCAAGCACTAGGATTCAAGCATGCACCATCACGCCTTCTCAGCTTTTGAATGTAACAGTCACTGGGATTGGATCTCAGTTTCACCCAAGAGTTCACTGACAGCAAAGGCACAGAAAGGAAATGAGCCACGATACAGGTTCCCTATGAGACAGAAGCAGGGTTCTCTGTGTTGGGTTTTAAGGGAAATTATTCCCGTGGGACTTTCTAACTAGCCTTATGAAATAACAATATACTTATGGCGAGTGTTGTTGAAAATTCCCCCTGACTGGTTTGAAGTTAACCATGGAAAAAATAATGAGTCACGTTCCTTGACCTCTGAGCTACCTCCTCCAGCAAGTGGACCACAAGTAGCTGGTACTGGAGGCACGCATGCTCAACTCCAAATACCTTTGAACTGAATCATAAACAAAAGGCTGATTTACTAAATATCCCTGTATTTGCTGTAGACAGTGACCTCGGAGTTTTGAACCACAGTCTATCCTTGATAACTGCCTTCCCAGGCGGCTCTTTTACACAAGGTTTCCATCCTGACTATCCCATCCAAATTACACAATGCCGCTTCTCCTGTGGCCGGAAATGCTCACCTCTCTATGCCCACACCTCTAATGCCACCTTCACCCCTTCCTGAACCTGAACTCTGTGATCCCTCTCTTCCTCTCAAGGTCCTGTCTTATGCTCATGTATTTACAATTCTTTTTTTAGTGTGTGTGTGTGTGTGTGTGTGTGTATGTGTGTGTGTGTGTTTCTATATGTGAATGTGTTCCCATATATGAATTGTGCACTTGCTTGTGTATATTGGAGAACAACCTCGGGTTGCTATTATGAGTACCATCTATTACTTTTGAGACTGGATCTCTCACCGGCTTGGATCTCGTTAATTAGGTGAGTCTTACTGGCCAGTAAACCTCAGGGATCCCTGTCTCTACTGCCCCAGCACTGGCACTACCATGCCAGGCACTATTGTGTGGGTTCTGGGGTCAGATTTTAGACCTCAAGATTGTAAGATATACACTGACTAAACTATTGGCTTTACAGTTCTGTCGAAGGCAGCAGGAACATCCCTGGACATTCTGAGGACCAGTGCAGAATTCTAGAGCAGCCCTTGTAAGGCCTGACGGGACTTACCGAAATTGGATGACCTGAACTGACTCAAAACCATGGATTCTTCTGTATGCTTCTTTAAGCTTAGAAAGAAAACAAAAGACAGTGATTCAGTCTTTGCCCTCACACATCAAAAGGACACTGGAGCAAGATACAGATACAAACAATGAATAAATAGCAACAGATGAACAGACGAAGAAGGGACCATGGGAAGAAGTTCTACAGCATAACAAACACAGTCTAGTAGAAATTGAGAATACACACACACACACCCACCCACCCACACACACACACACACAGAGAGAGAGAGAGAGAGAGAGAGAGAGAGAGAGAGAGAGAGAGAGAGAGAGAGAGAGAGAGAGAATATTAATTTTTGACGATGTTAAGAAAAAGTGAGCTAACAGGCTGGGGAGATGGCTCCATTAGCAAAGTCATCACCACAGTCATGAGGAGTTGAGTTCGGGTTTCTAGCTCTCATGTAAGTGTATACATCTGTAGCTGTAGCCCTAGCTGTGGGAAGTAGAGACAGGCAGATCCTGGAGCTTGGTGGTCAACTAGTCTAGTTAATTGGTGAGACCACCTTGTCTCAAAATAATTACAATGATAAAATGTAGACACCTTTTAGCAAGAAGGCACTTGAGATCTACCTCTCACTTTCATAATTCACAGAGAGAGGGAGAAGGTTTGTTAATGGTGGGATGATCAACATCTTAGATTATCGGGGAATAGGGTACTAAATAATATAGTAAATGTACCCAGGTCTATGTTCTGTTCCTCAGATTGACTAGTCTAGTTCTTACGTGACTTGGCTGTGAGGTAACATTTTCTTCATTAACTCTGTTCAGCTTCTAAGAGACACTTCTTTGTGGGACAAATTAAAATGCTGACAATTGAGCTTAGAGTGTGGTAAATTACTCTGCGTGATTAAAAACCATAAAATAGTCAAGAATCCTTAGTACAATATTCAAATAAGTACACAAGGCAATTGAGAGCTAAAGTCTCAGGAAAATGTTACAGGATTGTCAACTGTGGGTGGAGTGGGACTCATTCAATCAGTAATTGAATATTCGGGGGGGGGGGACCAAAGAGTTGGCTCAGTTAGAAGCGTGCAGAGGATTTGAGTTTCCTGTTCCCGGCATCCATGTTGAATGACTCACAGCCACCCATAAGTCTAACTTCATAGGATCTGATGGCCTTTCTGGGTTCTGTGGTCATGTGCAATCACATATGTATGCACACACACACACACACATATACACACACACACTTTAAAATTTAATAAATCTGTGAAAATATGTTATTAAGAAGCTAGGGTAATAGTTCAGTCAGTAAAGCACTTGTCTTTCATGAAGACCTGAGTTTGAGCTCCAGGACTCACATCAGATGTGATGGTGCATGTTTATAATCTTAGCACGCAGGAGGGCAAGACAGACAGATCATACAGACTTACTAACCAGTCAGCCCAGCTGAATTCGTGAGCACCAAGTCAATGAAAGCCCTGTCTAAACAGGAAAAATGCAGGAGCAGGGAAGAAGAACATCAGCATTTGAATCTGTTTTACTCTGTCACCTATATGTGCACACAGCACCCACATGGGTACGCACTATATGCAAAAATGTACACATATGAAATGTATATGAAATGCATGTTCTAAATTGAAAAGCATCTGAACTTATGGTTAGAATGAAAATCCTTACATAATAAATAGTGCTTACTTGGTATTCAATTCTAGTTTTGTAGTGGGCATATACACCAGACGATGAATTCCAAAGGTCTTCAGGAAATTTTTCATCAATTTCAAAAGTGCCCCAAACTTCTATGGGAGATAAAAGAGAAAAAGTCTTAAGATAAAATAAATGTCTGTCTTGATTTTATCAGCAACATGAGATTATAAGAGTACAGTTCTAAATGCATGGTCTTTCCATTTATTTTCATAAAATATACTTACCTAAAATATTAAAGGAAAGAAAGAAAAGCAGTTTTCAAAGGTGAGTTTCTAACAGTTATGAGAACAGTCGTGTGTGTGTGTGTGTGTGTGTGTGTACACATAGAAATAAGATGACTGGTGTCTCTCTCAACTATTCTATACCTAATTTTTTGAGACAGGGTCTCTCAGTGAACCTGGAGCTCAGCAGTTCAGGTAGATAAGCCGACCAGAGAGTCCAGGGAGCTGGAATCTGTGCTCCCCACTGTCCCAGCTAAAGATCTGCACGCACGTTTTCATGATTGCACAACAACCACTTTATTTACTGAGCTATCTCCCCAGCCACAGCACAACTGGAAAGCAGTTTTGCTAACTCCTTATAAGCCCGGTGCTTACTAGCTCAGGGCTAGTGCTTGTCTGTACAGAGTCGGTCTCTCTCTACGAATGACTCCTGTTCATTCTCCATTCAGGGCCTCATCGTTAGCAGCTCTGGAAGCCCTTCTCTGGTTCCCAAGTGGAAAATTCTTTCTGCCTCTGTTTTCCAGCCCCGCTTTCTCCATCTAGCTATACCGGCCTCCCCTACCAGCCTGATAACTCATACATAGCAAGACAAATGTTTTGTGGCTTCCCAGCAGGTTAACCCTGGAACTGGACATGAAGATCGTCCTTAAGAGATTCATGGTTGCCATAATGTGAGTTGCTGTGGTCCTGGGAAAGTGATGCCCAATTAGACTGAATTGTTTCCAGCTCTTCCCTCGGTCTCTTCTTTCCTCAGATCTAAAGCCAAGGGCTTCCAGATGACTAGAGTAGTCACTGGAGGGACACTCTTCTCCTTTCCCCTCTCCCTCCCCCTCCCTCTTTCCCTCCTCCCCTCCTCTCTGCCTCTTCCTCATCCTCTTCTCTTCTCCTCCATTCTCCTTGGCAGACAGTGTCTCAAACTGTAGCCTACACTGTCCGGAACTCACTATGTAGCTCAATCTGGCCCCAAATAGAAAGCAATCCTCCTGCCTCTGTCTCCTGGATGCTGCGGTCACAGGCTTGAGCTACAGGGGTCTGGAGTACATGAACCTAGATTCATCTTTCATAAAACAGAAACTTAAGTCAACAGTGACCCCACCCCCGTTCTTAGGTTATACAGTGTGTGTGTGTGTGTGTGTGTGTGTGTGTGTGTGAGAGAGAGAGAGAGAGAGAGAGACAGAGACAGAGAGAGAGACAGAGACAGAGAGAGAGACAGAGACAGAGACAGACAGGCAGACAGATACACACAGAGAGAGAGAGAGTCATAGAGACGCACAGAGTTTGTGTCTTGTATTTTTCTGTGTGTGTATGTGCCTATCTAACTCTGTCTCTGTGTGAGTGTGTGTGGTGTGCATGTGTGTGGTGTGTGTGTGTGTGTGTGTGTGTGTGTATGTGTGTGTGTGCTTGTCTATCTCTGTCTTTCTGTGTGTTGGGCATGTGTATGTGTGGTGTACGTATGTGTGTATGTGTGATGTTCGTGTGTGTATGTGATGTGTGGTGTGTGTGTGATGTGTGGTGTGTGTGTGTGTGTGTATGTGGTGTATGTGTGTGTGTGTGGTGTATGTGTCTGTATGTGATGTGTGGTGTGTGTGTGTGTGTGTGCTGTACGTGTGTGTGTATGTGATGTGTGTGTGGTGTGTGTGGTGTGCGTGTGTATATGTGGTATGTGTGGATGTGGTGTGTGTGTGTGTGTGTGGTGTATGTGTGTGTGTGTGGTGTATGTGTCTGTATGTGATGTGTGGTGTCTGTGTGTGTGTGGTGTACGTGTGTGTATGTGATGTGTGTGTGGTGTGTGTGGTGTGCGTGTGTATATGTGGTATGTGTGTATGTGGTGTGTGTGTGTGTGTGTGTGTGTGTGTGTGTGTGTGTTTGTGTGTGATTGAAAATATATGTTTTGCAACCCAGACCAGGTCTTTCTGTGCTATCAGCATGTGTTCCTCCTGCATTCACACATCTAGAATTGGTTCTGGTAAAGAAGAGAAAGGGGGAAGGAAAATGTTCTGATTCAGGCAGCTAGCTGCCCACTTGGATTTTAGTACATATTTCTAAATCTCCATAGAATCCCACAGTCAGAGAGATGCACTGAGAAGTCGGAATGACATCCAGACCTCATCCGCTGCACGCAGAAAGCTTTGACTGGATCCAGACAAAGCTAACAGGGCATCTGCACCTCATCACTGCCCTTCAGCCGCCCTAGCCTGGCAAAGAGCGCAGTACGGTCTCCATCGTATGCCAACGGGCACTTACTTGCTCTCTCACAGAAATTAACACTCTGCCTGAGGCTTCCGGGAGGGCAGTTACAGCTTGGGAGAGGTCCGGTTGTGTGAAGGTAGCAGTCCTGGGGATGAAGGCAGGAGGGAGGAAACCAGGAATAGCTGTCCTCACAGGCACACTCCAGGAACCCCTTTTGGCTTCTGCAGTCTGTGTATAGAGAAATAGAACATAGTACCATGGTGTCTGCTTTCTAAACCAACATCTGTTCAGTCCTTGGCTCTGACCTGGAATCTGAACCAAGGATTTCTCAGCAGAAGCTGGAAGGGCGGTAATGTATCTAAGATTCAGGAATGTCCAACTCTGTAGACTACGAGGTTAGTGTGAAAATCCTAACAAAGGTAAATCTTAAATGGCTGGCCTTAGCATCGAAAAAAGGCTACCGATCCCACAGGTATCCACTGGGGTGAAAGAGAAAGGCAGGCGAGCATAGTTGTAACCTAGAGTTATTGAAGAAGTCTAAAGGGTATTTGACCACTGTGTCATTTGAGCCCCACCTACAAATTGATCAGCACTCCCCATTCCAGA
Organism: Micromys minutus; assembly: GCF_963924665.1. Taxonomy (NCBI): domain Eukaryota; kingdom Metazoa; phylum Chordata; class Mammalia; order Rodentia; family Muridae; genus Micromys; species Micromys minutus. Next base: position 60,906,564 of record NC_137974.1, read on the forward strand.
GCTGAAGACAATGGGGCTCAGTGTTCCAGAACACTTGCTGCTCTGCTGGAGACCCGGATGGGTTCTCAGCACCCACACAGTGCTCACTGGCATCTGGAATTCCAACTCCAGGGGACCTGAAGCTTTCTTCTGGCCTCCGCATATACCAAGCACATACATAGTGCATATACATGCAGGCAAAACACTCAGACACATACAAGTTTTTCATGTTTTAAAAATTTAGAAAGATAGAATGAATTAGCGGCAGGGCACCTGAGGAGCAATGCTCACCGATCAACACTGTGGATTTGTTATTCTGTACCGGACCTGACACGCCCATCAAACATCCTTCCCTCTTAAGGAAAGGGTGAAGTGAGATGTCCAGGATATGTTTGAGAAAGGTATATAGAAGTGTGTAGTGGATGCTGATCAAGCCTTACCATGCTTCAGAATCCCCTGAAGCACTTCACCCCGTAGTTTCTGAGCCAACAAGTCTGAAATAGCCCAAAGAGTTTGCATTTCTGTTCAGTTCCCTCTCCTGCTGCCCGCCGGGATCCGTACACTCTGGGACTCACAGTTTTAGCCAAGCCATTGAACTTCGCTGGGAGTTATTTTGGGGGGCCTGTGTTACCAACTAGTTCTTGCTATCTTCAAGAAACACAGTAAGATTTCATACCCTGGCCTCATGAGACTGGACTGGGTCATAGAACAAGCTGTGGCTGATAAAATACGAGTCAAATTAATGTCTGTCCCTTCTAAGCCAAAAAATGTCATTGCCTGTGTGAGGGTTTCCAGGGTTTCATTTCTTTGCTGCTCAGAATGGATACATTTGAAGTAAGATCTTCCATGTCAGCTGGTGCCTGGGGGACAACCACAGATACAGCCCGCCCAGCCCCTTTGCCAGCATGCAATGGACATGTCACATGAAGAAGAAATGTCAGTTCTTGATGCCACCGAGCTTATGGGAGAATCCTTTTTACCACCTCCCGTTGTGGCCCACCCTCCTCCCTGTTTACACTCCCAGTCACTGGACAGCTAATTTACATGTGGTGGCCTTCACTCTGGTGATCCTGCTGGGACCGTACAAGCTCAGTGATCCAGATTTCAAGAGCTTGAGAAACCTCTTCAGTTCTCTCTTCTCCTCTGGATCTCGGTACGTCATCTGAAGTAGCACCTCATACTCCTGGACTGGAGGTAGGAAGGAGTTGTTAGAAAGTACCTGTCTGTGGGGAAGATCACTTAGCAGTCATCCTGTCCTGCTTACACCTCCTGGACTGTCCCTCACACTTGTTACTTTATTCAGTACATGCAGACATTGATGGTACATGCGCACACGCAGAGGTGCCTTGCACACGCCTCTCACGGATCTCTCCTCCCACTTCTGCTACACCAATTGTTCCTGAGCTCTCTGGACTTCCCCAGAGTCAAGGGGAAACAGGCTGAATGTCCTACCCACTCTTCTTCCCTACCCCAGCTTTGGTTTCCTTGAAGTATCTGTAACAGAGAAAACGCTCAACTTTACTCTTTTAAAAAATAGTCCAGTCATTAGTGGGAGTTTTAGGATTTGCTTAACTACAAAAGCAAAACATAACTCGACCGTAGCTTGCATCTGTGTACACTTACCTGCACCTACTTATTTCTATAAGTAAATCATTTTCTTCTGCCTGTGGATATGTTTTATGTTATAGTTAGCACATGGCTATATGCTAATGCATTTTAAGTGCATTTGCATGTCAGAAAGGCCTTTGAGATTTGGATCCTTGAATCTAGCGATCATCTGTGTGAGTCAATGTTTTCATAATGAAATACACTCGGTACTTCCAGCCTGCATGTTTAAATCCAACCAGGGCCCATCCCCAAGTTAAGAGTGCCCTGTCTGTTCATCACATTCATAGGAGGGACACACAAAAGAAGGAAACAAAGAACAGATTGCTGTCGAGTGTGGTGAGAGATGCTCATCTTCAATGTCAGCTTGCCTGGATTTGTAGTAATCCAGGAAACACACCTCTGAATGTGTATTTGAAAGTTTGTAGAAAGGCCTAACTGGGAAGAGAAAACCCACCAAGTGAAGATGGTGCCATTCCATGAACTGAATTAAAGGAAAAGAAAAAAGAAAGCCTAGAGTGAGCATCCATCCCTAAGCGTCCCAAGTGTTCACAGAGTGGACCACTTCCCTAAGCTCCAGCTGCCTTCCTGGCATTATGGGACACCTGGGCCTTTGAATCATGAACTAAACAAGGCCAGTCCTCCCTAGTACGGCACGGGTAAAGCGTTTGGCCAGAGCAATAAATATACCATCGAATACAGTCTGTGTTTAAGCCAGAGAACTGTCTGACTCTTAAAATTTACTGGTATTCTCACTTTATAGATTTGGGAATTTTTATAACGTGTCTAAGATCACCTGGCCATTGCTGAGGTAGGGACTCTGTTTTCTTGGTCTCTGTCCAATGTTCTAGTACCTCTAGCAAGGTCTTACCTGGATGCCTTTTCTCGACCACACTGACATCTCCTTTTGTTCTACAGCCACCATTTTTTTGCTAAAAGAGAAAAAAGGAAAGAAGATAACTATGGTGAGACTTGAAAATCTGCAAACCATAAGGCCTGTTAAGCTTTCCGACAACCTAAAACTGCTAACCTAATATCCAAGCCAAGGATGGTGGGAGGTGGCCAAGAAAGGACCTGGGAAGGCTGTTTGGAGCAAGCGAAGGTGCCTGTAGGGAAAAGCTCTGCAGGCCCAGTGCTGTGACTCCCCAGCTGTGAAGATAGAGTGAGGGACTGGAGCGTGTGGGGGTGGGGTTGGGGACAGGGGAAGGGGGTGGGTAGGGGGAGGATGGAGACAAGCAAAAAATAAAGTCAAGTCCACAGGGGCAGGCCATGGAGATCTATGAGACCACAGAAACAGTTTTAACTTTTGGTAGTGAGGGAAGTGGTGTGTGTGTGTGTGTGTGTGTGTGTTTTGCAAGTACATGGGTGTATTAGTGAGTGCACCTATGTGTAGGTGAGGAGACCAGAGGAAGACACTGAGTATCTTCCTCTCTCGCCCTTTCCTTCTTCCTTAGAGACAGGGTTTCTGATGCTGCAGTGGATCTGGTTGCTGTTTTGGCTCAAATGCCTGTCTCTGTGTCTGCCAGGCTCCACCCTCAGTACTGAAAATATAGCCATTCATGCCCATGCTGAGGAGTCCAGCTTGGCTCTTCATGCTGGCAGAAGAAGAGCTCTTCTCCACAGAGTCAGAGTCGGCTCTGCAGACCTGGTTCTTAGCGTTTAGACCCAGTGAGTTACTCAGAGTTTGAACAGGGGGGACAAAAGAAAGATCCACTCTGACTTTCCAGAAGCCTTAATCCTGAAGCCATATTTTGAATGACCAACCAGAGAAACAACAAGAGCACTTCTGGGGATACGAGATAACAAAGCCACAGACACAGGCGGCGGCAGCGGACAGTCAAGATGGAGACAGCGCAGGACGAGCCAGATCCAGGTGATCTAGGTCAATTTTATCTTGTCTAGGTGGGCGGTTTACACCTTTATTTACTGGCTGTGAGTTTATTGTGTGGATGTATTGTAGGTTGAGAATTTAACATATAAATCTGATTGAGAAATTACAAGTTTCTAGAGCTTTGTTTTTACCGGGCTACAGCGGATGTGAGCAGACGTCCTGGCGGGCAGAGAGACAGCGTGGTGTGATGCCATGATGGAGTGGCCAGCAGAACACCATGTGTCAGGCATGTTAACAACCCGCCAAGGGGACAGCGGGAAATCAGAGAGGCAAACAAGCAGCTGGGTCGCTGATCAGGCTTGGTGACCCGCATGACGCACAGAACTGGTGGCCACTGATCTTTTTATTAATTACCGCAACATTTAAAGATCCATTTTTTAAATGATCTAAATGTGCACCGTTTTTCCCCAGGTGGAAAGAGAGAGTAGGTTCAGCCGGAAAAATTCAGGGGTTCAGTTTGAGACCCATAAAGTTGAGGGGTACAAGGATAGTGAGCACACGGGTAAGGAGTTGAGCAGATGATAATACACATTAGGAAATCACCCGTGAGTAGAAAACATTCAAGCCATGATCCTCGATGCTATCAAGACAATGAGTAGACCATGGCCCGGGTAATGCTCAGTAGTTAACGTGCTTGCTATATAAAGGGAAGAACTGGCTAGAGTTTGGGCCCCCAGAACCTGTGTAAATGTGGAGTAGGCAAGGTGGCCTGCCTCGAATTCCAGCCTTGGAAGGTAGAGACAGAGTCCCCAAAGCAAGCTGACCAGGGAGAGGCATCATGTCACCGACCTCTGAGCCTAAGAGATCCTGTCTCAATAAATACAGTGGGAAAAACATTGGAGATGATTCTTGATGTCAACCTCAGGCCTCTCTGTGTATACACGTTCTACATTCGGGCTCACACACATGCAAACATGCATACTCACAGATGTGCAACAAACAAAAAAAAAAAAAAAAAAACCCTGGGTTACATGAGACCCTATACTAAGCAACAATGCCAGAAGAAAAGTGGGATAGAAGAAATGACAGAGAAGGCCCAGAAGTATTAGTGTCCACCCCTAAGGCTTTTCTGTACCCAAGAGGGTATGGCATAGACCATGTTGAATTAGACAAGATCTCTGAGATAGTTAAATATTCCCGGGACGGCATTATTTGCAATCAAGGAGATAAAATAACTTATTGAAGACATCACAGTGAGTACTGGTAATCCTGAGAGAAGCACTCCAGACCTCTGATGCCAAACCAATGACTCCTGCATCTCAGTTGCCTGGAAAACTACAGATTCCAAAGGTACCGGAAATGTGGAGAGCAGAGATGGTTGCCAAGAGACATGAGACGTGCAGCAGCTCACCTGCAGGAAGCCATTGTTGCTCTCGGTGAGCGTGATGAGAGGGATGAGCCACAGCAGTCCAACTCGCATATCCATCAGCTCCTTCTCCCCTCTAAGGACTGAGTATAGACACCTGTGTCTAGTCACCCAGGAGGCTGTGTGCTAGAACAAACATTGTAAGGCAAGACTGTAACTGGGAGTACTCAGCACTGGGGTTTCCTTTGTCACATTAAAATTACCAAGAGCTCTATGACTTCAGATATCAAAGATAGATTTGGAGTGACTAAACCTAAGCCAGTCTGGAAAGCTCCCTTCTTGTTACTTGATGGAGTTAGCAACAAGTTCTTCTCGGGTTTCTATTTCTCTTATGTAATTGGCACAGAACTCCGCACATCAGCACTGTGGTGACTTGACTGAGGAATGTCCCTCATAGGCTCTGGTATTTGAATGCTTGGTCCCTGGTTGGTGGTGCCGCTTGGAGAGGTTGTAGAGCCCTGAGGAGATAGAGCCTTTCTGGAGAAAGCAATCACGGAGGGCAGGCTTTGGGTATTCACAGCCTGACTTTGTTTTCCATTCCATATCTCTGCTTTCAGCTTCCTGCTCCCGCTGCCTGCTCAAGGCTCTCTCCCCATGGTGGAGTTTCCCTCTGGACATAAGCTGAAATACACTTACTCTTCCTTCGATTTCCTTTGATTGTCCCACTTTATCACAGTGACAGACGAGTGACTAACACAGACCTGGTCAAAACATTAACTTTTGTATCTGTGTTGGTTGGTGTCAAAGAATAATCGTGTCAACTTACAATCATTCTGTCTAAGCTACTGGGCACAGGAGGCCTCTTCATTTTTAATTTTAATTAAAAATATTTAAAATTCAGTTTTTAAAAGTGCTTGCCTAGCCTGCATAAGTTCAACTCCCCCCCCCTTTGATGCATTAACTACACATTTTTTGGCCTTGTATTTTTACAATAGGATATCATGTAGCCCAGGCTGTCCTCAAACTTACTCATTGTTAGATAAGGATGGCTTTAAACTTCTGATTCTCCTACTCTGTGGTCCTGGGGATGAAACCCAGTGTTTTACACACACTACTCAAAGACTCTATCAACTGAGATCATCCTGGGCCACCAGGTACATTTCTATGGTGCACAAGTCAAAAGTGGCAAGAGTCTACCATGTTAAGTAGCACACTGAGGAATCCCTCCATCATTTGGAAAGTTTATAGTGGACAGCAGTAAGAGAACGTGTCATAGGGTTTTACTGCTGTATGGTTTTACATAGGGTTTACATGCATGGTTTTACAGACACCATGACCAAGGCAAGTCTTATAAATGACAACATTTAATTGGGACTGGCTTACAGGTTCAGAAAGTCGATCCACTATCAAGGCGGGCTGTAGGCAGGCATGGTGCAGGAGGAGCTGAGAGTTCTACATCTTCATCTGAAAGCTGCTAGCAAAATACTGGCATAATGGCACACCTACTCCAACAGGGTCACACCTTCTAATAGTGCCACTCCCTGGGTCAAGTATATACAAACCATCAAGTTACATAAAAGACTTTCCCCACAACCTTTCAGTATTTCTTTTACAATATATACATACATATGCATATGTTTAGGGTTTCTATTCCTGCACAAAACATCATAACCAAGAAGCAAGTTGGGAGGAAAGGGTTTATTCAGCTTACACTTTCATATCACTGTGCATCACCAAAGGAAGTCAGAACTTGAACTCAAGCAGGTCAGGAAGCAGGAGCTGATGCAGAGGCCATGGAGGGATCCTACTTACTGGCTTGCTTCCCCTGGCTTGCTCAACGTGATTTCTTATAGAACCCAAGACTTCCAGCCCAGGGATGGCACCACCCATAATGACCCTTACCCCCTTGATCACTAATTGGGAAAATGCCTTACAGCTGGATCTCATGAAGGCATTTTCTCAAGGGAGGCTCTTTTTTCTGTGATAACTCCAGTTAACACACAAAACAAGCCAATACAATGATTTTATAAAAACAGAGCAATAATTCATGATTGGAGTAAGTGCCCTGGGTCAGGACAGAGTGGGGCGCTCCCCTACAGCCTTACCTTGCTTCTTGGCAAACTTTAATCTTCATGTGCACAGTACCATCCCCACCAGATACTGTTCTCAGATGCCGCTCTCTGACCTAAAGAGAAAGGCATGGGAGGTGGGGTGGGTGGCAGGAAGGACTACTGTAACCATAACCAGTTTTCTGCGGCCTTTAAAAAGGGTGTTAGACACATGATGTCTGCCTCGCCTTCCCTCCTGTGAATGAATGGTCCTCTCACACCCTACCTTCTCCACCATCCTGCTTACCAAAGGCATCTCTTAGATCTTTGGCTGCACTGGTCTGCAATGGTAACCTATGCTTCAATCCCTTTTTGTTTGGATGGTTGTATTTTGAGATAGGGCTTCTCTCTGTAGCCCTGGCAGTTCTGGAACTCACTCTGTAGACCAGGCTGGTCTTGAACTCAGAGATCTGCCTGCCTCTGCCTCCCAAGTGCTGGGATTAAAGGTATGCACCACCACAGCCGAGCTTCTTCTACTCTTTAAAGATGTATTTATTTTTCTTTTGCCTTCAACATATTTATGTATGTGAGTGCCAGATCTCATTAGAGACCATCGTGAGCTGCCATGTGGGTTCTAGGACTTAAACATGGTCCACTGGAAGAGTAAGTCTTTCTTTGAACTGCTGACTTGGCCTGTCTGCTCTAAAGACTACCTGCTTCTGTCTGTGTTTACTGTTCTTTAAAGCTAATGAGTGTTTGTCTCTGAAGAAGAGTATGTTGGTAGTTTTTCCCCTTTGAAAATAAATGTGTTATAATCTAACACACACACACATGCTCACAAACATACACACACATACACACACACACATGCACACACACATACACACACATAAGCACACACATACACACACATACACACACACACATGCACACACACACACACACACACATATGCACACATATATGAACATACCAATACCTGCACAAGTCCCTCATACAGGATGGTAGAACCACTGTTCTCAACCTGTGGGTCATGACCCCTTTGAGAAAAGGATCAAACAATGCTTTTGCAGGGTTCATATTCCAGAAATCATGCATATCAGATATTTACACTATGATTCATAACAGTAGGGAAATCACAGTCATGAAGCATCAACAATAATAATTTTATAATTGGGGGTCATCACAATGTGATGAACTATATTAAAGGGTCACAGTATTAGTAAGATTGAGAACCAGTAAGGTACAGTGTCTCACTGGAACTGAAACACATCTTTCCATAGACTCCAAGTCATCTCAAAGTCACTTGAGTACAGCCCGATATAGGTGCTATGAAAACAGATGTTATATTATATTACTTAGGAAATGATGACAAGAATATGTCTGAATATGTTCAGAACAAACACATGTTTCTCATCCACATTGCTTGATGTGGTGTGTGTCTGTGGGAATGTATAAGTATATGTGGTATGTATTTGGTATGTGTGTGTGGTGTGTGTGTGGTGTGCAGGGGACTGTATAAGTGTATGTGGTATGTATCTGGTATATGTATGTGATGTGTGTGTGTTCTATTTTCTCTCTGTTACTATGCTAAAATGCCCTGATGAAAAGCAACTGAGGGGAAAGCCTACATTCAGGTAGCCTCTCTCACCACCTCCTGTAACAGTCAAGACAAGCTTCAGCAGACGTCCCTAGCAGCCGACCAAATTCAGACAGTTCCCCAACTGAGGCTTCCTACCAGGTGATTCTGAGTTATGATAACTTGGCAATAAACAGCAAGCAACACACAGGCTTTTTGAGTCTGGGTCTCATGCAGCACAGGCGAAGCAATGGCTGAGTGTGAACCCCGATCCTCCTGCCTCTGCTTCTGAGTGTCTGAGATCACAGGTGCGCATTACCATGATCACCTTGGATATTTCCCTTTGGTTATCTCCTTTCAGTATTGGTTAACTTGCCAAGCACGACTAAGCTAATATCTCAGTGCTGATGACTAAGCTAATATCTCAGCGCCCTCATGAAGTACAGCCACATAGTGAGGGGAGGTGGGGCTCTGTCTAACCCCCTTCTCTCTTTTATCTGATTCTAGGAAGACTCTTTCCCTTCGATTTCCAAGGTATTGTTTTTCCTGTGGCTTGTGATCCTGGATCTGACAAATAAGATCACAGTCTCTGCACATGTGTGTACCATCTGTCCCCTCTCTGTGCACCAAAGAGTAAATGAGAGACCTTTCCATCATAGGATTCCCAACCACTTACTTCTCTCTCCTACTAAAACCTTTTCCTCCCATGTGCAGCCTGAGGTTACAAACCCAGCCCAGAAGCCTGGGTGGCAGCTCTGGGAAGTCTCCTTTCTGACTTCCTTATTCCTCGTCCTCCTATCTGGACTGCCTCTTGGGATTTTCCAGAAGTGGCTATGAGTGACACGTATGTGGTCAAGACTTGTGTTGGTCTGTAGGCTGGTCATGAATGGATGCACCAGAAAGAAAGAAGAAAGAAACAAAGAAGCAGCAGAGGAGAAATGGGGTGCACGCACACTCACACACGCACACCAGTTAATTTTAATATGCCTTGACTAGCTCAAAGGCTGGGCAGTGTTAATCCTCTGCCTGGCTAGCATACATTTCCCTCCAGTACTCCTGACTCAACACCTTCTAAATCTATGGTTTATCTTTGCTGCGCTATACCTTCTGGGCAGCCCCTCCCATAGGGCGGCTTTCCCTTTCCACCAACATTTTGGATAAATTTTCTTCCATAGCTTTAAATTGGATCCATCTCCCTCTGAGACATGGCAATCTCTCTCTTCTTCCTCTCTTCCAGTTCCTACCCTGAGCAAATCAAAAAATTCCCACCTCTCTCTCCACCCAACCATCAGCCACTGGCTCTTCATTGGTCAATCAAAACCCAACTGGGGGGGCTCCCTGCTCCTCCCTGTTCCACAGACAGCCGCATCTTCCCGTGCAGTGCCAGCCTTGTTCCTTAGACAAGATGGTGAAGGTCGGTGTGAATGGATTTGGCTGTATTGGGCTCCTGGTTACCAGGGCTGTTTTCTGCTCAGGAACTAGCAAAGTGGAGATTGTTGCCATCAAAGATCCCTTCATTGACCTCAACTACATGGTCTATGTGTTCCAGTATGACTCTACCCATGGCAAATGCAATGACACAGTCAAGTCTGAGAATGGGAAGCTTGTCATCAATGGGAAGCCCATCCCCATCTTCCAGGAGCGAGATCCCACTAATATCAAATGGGGTGATGCTGGTGCTGAGTATGTTGTGGAGTCTACTGGGATCTTCACCACCATGGAGAAAGCCGAGGCCCACCTGAAGAGTAGGTTCAAAAGGGTCATCATCTCTGCCCCTTTGGTTGATGCCCCCATGTTTGTGATGGGTGTGAACCATGAGAAATATGACAACTCACTCAAGATTGCATCCTGTACCCCCCCTCCCTGGCTAAGGTCATCCATGACCTTACATCTACTTTAGCATCGTAGAAGGACTCATGACCACAGTTCATGCCATCACTGCTGCTCAGAAGCCTGTGGATGGCCCCTCTGGAAAGCTTTGGTGTGATGGCCGTGAGGCAGCCCAGTACATCATCCCTGCATCCACTGGTGCTGCCAAGGTTGTGGGCAAGGTCGTCCCAGAGCTGAATGGGAAGCTCACTGGCATGGCCTTCTGTGTTCCTATCCCCAATGTGTCTGTTGTGAATCTGACCTGCCACCTGGAGAAGCCTGACAAGTATGATGACATCAAGAAGGTGGTGAAGCAGGCAGCTGAGGGCACACTAAAGGGCATCCTGGGCTACACTGAGGACCAGGTTGTCTTCTGCGACTTCAACAGCAACTTCCACTCTCCCATCTTTGGTGCCAGAGCTGGCATTACTCTCAATGACAACTTTGTGAAGCTCATTTCCTGGTATGACAATGAATACGGCTACAGCAACAGGGAGGTGGACCTCATGGCCTACATGGCCTCCAAGGAGTAAGAAACACTGGATGACCCACCCACCCTCCCAGCAAGGACACTGAGAGCAAGAGAGAGGCCCTCAGCTGCTGAGGAGTCCCATCGAGACTCGGTCCCCAACACTGAGCATCTCCCTCACAATTTCCATCTCAGACCCTCATAATAATAGGCGCCTAAGGAGCACTTCTTACTCTCTTGAATACCACCAATAAAGTTTGGCTGCATCCTCCTCCCCCCCCCAAAAAAAAAAAAAACAAAACAAAAATATAACTGGGGACAAGGACCTTCAGCATTTGGACACACTGATTCTCAATTAATTAAAAGCATTAGATTCAATCCCCATTGCAGGGGCTTGAGTTTGCTGGTCCTGTTGTAGCCACAGACAGGAGACAGAGAAAGGCACATGCTTTATTCTATCTGGGGTGACAGTCCACAGAATAGTATCTCCCACGTTAAGGCTTTCCCAACCTGATTTAACATAATCTAAGAAATTCCCTCATAGATATCAGATTATTATCTCTTAGGTGATTCTAGAACCTTTCAAGTTCACACCAATATTAACCATCACTTTGTCAAAGCTGGAACTAACCATTTTCTGTGCTCTCGTTCCTTAATATGTATAGTTTCCTGTACTATAGTGTTAGATAATTCATTAAAAAGCAAAAAACTCCAAAGTAAATATATCTGAAATTCAAGGGAGTAATGAATATGTTTTAGAGTAACTTTGTTCTGTGTGGTACTTGGAACATTCTTCATTTTCAGATAATAAGAATTTATCTATACATTTAAATATAACTGGAAATCCAGTTGTATTTAATGTCAACTAGTCAAGAATAGAGAAATGGCATCTCAACCTCTACAGATGACAGCAGGCTCTGCAGGTAAATTGACTTGCTACTGGTGTTGATGTTTACAGCTGGGTACCTGTGATATTCTTAGGCTTTTTATGCCTTTTTTATTCACCTTTAAGATAAAAGGGATCTGTATCTCACTCCCAGGCTCTTGGGAGAGTTGGATGAGTTACTGTGTATAAAATGACCCAGATACTAACTACGGCCACCCACTCAGATCCGCAATATCATGACCGTTTCTGTTTCCTCCTTATTACAGTTAGGGTAGCTACCTGCTAGACTGTCAGAATTTCACTTCTATTCTGAGTCAAACTGAATTGATGTCAAGTGATGCTGACAGCCAGCACCATGGAGGCAGAGGGCTCTAAGCCTTCAGGAAACAAGAATGCATTTTTTTTTCCCAGTAGCTGAATGACCTTATACAAAGTAAAGTGCATTAGCAAACAGGCATTTTCACTGGCCTGCCCTCGGGGACCTAGTGTCAGCTTCTGTGATCACTCATCTCTGCCAGGTACACCCCCCCCATTTCCGTATAGCTAGATCTCCTTCTCATTTCTTATCTGCCTTGTTCGCTCTCTCCTTTCCCTCTGTCTAGTTCACTCCTCCCCATTCTCTGCCTTGTTCATTTCCCTGTCTCCATCTCTTCCTCATGTTCCCACCCTGATGTCTTTCACTCCCCCTTCTCTGCCCCCCAATAACCCTCTTACACTAGATCTGTTGCCTGCCATGATTTCTTAGCAGCTCATCCTGGCCTGGGGTTGTTTTATCCTATCCAAGTGTGTATGTAGGTGGTAACCACACATCCTGCTTAACTTTAATTTCTTAGACATAAACCTCACAGCATTTTCATCCCTCTTCTTCCAAACCAGAAAGATTCCCCGCCTCCCCCCAAAAAAACAAAAACCAAAAAAGCAAAGAAAACACACAAACAAAAACAAAACAAAACAGCAAAGCTCAGAATCTTTATGTAATTCCACAAGGGAGTTGTCCTTGCCACTAAGAACATGGGTGTTTACATCACATTTCACTCTGGGGGCAGCTAATGCCTGGCCAACAGCTGTGTTGGCACTGCCATCTGTGGAAAGGCTTAACTGTAGTGGGGGCTGTGACCCCCGCCCCTCCACACACACACACTTCCTTGAATTCATACAAGTGAATTCATTTCTGATAATCCCTGCCCTTTATGTAACCACAAACAATCATTAAACTTTGCTGTTGTGCCTCTAGAGAAGCCGGCGGCACATTGTCTCCCCATTCTCAATTATGTGTTCGTGCTCTGAATATCAATTGTTTACGTCAACAGTGCTGTCCTTATCCACGGGATGCCAGCCTGAAATTGTGAACACAGACACTCTCCAGCATTTTAAGCAACAGTCCAATCCTGGGTATCGTTGAACTGTAGGCTGTTTTTCTGCCTTCAGCGGTTACAGAATAATGGCCCTTCCTCTCCAAATAGCATTTGCCATTAGGATGATGTCCCTCCTCCCGTCATAAAATTACAAGTGCACAGATGTGCACGTGGAGATGTCAGAGCAAAGCTCCAGGGAGGACTAAGAGAAACGAGGCTCAGTCAGAATTAGGCAGATGGGTTTGGGAAAAACATTTGTGGGAAGAACCTTTGCATAGAACCCCCAGAGTGCTTGCCTTTCAGGCAGGCTTCCTTGGTTTTTTTTACTGGATAGATGTCATAGAGAGAATGAGATTAGGGGAGGTGGGACACAGAGAAGGCAAAAGAAAAAAAATGTTTGGAGAGTTGACCAATTTTAAGAGCCAGATTTTCTCTGGAAAAGCAATAACTTAAAATTATCTAAAAATTTCAGCGGATGTAGACAGTTATGTATGAACACAATGAAAGGGTTTAGTTTGCTTGTGGTTGTTGTTTTGAGGTGGGGTCTCCTGTAGCTCAGGATAGCCTCCAATTCACTATGCAGCCAACCCTAGAAATTTTACTTCTGCCTCTACCACCCATGTGCTGTGATCACACACAGGCACTATCCTGACCATTTTAATCAGGGCTCAATCATGCATGCTAGGCAAACACTCTACCAACTGAGCGACTCCCCCACTGCAGAGGTCAGTGTACATGCTTTATACTTTATCCTGTATAACATGGTTGAAGAGGCCTGGGTGAGTCAGACTAATCCTTGAATATCCTGCTTATCTGGAAGGTCTTGTGACGCTCTCCAGAGTCCATATCCACGGCTACTCTGAGGAGTAACACAGCTCGGCTACTTCCATCTACTGAGACTCAGATCCTGTGTGCACACTGTCTGCTTCCCACTATAAAGCACTTGTATAATTGTTCTTTGATGCATTCATGCCAGTCACCAAATGTACTGAAGTACTGGAAGTACTCAAGTTGCTTTCACTCACTGACAACTAGGGTCTTAGTTAGGGACAGATGGAATTTTTAACCATTCTATGTCTTGAAGATTCATTTAGCTTGGTCGCTTCCTCTCCATGGACATGTTACCAATCAGACAAGCTTTGATTCATTCAACTGCTCTGAAAAGAGAGTTGTCCGTTCCCCCAGCACTGGGCAATGCACTGGCTATTAACATAATTGGATGGTCTACCGTGTAGTATAGCTCCATTCCTTAAGAGCAACTCCGGGAAGATGACAATATGCCTCAGTGTGCAAACTGCTTACTATGCTAGTGTGAAGTCCTGACTTGGAAAACCCCTTGTAAAAATTCATGCAAGGTCGCACATGCCTGTAACTCCAGCACCAGAGGGGTAGAAACAGGAAGACCCCTGGAGTCTGCTGGCCCCTCGAGCCAATTCGTGAGCTCTAGATTCAGTGAGAGACTTATTTTTAAAAATTGGAAATGCATATCAATGGGGGAACACATCAGAAGTCAACTTCTGACGTCCATACATGTGCATTCCCACAAAACATGTGTGCACATACATAGACCATATATAGGGGAAAGAAGAAAAAAACCTGGATGCTATGGTGAAACCCACATTCTCTCCCCCTGGATGGGGAGGGGCTGACAGGTCTCTAACCCAGGACCTTGTTTATGATGCTCTTCTATGCTGCACAGACTGGCTGTACCTTCTGAGGTCAGGATGCACCTCTAGTTAAGCTGTGTGTTTTCTATTTCAAAGCTGAGCTGGTACAAAGCTGGTTTTCTAGCAGTCTGCATGTCCTCTGCCCTTCATTAGACTGGAAAGTATGTCTCCTGTTGCTGGTCATTTCAACCCAATACAACCTCTGCCTTGTGGAGGATACTGTTTCTCTAGCTACGGGTCTGTGCTTTGCATCTTCAAAGAGCATTGTCGTTCAGGACCCCGTCTTGTGCTTTGCTCATCACCCACAGTTGCAGCTGGAATCCTAGGAGGGTTTGTTTTCCAGAGGAAACACGTCCAGTTTGGTTACATTGTAAAAGGTCTGAATGCAAGCCTGGTAGCTTGGAGCTCTGCCAACCATTAATAACAGATTTTTCTCTGGTGCTTAATAAAGTGTGGGTTACCACAAGCCCTTACAGGGAGATTAATAATCAGGTGGCCAAGTTCTTTCTTCTACTCAAGGCTTCAGCCTCCCTGGAACCTACGGCATTCCAAAAGAGAGCCCTGAGTCTCATCAGTAACATTGTTGATCTGTAACAGTCAAAGCCAAGAGTCCCAGCTTCTTCATGGTTTGTTTTACTTTAAAGAAAACTTCTGCTGAATGACACTCAGAGAGGAGAAATAAGAGTAACTGTGACCAGAGCGAGGGAGATGTCTCTGTGGGTAAAAGTGCTCACTGTACAAGTATGAGGACATGAGTTCAAATCCCCAGGCCCCACGTAAATTTGGATGCTTAACACAATACCTATGATCCTGGGACCCTTGTGGGGAGACGAGATGGGAGGAGCCAGCCTCATGCACACAACAGAAAACAGGAGGCCCCGCCTCAAACAGGACAGAGAGAGAGGACTGACACCTGAAACTGTCTGCAACCTCCACTCCTGTGTTATGGCACATGCACA
Organism: Micromys minutus; assembly: GCF_963924665.1. Taxonomy (NCBI): domain Eukaryota; kingdom Metazoa; phylum Chordata; class Mammalia; order Rodentia; family Muridae; genus Micromys; species Micromys minutus. The sequence goes on from NC_137974.1 coordinate 60,922,177, forward strand.
CCTCTACTCTCTCATTCAAACACACACACACACACACACACACACACTCCCTCATGCATGCAAAAGACCCCTCTAATTTACAAAATGTTTCCTTGTATATTTTTCCTGGTAACCTTATAAACTAAAAAGAATTGTTTCAACGTACATTTATGGAAATTAAAAAGAGTAAACCTGAATTCAACTTTAAAAATGTATTGCTGTTGCTTTAAATCCCCCTTTTCTTGGACTATGAGTCAGCCAGATATATTCCTTGAAGTATGATTTTAATAACTCAGGACTGAAATTTGATCCCCCTCTTTGTCGCATAGAAACAAGTACCATTGTCCAGGAAAAGGTCGCATAGATATTTCTCAGTAATCGTCCTAAGAAATAAGACTATCTTGATTGTGGAAGGAGACTTCCTGCTTCAGAAACCCCAGGACAGAAAGCTGGGCCTGCTGGGAAGGAGCTCCCTACAGAACTGATTGTGATGTATCTTCAACTGTCAAAGATTCAGATTTGAGCTGCTGCAAATTCCTCCTGACTGAAATATTGATTTACTTTCTTTGCTTTGAGACAAAGTGTATAACTCACAATCCCCTGTCTCTGCTGGGAATTATGGGCATGTGCCACCAGGTCCAACACAGCCAATTTGAGTGAGAGATCTACTTCAAATAAGAGTAAAACGGAGGTGACTTCTCATCTCATGCTAACACCCCTAACTCCTCGTCTGGTACAAATGACTGGGGTCCTCATCACAGTTATCTTAAAGTAAAAACAAGTTTTTCAGTCACTTCCTCCAAGGAGTCATTCTAAAAATCAAACGGTTGTCAGGTGTAACTGGGGCCTAGGAAAACTAACCACAGCCATCCACACTCTGCATTTAAGGCTGCAGACTGTGTGCAGAATCAACAGCAACCTGGCATTTCCGACTCCCGCTGTCTTCCCTCAAGGGCCCAATCCCAGGACAAAAAGGATTTTTCCAGGTTAAGGTATAGGCACTACTCCAAAAGGCTCCATACTTTCAGTTCTGAAAGAAGTAACTGAATAACCCTGCTGATCAGAACCCCAATTTCATATCCGATAGGAGGCAGAGATCTGGTCTCACCACACCTCAGCCATTTTTCCCTGATTCCTTTGAATGCTTTTAATATTATAATGTTAACACATTTAACTAATTAGTCCTGGTCTTATTTTAAATTTTCATGTGAAATGAAGATCTATTTTAATTGTCCCTAAAATGGATGGCCACCAACCACTTTTTCATGTGAACAAACTGACAAACAGTGTTTTTAATCTTACTTCCTGGACTTTCAGGTCTATAGTAGTTAATAAAAACCATTGTTTTTTATTGTTTATCCGCTACTTCTTTTTTTTAAGCTACTATCTCAAGTTTCCTATCAGACCACAGGCCACTCATTTCTCTCTGAAGAATTGCTTCAAGACTTTTCATAGAGTTCACCTAGCCACGTTTTCTATCTGGTGCACTACACTCAATGAATTTACTATATTGGCAACTTTACTAGATGACACCTTCCAATTGCTGTTGTGTTTGTGTGTACGTGGGTCTGTCTATGTGTGTATGTGTGTGCCCAAAGATCTTCCTAGAATAGCTAGTTGGGCCGCCATGATCAGTTTGTTTACATGGCTCCAGGGGATTGGAACTGAGGTCTGCATGGTTGCTTTGCCAACTGAGCCACCTCCCCTGACCTATTGTCTACCTCTAATTCCTGCAAGTTTTCATTCTGAAAGTACTAGAGCCTGTTCTTCTATCACCCGTTGAGTAGGATCCTGTAGGGAGTTTAAATATGGATCAAGACTTAAAAGCATTTGCTGCTCTTGAAAAGGACTGGCTCACAACCATCTGCAACTCCAGCTGCAGGTCACCTGATGCCCTTAGGCATATACAAGGTGTACTTTCATACATGTAGGCAAAACATAAAATAAAATAATACAGTAAAGAATAGGAGCATCTGGTCTATTATCTGAGTGTCTGGGGGAGACTATGGGAAGAGGTTCTCTCTTCCCAGCTAGGGAATATGCTAGTCACAGAGTCTCAGTCAGTCCGGGGACAGTCAAAAGTATGCTAGAGACCATAATTGTGTGGAGCTTTTATTGTAATCTACCATGTTCCAAAATAATTTTCACAGCCATGAAGATCATATATCTACCCAACAAAGAACTACAGCCTTCACACCATGCAATGACTACTTATCTAAGGAAATCACCCAGGCAAAAGCCTAAAGACATTTGGGACAGTTTCCTCTTCATACCTATAGGTAAACCTGTGAAGTTAAGGAAGTTAAGACTGACAGCTATTTTGATTATTACAAATATATGGGGTGGTTCCCTCAGTACATGGTTTTATGAGGTGTGGCTTTAAGTAGAAATGTGAATTAGGTGACATTTGTCTTGCAGGCGCCACCCCTGTACTGTCTGAATTCCTTATCTTATGATCACATACCTTCTGTTGCCATGACCTTAGATAGCCTGTATCCTTCTGATTATTCTATTTCTTCTTCTTCACAGCCAAAAAGCTAAAATCACTCCCTGCTAGGCACATAGTCACCCACCTACAATCTCATTACTCAGGAGGCAGCGGTCTAAGTTCAGTCTAAGACCAGCCCAGGCTGCATAGAGAGACCCTGTCTCAAAAACAGACAGATAGGTAGGCAGATAGATAAACAGACAGACAAATGGCCTGACAGACCATTTGCACGTGTCCTGGTTTAAATGAATATGTGCATTTATTTCTCTGGCCGAGGAGTGTATCTGCAGCCTTTGAATTAAGGTATAATTAATTAATTAATTAAGGAGCAGAAGACAGATAATAGCATGTGCACATGCACACATATACCATTCTGGAGCCTAGCAAGGGAAGTTTTCGGAGTAGCACTGCTGACAGCATTTTAAAGACATCGACTGCCTTCTGGGAGACGTAAGACATGTGTGGCTCCGTTTTGTGAGCGATGCAAATGCCCACAGTGAGTTGACAGGGCTCGGCGGGCAGGCAACTTTCTGCCTTAGTCCCCATGGAGACTGCATCATGAAGCAAGCCTCACCTCTTACATGAAGAGCCGAGCACCTTATTCAAGGCTCCATTCCTTTCCTGGCCATCTTTGTCAGAGAGATAGATTTTAATTTCCCTCACAGCTGGGTGATTAGTAGAGACTTTATAATAAAATTAGAAAGAATTTAACAAAAGTCTTCACTAGCGTCTTGACTGATTCTAGAACGTATTTGTATGTATCTCAGCCTCTGTGTGTGTGTATGTGTATGTGGCGTATGCATGTGAGTGTGTGTGTGTATGTGTATGTCTCTGTGCATGTGAGTATTGTGTGTGTGTATGTATGTATGTAAGTGTATGTGGTGTATGTATGTGAATGTGTCTATGTATGTGAGTGTGTGTGTGGTGAGTGTGTGTGTATGAGTATGTGTATTGTGTGAGTGTGTGTAGGTGGTGTGTGTATGTCAATGTGTAAGTGGTGTGTATATGAGTGTGTTTGTGGTAAGTGTGTGTGTATGAATATGTGTATGAATATGTGTATTGTGTGAGTGTGTAGGTGGTGTGTGTATGTGAGTGTGTGTCTGTACCGGCTCTGTTCCCAGTACCGCATAAGTTTATCTTCATGGAAATTGATGAAAAAGCCAATGGCACTTCTCCAAATCTCCTCCCACCTTGACCTGTCCATTCCTTATTGTCATTAATACTATCATCATCAACAACACTAATTATGTCTCTGTACCTCTACATGTATGATGAAGGGGGCATGTGAGTGCCATGTAGACGTGTGGAGGTTAAAGGACAATTTTACAGACTTAGTTTTCTCCTTCCACCTTTGTGTAGGCTCCAGGAATCCCACTCCAACCACATACCTCTTGGCCAGTCCCTTGACTTTCTGTTTATTCTTCCTCAGTACCTTTCTACCCTTCTGTCCCTGACATGAGGGATGAAACAAAGTATCAGGCTCATAAGTGGATCCCTTATTGTGCTGGTTAAGACAGGACCTCAAGGAGCTCAGACTGGCTTCAAATTCTTCTTAAAGTCGAAACTGACCTTGAACATCTCTGATCCTTCTGCCTCTACCTCCCAAAAGCAGAGATTCCAGACTTGTGGCTTATAACATGCTCAGTTATAAGTGAAGGTTCCTCTGGAAAATAAGGTCATGAATTTTTCTAGGCCTGTGGGGTCAAGTGTGAAGAGGCATCTTATATTTTCTTGGGAAAGAAACAGGGGGAAACAACTTTAAAGGCAATTGTCTCTCTGAGAGTCACTGGGGGTTCAATTTGGAGAGAAAACTTTTAGATTTATAATAGTTTGTGCAAGGTTTCAGCAGAATCATTTAATAGGCTATAGGGGAAGTAAACTTACTTGTTTCAGTCGCTTAAGGTGGCACAAGTTTGTGATCCCAGAACTTGGAGAAGGCTGGAAGATAAGGTGTTCAAAGTCAAAGCCAGACTGGGTTACATTGCTGAGTTTGAGGCCAGCCTGGACTACATGAGACCTGTCTGGAACAAACCAGCCCAATAAATAAAATCCATTTTAATCTTCTCAAGGCTGAGCTCGAGAAAGGAGAGAAAAGCCATTGTTTTTAACAGGCTCCCTGGTAAAGCTCTCATATTCTAGAGAGCCAGCTTCTCAGGTCCATAGCAATGGGCCTGCCCTGTCCCTAAGGGAACCCTGCCTTTTCGAGGAGAAAATCTAGCATTTGAGAGTGGAAAAAAATTCAAGTTACACAGGTGGGGAGAAACAGAGTCCTGTTGTTTCTAATACTTGCTTCAACAACTCTCTTCCTTGTTTATCTTTTTCAGGAAATGAGATGTTGAGATCAGAATATTCCCCATAGAGTAAAACACAGCTTGGGCCCTAAGGAATCACAGAACAGCTGTTAGCTTACCTGGGACTCCTGTCTTCACAGCACAGCCGAGTCTTTCTCCCCAACCACCGGCACCGCTGGGAGATGCCAAGGGACACTGGTAACCCAGAACAGGACTGGCAGCCACAGGTCCACTGATGTATCAGTAGCTCAGGACAGCTCAGGACAGGTTGCTGCCTCTGCTGGCCAACGTCGGGACACACCCCCTGCAGAGGGAAGCCAATGGACTTTCCTGCTCTCTCTTCCCTCCCTCTCAGAACCAACCTCAGAGCTAGTAAGACAGGCAGTCCAGAGACCAAAGACTTCCCGTTTCTGCTACCAGAGATGTGGAACTGAGATTGAATACAGAGGGGACAAATATGCTCTTGGGCATACAGATCAGGATCCCACCAAATGCCACTTGCTTCAGCGCGCCTGTCCAACCTCTCCGGACATTCGGGGGTCACACCTCATAAAGTTGAAGAAATGCAGCCCTCCCTGAGGAAGTGCACAGGAGCGGCAGGTGAGTTCTGTGCGAGGGTAGATAAGATCTTTTCTTTTCCAACGGTCTCGCTCAAAGCTGAAGCATCACCACACTGCTTCCCGAGTAAAAGACCCCTCGACTTCCTAGTGGGACAAAAATGTGAACTGGGCAGTGGCTAGCAGGATGGCAGGGACGTTCTGGAGGTGAATGGCGTTTAATAATGCTCACCTCCTAAGGTCTCATCCAGATTGAACACCGAACGGTGACTCTTGTGCATTGATGAGCCTGCTGACTCACGAATCGCTTCTGTGGTCAGAGTAACTGCAGCTGGGAACAGACACATCTAAACTACACAGACAACTATCTGGGGACAAAAATAGGATACTTTCCAAAGAGGAAAATATGTCCCTGAATTCAGTGAACTTCCTCCTTGTACTTAGCTTCTGTTAAGTATGCAGATTTTACAAATGACTTGAGGTGGTTTGCACTACAAAAAAAACAAAAAACAAAAAAAAACAAAAACAAAAAAAACAAAAAAAACAAACAAATAAATAAATAAAATAAAATAAAGAGCCATGACGTAGGAAAGTTAGCTGGGTGTGTTACCTAATGCCTATCATCTTAGCATGTGAGATGCTGAGGCAGTAGAATTCCTTTGAGTTCAAGGCCATTTGAGGTCCTAAGCGACACGTCAGCCTGGACTACAGTGAGGACCCACCCATATACATATATGTATACATACATACATACATACATACATACATACATACACACACATTTATGAGCACGTTGACTCATAAGTTTCTCTATAATCAAAGTAACAACAGACGTGAACAAACACATCTAAATTACTCAGATAACTATCTAAGGACGTGTGTGTGTGTGTGTGTGTGTGTGTGTGTGTGTGTACTGACTCTGCACTGGTTCTGTACACACAAACCATGATTGTGCACATCTGTAATCCACACTCTTAGAAAGTAGAGGCAGAAGGATCAGAAATTTAATGTCTTCCTTGAGTACATGGTGAGTTCCAGGTTATCCTGTGCTAGGTAAGTGAGATCTTACCTCAAAAATAAATAAACAGATAAATAGATGTATAGACAGGTAAATAAGGGAACATTAAAAAGGTAATGTCAAAATCATGCAAATGATGATTGGAGTGATTATTATGTTTTATAAACTCAACACTTCCTTCTCGGCCCAGGACTCCCTAAGATCTGTGAACAGAAGGGAGAGGTTCATCTTCTGTTCTCCTTTTCAGAGACGAGGAAGCCTCCACCTTAGAGAGGAGAAAGTTAGTCCAGGAGCAGTGGATTTCTGAGGAAATACCTGTGTGCGTTGGGTGTATTTACAATACTAGAGTGTACTTAATCCCTTACCAAAGCCACCAGGGTCTCAAGGCACATTCTCAGCTTGGCTCGGCTCGTGTTTTCTGCACAGCCAGAACTGCTCCATTCCGTCGGAACCTGTTTCCAGCCAGTGTAGCTCTGACGCAACAGTAAACTTAGCAGAAACATGGGGCCCATCTGAAAACTTCAATTTGAAGGTTCTGATACTGTCCCCTTGTCTGTCCATCAGTCTCGAGGAAAGAAACCTTCTAACTGAATGGGATAAATTTCATTCTCTTCTTACTCCCTTACGGCGGAGCTCTGCCTGTCCAACCAACCAGTTGTAAGAGACACCAAATTTCCACTCAGTACACATGGTCGAGAAGGTCTAGAAGTAGATCCCGCCACGCTGCCAGCTCCACACCCCGCAGTCTAGGATTCGGGCAAGTGTTTCCTTTGCTAATGCTGTGTTAAAATGTGCTGCTCATAAGCACCTCAGCCACCGACATCGTCACTGCAGGAAACTCATAAAATTGGTTCTGGCCAGGTGTGATGAGGTACAGTGTGGTCTCGGCACTCAGGAGGCTGAGGCAGGGGGATTGCACACCTCAGAGGCCAGCTACATAGTGAGCTCCAAGCCAGCTAGGGGCACATATGAAGACCCCGTGAAACAGGAAAACGTGCGTACAGAAAGAAATAAAATGGGAAAACCTCAAGGTTCTCTGGTCAGGACTTTGGCTGTGAGGCTGAACAGTAATCATGGAGGGAGCACACTAAGCAATGGAAGGTCAGACAGAGCAGTCGGTTCACAGGGAGTTTGATATAAGTCACTAGAAGTTCAGAGGGACGGTCCCTCACTCACTCACTGTGTTGTGCTCAAGTAGTTCCTAGGGATGAGCGTGTGGCTCTCAGCACCTATGTGGTCCCTTCCACCTCTTAGAGCGAACGCCTGTGAGAGGATTCGAGAAAGTAAGACAAGCGGTGGCCTCTGCAGACTCTCAGGAAGGACTACCCTGATTTGGGAACAGGAAGGATATGAATCTGACCCACGAAACCTACTGGATGGTTTGTAATCTCAAATCTAAACGGTCACGCTGTGTCCAATATTTAGGTTACTTCAGAGATAAGGTACTTTTTTGAAACTGATGAGCCACCAGTAAGTCATGTATTTTTTTTTCTTCCAGTTTCCTCATGAAAGCCGTGAACAGGAGAAGCCGGATTTCTCGGTACTTCCTAGTCACATTGTGGGGCATATCGGAGATACCACAGGGGACAGAAGGAAGGGCATGGGTTTGGTTATGTGACTGCCCTATGTCTCACTACTGCGAGTTCAAAGCTGGGCTAACCTATGGAGGAGGCTGCACTGAGGACCTAAATCAATATGCCCGGGTGAAGGAGGTAAGGGTTCAGCTGTGTCCAAAGAGCAAGCTAAACACATATTGGTGTGTTCGATATGTCCCAGCCTCTCATCCCACAAATGCAGGAAACATCCGAAGAAAGATCTAAGGGGAGGAGGCGCTCCTAGCTGCACTGGCTTCATCTGCGGATTTGTGCATTCAGTCAGATTGCTTTTGCTTGGTCTTTCATGAAAGACCAGGGCTGAACGGGGTGTGGTGATGCATTCTGGTGACCTCAGCACTAGGTCATCTATACCTTAGTAGTAAATTTGATCTCTGCCTGGGATACCGGAGATCCTGTCCTAAAGTAAATAAATCAATAAAGCCTGTTTTACATTGCTATATTTATTTTTTGTAGTTTCTAAAGATTTGTTTATTTTAATTTTATGTGTATGAGTGTTTGCCTGCACGTAAGTATACTGTATCTTGCAGTGCTGGAGGTGGCCAGTAGAGGGCGACAAATTACTTGGAGCTGAAGCTACTGGAGGTTGTGAGCCCCTATGTGGGTGCTGGGAACTGAACAGACTCCTCTCAAGAGCAGCCAGTGCTCTTAACTGATAAGCATCTCTTTGTAACTGCTTTTCTTTGAGTACTTAGTTAAAACAATGAGAAGAGTAACTAATTCAGGATTTCAGGACTTCTTAGAATAGCATAAAGCAAAACAATCCATGAATTCCTATAAGGCAGCTTTATTGATGGCTAAGAAAGATTTACACCTGGCTCTGACCACTCACTGCCTGAGGCAGGGTAGAGATGATCTCAGGACAAGCCTTAAGCCAGTGTTTCTCAACTGTGGTTCGTGGCCCCCACAGGGGTCACATACCAGAGATCCTGCATATCGGATATTTATGGTAGCAAATTTACAGTTATGACGTAGCAAGGAAAGAATGTTCTGGTTGGGGGTCCCCACATGAGGAACTGTATGGAAGGGTGGCAGCATTAGGAAGCTTGGGAATTACTGTCTAAAGCCCTGGTCAGAGTGACCTAGAATGCACGCTTTCTGAGGGACGGGGAGTTATCACTGCTCTGGAATGTAAGACCAAGGATACTCAGGACCACTGTGGTGGTCCAAGCTTGTGATCCCAGCATTCGAAAGGTAAGGGCAAAAGGATCATGGGAAAAAATTCTTATATAACAGAAAATGAGACCACAAAACTGTGAGAACCTCTACCACACCGGAGACAAGCACCCCCAAGTACAAGGGTGGGAGCGGACTGAGAAGAGCAACCTGGAGAGTTGTGTCACACACTTAGCCGCTGTGACTTACGGAGAACTTAATATATACCAAACGTGATTCTGAGCATTCTCCACGACTTTTATACTCTTGGCAGCAATGCCCCTGCGGGAGGGGGCAGCTCCCCCTCTGATTCCTATTTTACAGATGAGGAAGTGGAGGCACAGAGCTGTGGAGAAACTGAGACACCAGGAAGCTAATGCAGCCTGACTGGAAAGTCCAGTCTGCTAACCTATATACTATTGCTTCCCAATGACAAACAAGGCACACAGCAGACACATCCGGCTTGTGCTGAACAGCTAAGAAAAAGGTGGGTGTAAGCACAGCTGCTGAGGAGGTAGAGGATTGTTACCATGAGCCTTCCATGATAAGCCAGAGAGCCATGCACAGTTGATAGACTCCATTTGCCATTTTATTAAACACCTGAATTTCAAGAGTTATTAAAATCCGAGGTCCTGGATAAAGCTGGAAAAGTTAGGCAAGATATCCATCTACTGCTCCGGTAAGATACCTGTGGGTGCGTGTATGTGAAAGTCAGAGATATGGCCAAGATTAGGAACTGTTTTTTCATTTCTGCTTTCCTTTAGCAAGCTTCAGACTGACATCCAAACTTCAGACTGTCTAAAGTTAAGCAAGGGGAGCCATCTAGTGGCGAGGACTCACACTTCAGCAGGCGACATCCCCTGGTGGATGAACGTGTGGAGGGATCTGAGGGCAGGCCAACAGTTTCCCTAGGGTTGTCCTGTCTACTCTGTGGATTGGATATGCAAGTCCTGGATTAAAACAAACAAGGACCTTAGAGCATGGTGGGAAATAGGGCCAGCCATCAGTTAACATCCACAGTGATGAGGGCTGACTTTCTCATACCAGGGAAGACCATGAAAGAGGCACAGAGACGAATCCTTGCAGGTAAGAAGAAGACATGTCTAACCCACAGACCTCAAGCTGGTACCCCTCGGGCCTCATCTGGCCTGCAGATGTGGTTTTTTTTTTTTTTTTTTTTTGGACTATGCAATGTTTTTATAACTCGGAATTAGCTGCCAATGCGTAAACATCATGGGATTTCACATGAGCACCCAAATTTCCCATATTTTTTAGAAAACTGAAAGATCTGTATTCCCACAGGGTGACATTCAGTTAAGCTATGCAGAAATGCACTTCCTGGGGCTCTTTCATAACAGCCAAAAATTTGCTTCTTTTGATGAATTTTGGCATGTTTCCAGGTAAGTGAGGAAACAAAAACTCAAAAGCTTCAAAAACATATTCACTGTAACGTAAATTGCACAGCCTGCCATGTCTCAACCCATAAAAGTATCTTGTTTGTCAATCAGATATGGTATAACTGTTCATTCCTCCCTCACAATATACATCGAAATTCATCTTATTTAGATTCAAACTTTTAAGACAAAATATAAACTATGAATGCACTAGAAGAAAGCACTCGATTGCTACATGCTTACTGGCTGTCAGTTACGCTGCTGAGACGGAGATAGAACACCAGTGCCCAAGGCTATGCCAGGAAAAGGTTTATTTCAGCTTGTGGTTCCAGGAGCATAAGGTCATCCCGGAGAGAAGGCACAGCAGCAAGTGACAGGCGTGACGGAAGGAGCAAGAGACAGAGAGATCCTGCGTGGAACCAAACATTAGTCAGGCTGAGCAAAACAGATGTGACTGAACCTTTAAACTCCCAAAGCCTGGACCAGAGACATAATTTTCCCGATCTTCGAACAGCATCATAGATAGAGAGTGATCTGCTTTGTAATGCAGCAGCATGGTGAGGAGGAGGGCTGTGCTGGCTGGTTTTCTGTCAACTTGACACAAGCTGGAGTTATCACAGAGAAAGGCGCCTCTGTTGAGAAAATGCCTCCATGAGATCCAGCTGTAAGGCATTTTCTCAACTAGTGGTCAAGGGTGGGAGGGCCCATTATGGGCGATGCTTTCCCTGGGCTGGGCTGGAAGTCTTGGGTTCTATAAGAAAGCGAGCTGAGCAAGCCAGGGGAAGCATGACAGTGAGTAACATCCCTCCATGACCTCTGCATCAGCTCCTGCTTCCTGACCTGCTTGAGGTCCAGTCCTGACTTCCTCTGGTGATGAACAGCGATATGGAAGTGTAAACTGAATAACCCTTTACTTCCCAACTCGACTCTTGGTCAAGATGTTCTGTGAAGAAATAAAAACACTAAGACAAGGTCTTAGCAGGCCCATGTAGAGGCATCTCCCTCCTCCATCCTCTCCTCTCACCTCCCTGAGGATGAATCTAGTATAAAATAAAGTTTATTTGTGATCTACCTGGGAAGGGGTGTGTCAAAGAAAGGGGGAAGAGGGAAAGAAAGAGAGGAAAGAAAGAAAGAAAGAAAGAAAGAAAGAAAGAGAAAGAAAGAACGAAAGAAAGAAAGAAAGAAAGAAAGAAAAAAAAAAAGAAAGCCAGAAAGAAAGAAAGAAAGCCAGAAAAAAAAAACGGGAGGGAGAACTGAAAGGGGGCAGACATTTTATAGCAAGGCAAGCTCACCTAACTGTTGCTAGGTAACTGTTGGGCAGAACCTAGAGGAAATGTTAACAAGTGTTCAAATGCCTGAGTCTAAGGACATTTCTCATTCAAACCACCACATCCCACTCCCTGGCCCCTATAGGCCTGTAGCCATATCATAACGCAAAATTCATCTAATCCAGCTTCCAAAGTCCCCAAGGCCTTTAGCTTTCTCAACACTGTTTAAAAGTCCAAAGTCATTTCTGAGACTCTCGGCAAGCACTTAATTATGAGCCCCCGGCCCCCGTGAAATCAAAAAGTAGACTGCATACTTCTAACATACACTGGCACCTGAAAATGCAATACCATTCTAAAAGAGAGAGCTGGAAGCATAGAGAAGGAATATAGAACTCAGAAGGGCAACATCCAAATCCTGTCTTTCTGTGTCCGTCCTCCGATATCCACACCAGCTTTGCTGTCTGCAACACACATGTCTCTCTTAGGCTGGCTCTACTCTCTGTATGCATGTCTATCTGAAAGATAGCCCAGGGCCATAGTGTCTCAACCATCTGGGGGTCTCTCATGAAAGCCAGGCTTCATCTCTGTACATTCACACAATTGCCCAGCGGGGCTTTCTGCCTTCCAGGACTTACACAAAGGGAGTCCTCTGATACACAGTTCCCAGCCTTTGCAAACCTCTAAGACCACAGAGGAGGAATCCATGACCCTTCACCTCTTTCTTCCTGCACACTTTTAAAACTAGCTCTACCTAGATAACACTGACAAGCTCAGCTGCCAGCTTGGGACAGTCCCTGCCCACTTGGATCATATTAGCAGCTGTGACATCATTGAGTTGCTTTCTAAGAGCAGAAAACACCTTAGGCTCCCCAAATACCACAAGATGGAAACTTAGCTGGGTGGAATCTTACCCCCAGGACAAGTTCCCTTTTATTACAATGTATATCAATCTGGAGGCCTTTCCTTAATGGTGTAGTTCCTATTAACAATTACAGCCTTTCTTTCAGCACATGCCTTGGCTACAACATTAAGCTTCCTATCTAGTGCTTTGTTTTCTCTCCAAATAGCACATTTTGTATTTCTTTCTGCCCCATTCCCTTTTTTAAAACGATGTAGACCCACACAAATATACCATTAAATAGTCATGCCATCTAGTCAACATTATGCAGGCTTGAGATTTTTTTTAGCCAGAGAAATTGACCCATTACACTTTAAATTTTCTGCATACAAGTTCTCAGGATATGGGCAGAAGGCAGTTAGATTTTTTGCCAAAACAGCACATGAATAGTCTTTAGCCCAGTTGCTAATTGTGTTCCTCTCAGAGACCACATAAGCTGGACCTGCAGAGTCTGCCTTGCTCTCCACCCTGCTGGCATCCAGACTCCTGTTAAATAGCTCTTTAAACACAGATTAGGGCATTTAGACAACTTTCTAGTTTAAAGTTCCAAAGTTTTCCACATTCCTTCCAAAGCAACATAGTTGGGCGCTTCAGAGCAGCATTCCCCTCTGGATGTGTCTGCATTAGTTACTTTTCTGTTGCTATAATAAAACGTCATGACCAAAGGTGGTTTAAGGGAGATGGAGTTTATTGGGGTTTACAGTTCCAGGGAGATAGGAGTCCATCATTACAGGAAGACACAGCAACAAGTGTCAGGCTTGATAGTAGGAGCAGGAAGCTGAGAGACCACATCCTCAACTATAGGCATGAATAAGAGAAAATAAATGGACCATGGAGTGACGCTGTCAACTCTTAGAGCCCATTCCCAGTGATGCACTTCCTCATCCAAGGCTTCACCTCCCCATAAACTCTTCAAATAAGCACCACCAACTGGGAACAGTGTTCAAATGCTTGAGCCTATGGGAGACCTTTCTCATTCAAACTACCACACCAGCTTAATGGCAAATGTATTTCCATTTTTATCTTTGTATGTATTTACAGTGTGTGTGTGTGTGTGTGTGTGTGTGTACGTATGTACATATAAATGTTTGTAAAAGCAGCTATGTTGAAGACAACTTTTGGCCTTATCCTTCACCTTCCACCTTGTTTGAGATTGAGTTTCTTGTTTTTTACACTGCTATATGCCAGGCCAACTGGCTCATGAACTTCCATGGATACATGCCATGTGACCTACAGACCCTATTTTAAGATGTTTCCCCAAGAGAAAAACAAATATGTCCTCAACAAAAAAATTATATTCCATATTCATGTGTTTATCCTTAATAGCTAAAATATTTTTTTAAAAAACATAGAAGCACAAAAGCCAGATGTTCATCAGTAGGTGTGGTGGGTAGTGTTGTCAAGTTGACAGAATCTAAAATCACCTGGGAGACAGGGATTATTATCCTTATTGTGTGAATTTATGTAGGAAGACCAATCTTGCATGTAATATCACTTCCAGAGGCTACAGGTCTTCGTCAGATTCTCCTGCAACTCTGGCTATACCCGCATGGCGCAGTCACTATGTTTAACCTTCAGCCAAATTTACATTGCCTTCAGCTTCCAACAGCATCCTATTACATAAGTTAATCTAAGTTCTCTTAGAATGCATTCTTTAATTTGATTTCATTTTAATTTGCATCCTTCAGAGCAGACTCTGTAGAAACTTGGCAATATAAGAGCTTTATTCACATATTTTATAGACCCTCATTAGTAAGGCTTGGCCACGCACCTGTGCTGGTGAGCTAATGGTGTATCTGTCAATTATTGTGGATTAAATTCTTTAACAAAACCTTTCAGCTGAAACCTATAAAACGCTGGGGATCGTTTGTGGAGGCTTGAGCTTATCTTTAAGGAATCCAAATTCTCTTTCTTGGTGCCCTTGCACATCTGTTCGCAATTAGTCTGCAGGCCAGGGATGAGAGTGTGTACAATTAACTATAAGAAAGAAGACTACAGTGGCCTATCAAATGCTTAGGCATGCTAGCTTGGCCAGATAAAAGCATGCCTTATTTTGCAAACACATTAGGGTTCCTCAGAACCAGAGAAAGAGAAAAAGAGACAGACAGACCAAAGACACAGTGTGAGAATAGTTTTATATTTGTTATAAGGAGTCAGCTTCTGCACTTATGAAGGCAAGAAGTTTCATTGTGTACAGGCAGCATGCTAGAGACTTAGGACAATGATGTGTCAGTCCTGTTTGAGTCAGAAGGCCTCAATTCAAGAAAGCTGCTGGTGCCATCATGGATCTGAGAGGTGACAAGGGAAGCCGATGCTTCAGACTGAAAAAGAATGATGCCTCTGCTCAAGCAGTTAGATGACAGGGTTTTCCGCTGAGAGAAGGCTGGACTTTTTGGTGTATCAAGGTTAGCTGATTTGACAGGTCCTGCCTACGTCAAAATCAAAGTAGGACTGACTCAGTCTCCCAATTCAAATGTCAATTTTGTCACTGAAATGTCATTAAAAAGTTCCTCCCAGAGATATCACGAATGGTCTTTGACTGGAGATCTGGCACTCTGTGGCACAGTCCTGTTGTACACAGAAGTAACCGTTTCACCAAGCTAAGTACACACCAACCAGCCAGCTCAGAGGTCTGCCGGCAGAGGATCTAGGTTTGTCATGCTGCGCTTATGAAGTTACATACTAAAAATGGTGATACTGAACTGATGTGTGGGGAGAACCATCTGGGCAGGCAGAAACAGAAGAAAATCAACTAAGAGCTAGGCAACACACAGAAGTTGCCAATGGGTCAAGAGTCTGCTACTCTTTGTCAATGGTTGTCAGTCACGTTGGATAGCCATAGTCCCTATGTCTCCCATGCCCTTGGCAAATGCCAGATGATTTGCTTCAAGGCATTAAGAGCCAATGAATGAGCCCTTTTGTCTTCAACAGTTATGACTAACTAAAGCAGTCACCATCAGGAGATCCTTCAGGCTCAATCAACACATGCCATTGATTGTTTACCATGAGTTGATATTCCTGAGGTCTCCGAGGCTTCCCTTCACCATAACCTGAAATCAGGAGTATACGGAAGTTACTAGTGTCTTCTTGTCCTTGGAACACTGCTATGATAAAGCACCATTAGATGTGGTGGCACTAGCCTGTAATCCCAGAAGTCTAGAGACAGGCAGGAGGATTAAAGTTGGAAGCTACTTAAAAGAGCTCTGGCTCATGCCAATCTGCAGAGCAAGAGCCTGTCTCTTTAAGAAAGGAAAGGTGCTCAGATTTGGGCTGTAGTATGTATTGTGATGCTAAATACTGGCCCTGGTTGCCCCAGGAGATTGGTTCTCAAGTAGATTCAAGTGATGACCTTGCCTCCCCTCCCCTCAAATTATCCCTGATTGGTGAGTAGAGATGTCTACATCCTACATAGCTGGGCAGAAGAGAGATAGGCAGAGTTTGGGTCCCCGGGTTTGGAGTCTGAGGAGAATCATGCAAAGGAGAAGGTAGAGAGTGGAAAACATGCCACAGTGTAGGTGAGTTATAAAAACATGGCTATGAGGGCTGGCCAATTGGATTTCAGAGCAGCCTGGATGAAAAATGGCCAGTTGTAACTTGTGGTTATTGATGCAGAAGAAGATTTTAATAGTTTAGAGGGTAGATATCTGCCCAGCTCTACTGCGTTAAAGGCTTATCATAAATATAAAATGTGTGTATCTTTTATCTGAGAACTGAATGACTGAAGATGGGTGTCTTAGTAGGGTTTTACCGCTGTGAACAGACACCATGACCAAGGCAAGTCCTATAAAGACAACATTTAATTAGGGCTGGCTTACAGGTTCAGAGGTTCAGTCCATTATCATCAAGGCAGGAACATTGCATTACCCAAGCAAGCATGGTGCAGAAGGAGCTAAGAGTTCTACATATTCATCAGAAGGCTGCTAGCAGAATACTGTCTTCCAGGCAGCTAGGATGAGGGTCTTCAATCCCACACCCATAGTGGCACACCTACTTCAACAGGGCTACACCTTGTAATAGTGCCACTCCCTGGGCCTATCACATACAAACCATCACATCAGTGAAATATATTCGTGGAAAGAAAGAAATAGGGAGGGATGAAAGAAAAAGATGACCATCCACACTCCCTTTTATGAGGGTATATGACCAGGCCCTATCTTGAGGGGCTTTTGAGATTGATCGCAGCTGCTCTGATATTAAGTCATGGCCACTAGGCTTGGAGGACAGTTTCCTACCACAGAGGTGGATGCTGTTTGCCAAGCTGGGGTGAAAAGCTACACAAGATCTCCGTGTAACACCTCTTCCAGCTGCAGACTTAGAATCCTGCTGGCACCTGTGGTCTGATATGGGCAGATGTATCACCCTAAAACCAGGTGACCAGCATACTCGGCCACAGCAGAGGCCTCCAGACCCTCATAGTGAACAGGACATGTTGTTCTGGCTTTCTTCCACCCCCTCCAAAATCTGGAAACTCTCTCTCCAACCGGGCTGGGAGCCAAATGCTACCAGCACACAGGCTGCCAACCGGGCAGTGCCCAGAGCTCACTGATGTAAACGCTGATGAGAAATGATTGAAGCTTGGCTTTGCCTGTACCTTTCTGTGCTATCCTCTGCCAGAGGCCTGGTGGCCTTTACCCCCTCTGCCAAGCAGTCTTAAACAACATTAGTCCCCTTTCCTGCTTTGCCTCCCACTCCTCCTTCTGGCCACTGTCTCAAAGGAAAGAGCTAGTGAGGCTAGGTGGCCCTGCCTTTTGGACTTCCTGCTCACAGGGGACGGGGATGTGACACATAGTCCGTTTCTCTCTATCCTTCAACACTGCTCCATTAACTAATCCCAGGAATATTGGGAAACACAAGTGACCCAAGATTTTTCTTGGCTGAAGAAAAAGAGTTTTTGATCAAAGAGCTCCAAGTCCAATCTGTAACCAGGCAAACGCCTATCGATAGTTTCTCCTCTACAGGTTCTCCTCTAAGCTCTGTAGAAAGTCCTAGGTCAGACAGACTAGAAATGCAAGACCACCTCTGTACCCAGCACACAACTGGAAGGAAGCTGTCCATGGAGCGTTAATAGGACCAATGCATACAGAATACAGGTCTGTCTGGAACCTAGCCTGTTCTCTACCTTGCCAAGTGAAGCATCTTCCCTAAGGAGGTATATTTTCTGATTTTCACAAAAGAGCCACGGAACAAACCTGTGCTGTGTATACCATGCTGCAGAAAGGCATGCTGGGTAGATCAGTAGCATCACTCCAGCCAACTGTCTTCCAACATTCTTGCTTCCTGATACTGTGACTTATTTCTTCCTCTTCCTCTTCCTTTTCTTTCCTCCTTCCAAATTCATTCTTCTTTTTCTTGCCCCTCCATCCTTCCTATGAAGGTTTTTCTTTCACTTTCTTCTTCTTGCCCCTAATCTATTACCACATTACTTTTATTGTGACAAAATGCCTGTCAAAAGCAATTTCAAGGAAGGAGGGTTTGTTTTGGCTTACAGTTCAAGGGGGACACAGCAGAGAAAGCTTGGTGTCAAGGGAATGCGGTTCCAGGTCAGATTACCTTTGCAGTCAGGAAGCCAAAGGATGTATAGGAAGAGGACCCAGGCAGTCAGACCTCAGGGCCCACCGCCCAGTGAATCACTTCCTCCAGCACAGCTCCACTCCTACAGGTTCCCAAAAGACACCACCAACTGAGGACCCATGTTCAAACGCATGAGCCTATGAGGGCTCTGGATAACACGCAGATCATAGCATCCTAGGTAGCTAAGGTATCCTTAACCACTCCTAATGGAAAAGCACCAATGGGAGAGAGCTGAGAAGAAAGATGTATATCTCTTTATGTATTCAGAATTCATCTGTCCTGACATGAGAACTCTCAGCAAGTTATTGTGGAAAGGTCTGGAGAACAGATCTGTTTAAGAAGTTTGACAAACCGACTTATCTCCAGCTTACAGAAACTTATAGACACAATTCTGGAAGCCGGGAGATCTGAGCTCGGTTTTCCATTTCAGATAATGACACAACTCTGAACGTGTTCTTTACTTTGAACCACATGCTGGTGGTACATGCCTGTAAATTCCAACTCCAAAGGCTGAGTTGTCCAAGACCAACCTGGACAACTTGGACTCTGTCTGTTTCTTACCTCTGACTCTTTCTGTCTCTGTCTCTCTGACTGTCTCTCTCACACACATACACACACGGGGGGGGGGGAGAGGGAGAGAGCTGGAAATATAGATCATTGGTAGAGAGCACTTTCTTGGCATGTTCAAGGCCAGAAAACAAACAAAAGGTCAGAGCTGAACCTGGCATTACACCTGGCATCACACCTGGTGTCACAGGCCTGTCACCCCGGCTACTTGGGAGGATGACATTGGAGGGTCTCAAACATAAATCCTAAATGCAACTCAAGTTCCAAGGCCAACCCCTGTCTCAATACAGCAAGTAGAAGGAGGCCATTGGCCCTCTGATTTTGTTGTAGATAACTTCTTGACTCCAGTGAGGTCTGTGAGACACAGTTAAAGAGATGCATAGGGAAAGGGACTTAACAGCAGTGTGTACAGACACCAGAAAGATGGTGCCACACAGAGCCGTGCCAGTTTACCCTCTGGCCCTGCTTCAGTTGTTATTCCAGAGTAAAAGTGGGGGTTGGGGGTGAGGGGTGGGGAAAGAGAGCAAGATGAACTAAAGTAAACAGAAAGGAAGAAATAGGGTTCCTGAGATGGCTGAGAGGGTAAAATCCATGCTCCCAAGTCTGACAACCCAAGTTTAATCCCCAGAGCCACATGGTAAAAACTGGGAACTGACTCCTTCAAATGGTCCTTGCACTCAAAAGTGCACCATTGTACATATGCTCCATCGTACACATGCGCCTGTGCACAACATGCATAGACACAAATGAATAAATATAAGTTCAATGTTTTAATTAATGTATGTTTTACATAGGAAATAGTTATGGTAATTCTTTTCATATATTGCTGGATTTTTACTTACAAGTACATTGCTAATGACTTCTGAATCAATATTCATAAGAGATTTTGGTCTGTAACTTGTTTTGCTTCTCTCTCTCTGGTAAATTGATATGCATGCATGCATTCTGGTGTGCGCAGCTGAGCGTATTTGTGTGAAGGCTAGAGAAAAATGCAGTTTTTTTTTTTTTTTGCCTTATTGAAATGAATTAGAGGATCACTAGATCTGAAGTTTATCACGTTTTCCTTTAGGCTCATGGTCAAATCCCCTAGACCCAGCAATCCCCCTGTCTCTGACCCAGCCATCGACAGTGCTGGCGTTAGAGTTGTGCACAACATAGCCTGCTTTGGGCTGGATGCTGAGGTTCTGAAGTCAGATCTTTATTCATGCATACACAGAGAGCCCTTTCCCTGGTCCAACCCGAAAGTCTCTTCCTTTGTTTCTTTGGAAAATAATTTACAGTTATCAATGTTCTTCTCTGTAGAAGCATTTTGTCTGCATGTATGTATATGCACCACGTGCAAGGCTGATTCCTGTACAAGTCAGAAGAGGGCATCAGATTCCTTGGAAGCAGAATTTTGAATTATGAAAAGGGACCTTGTGGTTTCTGGGAAACAAACCTGGGTATTCCTCAAGTGCACCGCTGTACATGAGAAGCAGGTGCTTTTATCCACTGGGCCAACTCTATAGTGCCCTTCTTTTGTCTCTTCACAATGTATTTGTGGTGAGCTGATGCTATTTTCAATAACCCGGGCTCAGTAAAGCATATTATTAAAATTAAATCCACCTGTTTCTTTTTTAATTTTTTTTTTTTTTTTTTTTTTTTTTTTTTTTTTTTTTTTTGCTTCTGGAAAATTTAAAATAGGATATGGTTCACAGAGGTTTTTTGTTCTAGACAGCTGGAGACTTCCCAACTCAGCACCTCACACTGTCCTTAAAATAGCGCATCTTCCGGCCAGTTGCCTTGTGAATCTTTCCTGCTTGGTGTTTTCAACTTTACCCTAGAGCTTAACCTGACCCTGAATGAAAGAAATTCTAAAAGATCCTGGAAGACAATTGCCTCCTTTGAATGGTGAAGATAGGCAAGTTGTCACCACCCACCAATGCCATTGACGTAGATACAGGTAGGGGATGAGTTGAGTTCATCTTAAAAGAAAAGCTCCAGTTGAGTTTCAGGGGTGAGAAGAAACAATAGTGAGCAAGGGCGACAGGAATCAGAGCTGAGGCAGGACATGGTAACCACAGCACTGAGAGTCTGTGGTCAGCCTGGGCTACACAGCGAGTTCCAGTCCGTAAGATCGAGCCACGAAAGAACTATGGAAGAGAAGCACACTCCACACCCCACCCCCACCACCCAGCACCCCATCTTTATTCTGCCTGGCTAAAAAAAAAAAAAAAAAAAAAAAAAAAAAAAAAAATGAGGGCCTTAGGGAAAAATGACCAGAATGACCACTAACTTCAGAAGTTAATTAGCTAGGACTCACAGCACCTTCTGCTTCTTGCCACTAGAGGCATCACAGAAGTAAAAAGGTAACTCTTGGGGAGCAACCAAAGGCTGAGGGGAAGTCATTGAAAGGATTTATGTACAGAAGACGTCTTCTATGTCCCAGTTGGTACAAGCATCAAATCTAACAGTGTGAAGAAAGGACCCAGACAGAGCCAACACTCCAGGAACAGTACCAGCTACTTTTCCCCACCACTCTGGCCAATGTCCTACCAGGTTGGATGTAAGGATACCCATTGTTATCCAAGGTTACCCATTGTTATCCAACTGTGAGGTCTAGGCTTGTGAAAAAAATAACAAAATAAAAAATAAAAAATAAACCATACATTTAGTCATATCACTAATATGAAAGACTTAGACACAAAGCCATCTGGAATTTTTATAAATTTAAAACACTGGTATTATCTAATTAAAAAATATTACTTCAGTTTAAAATAGTAAATTGTAGTTAGAATGTTTAGCACAGTTATTTTTTTTGTTTAATTATTTTATTGGGCACACAGACTGCAGCACAATTATGGGGGTCAGAGACCAACTTGCAGAGGACAGTACTCTTCTACCTTGTGGGTTCAGGGACTCAAATTCTGATCATCAGGCTTGGGGGCAAATGCTTTTGCCTTCTAAACCATCTCACCAGCATTTCATGGAGTCTTTTTAATATCCGATGAGCACTGACAAAGAGTTGTCATATACCCAATACAGGTCTGGATTCCACAAGTAAAGAATCTTACATGGGTCTCTGGAGTTGGGGTGATCTTGGTGTTAGGATCTACACCTGAAGGTCAGAGACAGGGTTATTTCTGAGGAAAATATTTTTAGCTAGAGAAGAAATTCTGGGATTGGGCCTTTCAGAGATGTGTAGGTAATTTGCTATTGCAGGAGGTGAGGAAATAGAAAAAAGAAACAATTAAAGGGAAAAATGCTAATGGAAGGGAAGGGAGGGGGAGAAAAGGGGAAAGAAGGGAAAAGAAGAAAAGAAAAGGGGGAGCAGAGGGAGCAAAGGGAAGGAAGGGGAGGGGAGAAGAAGGAAGGGAAAGTAGTGTTTGAAAAGTGGAGAGAGAGCTTCTGTAAGGCTAAGGACACTGTCAATAGGACTAAATAACAACCAACAGATTGGGAAAATATCTTTACCATTCTACATCTCATTGAGAGCTAATATTAAATATATATAAAAGAACTCAAGAACATAAAGTCCAGAGAACCTAATAATTGTATTAAAAATGGGGTACAGAGCTAAACAAAGAATTCTCAATTGAGGAATATTGAATGGCCAGGAAGTACCTAAAGAAATGCTCAACATCCCTAGTCATCAGGGAAATGCAAATCAAAACAACCCTGAGATTCCACCTCACACCAGTCAGAATGGCTAAGATCAAAAACTCAGATGACAGCAGATGCTGGCAAGGATGAGGAGAAAGAGGAACACTCCTACATTGTTAGTGGGATGGCAAGTTGGTACAACCACTCTAGACATCAGTCTGGCAGTTTCTCAGAAAACTGGACATAGCATTACCTGAGAACCCAGCTATATCACTCCTGGGCATATACCCAAAAGATACTCCAAAATATAACAAAGACGCATGTTCCACTATGTTCATAACAGCTTTATTTATAATAGCCAGAAGCTGGAAAGACCCCATATGCCCTTCAACAGAGGAATGGATACAGAAAATATGGTACATTTACACAATGAAGTACTTCTCAGCTATTAAAATCAGTGATTTCATGAAATTCATGGGCAAGAAGATGGAACTAGAAAATATCATCCTGAGTGAGGTAATCCAGTCACAAAAGATTACACTTGGTATGCACTTACTGATAAGTGGATATTAGCCCAAAAAATTCAGATTCCCCAAGATACAATTCATAGACCATATGAAGCTCAAGAAGAAGGAAGACCAAAATGTGGATGCTTCAATCCTTCTTAGAAGGGGTAACAAAATACTCACAGGAGAAAATACAGGGACAGAGAAAATGCCCTACCTGGGGATCCATGCCATATGCAGCCACCAAACCAGTCACTATTACTGATGCCAAGAAATGCTTTCTGACAGGAGCCTGATATAGATGTCTCCTGAAAGGCTCTGTCAGAGTCTTACTGATGCTTGTAGCTTATCATAAGACTGAGCACCTGGGACCCCAATAGAAGAGCTAGAGAAAGGACTGAAGGAGACGAAGGGGTTTGCAACCCCATAGGAAGAACAACAATATCAGCCAACCAGACCCCCCCCCCCAAGAGCTCTTTGGGACTAAACCACCAACCACAACCAAAAAGTACACATGGAGGGACCCATGGCTCCAGCCACATATGTAGCAGAGGATGGCATTGTCTGGCATCAATAGGAGAAGCCCTTGGTTCTGTGAAGGCTCATTTTCTCAATGTAGGAGAATGCCAGGGTGTTGAGGTGTGAATGAGTGGGTAGGAGTGGGAACATCTTCATAGGAGCAGGGGAAGGGAGGAAGGGAGAGGGGAGAGGGGAGAGGGGGGAAAAGATAACATTTGAAATGTAAATACATAAACCATCCAATTAAAAAACTTTTAAAAAGTGGAGAGAGACTCAAGTTTAGAAAGACTGGATATTTTGTTCCTGTTGTTTTTGTTTTGCTTTGTTTTGTTTTGTTTAAATAAGAGGAGTGAAGCCAATTGACCAAAGGGAAGGACAGAGACTAAATAACTTAAGAGGACATCCTGGAGGAGACACTTGGCTGAAAGGTTCAAGAGAAAGGCTGCCTCTGTCAAAAACTGGAGGAGAGACGTATGGGATGGCATGTTTGTCTGAAGTCCCCTGAAGCCGGAGACCAGGGGGTCTGTAGCCATGGAAGACCCTGAGGTGTAAGGGAGGTAGGAGAGGGAGGATATGGAAGACCCAACTCATAATTTTCACGGTTGGAAAGCAATCCTTTAAGCCAATGAAAACATTCTGCAAGGAAGACAAAAGGCATCATTTAGGCTGTAGCCCCCGGGGTGGTTTGACTCGAAGAGATAACCAACTTACTTGGAATCTTTTCCACCTATTATTTTATCAGATCTGCTTTCAACTTAATTAAGTCAGCCTTTATTCTTAGGACTAAGCAGAGAATGTTCTGGGGGCAAAACATGTCATCGCCTGTGGAACAACTTTGCTCTTTTTTCTCTATGGACACGGCTGCCTGCCGCTGAGCAAAGGCTCACTGTCACCCTGGCCATTAAAATGACACAATTGTCCTTGAGATGGGGAATTACAGTAAATCTGGTTTGGCAACCCAGAAGGTTTAATAAGAGGCTCTGTGGAAGGGGTGAGGTTTCTGAACCTAGGGCAGCTGATCTGTTCTGTACAATAGGGTGTTCTGTCCCAAGATCTCTGGCAAGGAAATCATGCTGTCCGTGTGGAGACCAGATCCTAGGGCTAAGTGAGATGCTTATCTGGTCTTGACAGTATCAGGGCAGAGAAAAGGAGAAAGAAAAAGAAGGTCTTGGAACAATTTGGTCCTGAAAACAATAGATTCTGCATTTCTTGGCTGCAGAAATGAATGAATCTTTATTCCAAGTGTGAAGCAGGCATTAAATCCAAGGACAATAAATGGTGAGACCAACATTCCAGCAACAGTCTTGGGCTTTCTCTGTGGGATTTCAGCTAAAACAGTCTCATGGGGCTTCAAAGAGACATGTGGGTTTCTTTTTCTCTACTTAAGTAAACAAAATTAAGAGAGAGCGTGTACTTCCTACAGCTGTGGGTGCCCCAAATATCTCCTGTTCCTACCCTGACCCCAGCCTTGAAAAGCCCTCTTCTCTTTTGAATTAAAGCCACACACACAGCAACCTTGAGGTCCAACTACTACGTGAAGGGGCAACCTCCACTGTCAGAAAGGTAGACTTTTCCAAAAACCTAAGAACTACCTCAGGAGAACTAGACCTCAAACCCTCTTTCAATTTCTTTTTTCTTTTTGAATTTTTAAAACACAAACATAAATTTTTTGGGATAAGCGGGTAAGCATTGATGTGTATCATATATGTTTGCAAATAAAAGTTGAAGGGATCAGATCTTCCTTGCTGTAAAAGTGATTGCTATGGTGTTCTGAATAGCTAGGTTCCCGGTGTGTGTGTGTGTGTGTGTGTGTGTGTGTGTGTGTGTGTGTGTGTGTGTGTTAATTACAATTCATTTTGGTTTGGTTGTATATACGGATTTTGACTATATAGCCTTTGCTAGACTGACCTCCAACTGAAGGCAATCCTCTGCCCTCGGCTTACCAGGTGCTAAGATTACAAGCATGAGCCATCAGTCTTAGCTTCTCTCTGTCTGTCTATATACCTGTCAGTCCGTCTATCTGTCTGTCTATATATATATATATATATATATATATATATATATATATATATATATATACACATATACATATATATATACATATATATATACATATATATACATATATATATCCATCCATCCATGCATGCACCCACCCACCCATTCATCCATGCACCCACCCACCCACTCATCCATCCATCCATCCAACTATCTATCTATCTATCTATCTATCTATCTATCATCTATCTATCTATCATGTATCTACCTATCTATCATCTATCTATCTATCTATTTATCTATCATCTCTCTCCATCCATCTATCCATCCATACATTCATACATCCATTCATTCATCCATCTCTATCTCCCTTCCTTTTTTTCTTTTTTTTAATTTACATGGACTGTGTCCTGTTTTCTTTGAAAACTTTTACAGTGTATTTATACCATTGCTCCCTCCCTTCAGCTTTTCTCAATGCATTTGATTCAATTTGTAATTTGTTTGGTTTTTGAGATATGGTCTGACTCTATAGTCCATGCTAGCCTGAAACTCACTATGAAGTTCAGATTAACCTCAAACTCAAACTGCTCTTCCTCTCTGGGTCTCCCAAAAGCTATTATAATAGGCCTGAGCTACCATAAGCAGTTCGTTAATACATTTTAATATCAGCTTTTATTTACAGCCAAATATGAATTTGGTGTTCCAGCACAAATAGGAAAATCAGTATTCATTAGTTGTCTTCTGTTCCTGAAGCAGTCTCATGCTGAAAAATGAAGCAAAGAAATGCTAACTGGTGCTGACTAGAACAGGAGGTTAAGTCAGAGCCCTTGCTCCCCACTTCCTGCCGGGCTGGCCACTTGCCAGCCCCATTAAAAAAAAAAAAAAAAAAAAAAAAAAAAAAAAAAAAAAAAAAAAAAAAAAAAGTTGTCTTTGTAGGGCCTGGAGCTTTTTGTAGAGTCACCTCTTGCCACTTCCCAGAAATCATGCTGCAGCCAGGGAATTGTAAATAGCGTTTGCTCCACATCCCATGATCCTTCCTCCCACAGACATCCCTCCTCGGGTCCCATGGTTTACATATTCCCACAAGGTCAAGTCAAGGACATTTGGCCACAGGCAGCATTATGGCAACAATACACACAGGGCTGACCCTGCAGCAAACTCAAAAATCTGAAAGATCAGCTGATTCCAAGTAGGTTTCACAAGGAACTTTTTATTTTATTTTTTTTAAACAGGGAACTGTCTTTTTCCCAGAAAAAGAACAAAGCCACAAAGCCTACCCAAGCTTTCCAGGTAAACAAGTTTTAGACACAGTTCTGCATTTTTAAATGGTGTGTGCTATACTTTATGCATACACGTGTGTGCTCCGTTTATGATATACGAATACTCGGGTATACATGCCCATGCAAACGTGCAGAGGCCATGAGAGGACATCAGTGACTTGCCTTATTGTTTTCTACCTTAATTTCTTGAGGCAGGATCTCTCCTGGAGCCTGGAGCTTGGCTGATGGCCACCAACCCCCAGATCTGTCTCCTTCTCCTCATGGCACTGAAGTTACAGACATGCCTGAGACCACACCCTTGGATGCCTGAGCGTCTAACTCAGGCCCTCCGCGCTTGCACAAGAAACAACTCTTATGTAACCATTGATCTGTCTTCCCAAACCCCAGTTCTATGGCTACTTCTCCATGAACCCAGCACATGTTAAGCACAGAGTCAGAAGGAACAAAACAAAGCAAACAACAATAAAAATTAGTCCTGGACCTCAGCTATCTTGTAAATTCAGACTGACTTCTCCCAAACACATGCTCTGCTAATCGGGGAGGATTCAGAAAGAGCGAAGGCAGTTAATTGGCGGTGGCAGAGATGACTTACACTACCAGTAAACACAGTCGACCCTCGCCATGACTCTGAGAGCTGTAGAAATAGGGAAGCCCACGTGGGAACAGAATTTAAAATTTTCCTCTATTTTTAAGTTTATACTATGGGAATAACATAACATGAGATTTGTGCTCTTACCATTCGTGGTGGCTGGTTTTTGACAACTTGACAGAAACAGAGTCACCTGCCCTTTCTTAGTAGGTGTGAGAGGGCTCAGGCCTACTGTGGGCAGTGTCACCCTCTGGCAGGTGGCCCTAAGCTGTATATGACATGCCACACAAGCCGTAAGAACAAGCCAGTAGTTAAGTTTTCCTCGATGGTTTCTGCTTCAGTTTTTGACAGCGGATTTTTGCCATGGCTTCTTTTAATGACCCAATGTAAACTATAGGACAGAATAGACCTTTTTCTCCCCAAAGCTGCTTCTGGTCATATTTTGAGTTTTTTAACATTAGTCACTATTGTGTGACTGCAAACACACATGCAGGTGTGTAAAAGTCAAAGGACAATTTGGTGAAGTCTCTTCTCTCCTACAACTGTTGATTCTGGGGAGCCAGATTCCAACCAGCAGTCTTACAGTGGCAAGTGCTTTTACCCCTTGGAGCCATCTTGCCTGCTTCTCAGAACATATTTTAAGGGCACCAGGAAGTAGCAGCTATAGGTACCATGTCAAACTGCAGATCTCTACGACTCAGTCACCTGTGTAACTGAGGCTGCGCCTGCTCAGACAGCCACCACCCCATGAAGCCATTTGCCAATCCGAATTCCCTTCACAGCTTCCATGGCACTGTCTTGCTATCTTGGACAGGCAAAATCATATGGGCATAGTTTTTCCACTTAAAGTGACTTTACATTCCAGTCCATCTAGGTGCTTATATACTGTAGACTCACTTTTCTTAAGATAGAATAGTAGTCTAGAGTACACAAGTGCAATTCTGACACTCACTTGTCTACTGATAAGGATTTGAGATGTTATTATATCTTGGAGGCTAATATAAGATTGCAGGTTTTTTTTTTTTTTTTTTGAAGAGGTAAGTGCTAATTTGAATCCCCAAAAGCTTTGGGCAAATAGAGAAAAGAGCCACTGGAAGAAAACAACAACCAAAACACAAAACACAAAACACCCAACCAATCAAACAAACAAAAACCAACAAACAAAACAACTATCTAAAAGATGTTGCCATGCAACTGGTGAGCAGGGTGATTCTCAGGGCAAGGTAGAGAGACTAAGAGCTGGATTGGATCACTACACTAGATCAGCCCCCACCCCAGTTCAGAGAATGGCTACAGCTGCGGTCCACTGATAGAGTAAGAGAGGTCTGTATCTGACTCTTCCAGCTCCATAGCTTGCCTTCACACCTCAGGTTGTGGAGTCAGTTTTGCTAAGACTGGATGGCATCATCTGCAAAGACAGTCCACCCTTGACATGGTTGGGGGTGAGGATTCAGTTCCACATGAAGTATGCCTAAGACATTGCCTAGCACATACTATTCGCTTGAACGGGTATTATTCAATATAGAAAAAAGCTTAAGGTACCTTCTTGCAGTGATGGATGCTTGTAAATTCTAGTACTCAGGGGGCTGGAGCAAGAGGATTGCCAAAGCTCAGGCTACAGAGTGAGTCAAAGCCAGCCTGGGCTACACATTTCCTGTCTTAATAAAGTAAAATAAAATAGACGGATAACAACAGCTGACTAGTTAGTTCTCATGAAGTACGGTAGGCTGGTAAATACATCAGGGTTCTACAAGTATTAAATAACGTTACACATAACAAAATATGATGCCTCTCAGAAAAGGTATAAGAGGCAGATGGGAATAATTCCTCCCCAGACTTTCTTAATCACATCTATTCTGGGCCAAATGCCCAGACACAGAGTTTGAAACAGGAATTCTAGCATGTGAGAACAGGAGACCAGGAGGAACACGGGGCTCAGAAGGAACTAGTCAAAAATATAATCCCTACACCCCACCCCAACTTAGAGCTTTAACCTAATTTCATGAGGCAGTCTGCTGTCCCACTTTTTCACAAAGTTGGTTCAACTTGATACAGGAAATTATGTTTCATTCTAAGCAGCTATTGGTTGAAGACTATCCTGGGAGATAATGCCTATAGATCTGGTGGTTCTAGTAAGCCCAGAGAGGAATGGCTAAAACACAGCTGGTAAAGGACAGTGGCTCAGTAAAGGAACAACAATGATAGGCTATAAACCAGTAGTGGCCAAGGCAATAATGTTTTCCTACTACTTAAGCAAGTCTTGGTTGAAACAATGTGTTTCAGTGTTACATAGCATACATCATTTTGCACCTAGAAAACTGGGGTTGGCCTATCTGTGGAGATGAATTCAAAGGTTTCTGTCAGATGGTGTACCATTAGCTAGAAGTGCCCATACTATTTGACTTCTTCTCTAGGCTGCCTGGTTTCCTTGTGGCTCTAGATTTCAAGATGGCCATGTCAAGTGTAGAGTGTAGAGTGCTTTTATTTTTATGAGCTAGCCTTGGAAGTCCCAGAACACCACTCCTGCCTTACTCTGCTGGTTGAGGTGTCCCTAGAGGTACAAGGGTTAAAGGGAAGAGCTACGGACTGGATGTTTGTGGCCTTTAAATCTATAAGCTGAAGACCCCCTTTTCCAATGTGATGGTATTTGGAGGTGGGCTTTGGGGGCATAATTAAGTTCAGATAAGGGTGACGTTACTGTAGTGTGATTACTGGCCACTTAAAATAGCTAGTTCTCTCTCTCTCCCTCTCTCTCTCTCTCTCTCTCTCTCTCTCTCTCTCTCTCTCTCTCTCTCTCTCTCACACACACACACACACACACACACACACACACACACACACAATTATACACAGTCAGAAGACATCTTTTGCAGACCAGGATGAGGGTTCTCATAAGAATCTAAACTTACTGACCTCATGAAATATAAGAAATAAATACCAATATGTAAACCTCTTCATCTGTAGCACTTTGCTATGGCAACTTGAAGCAAAGTAAGTATTATATTTGTATGTTGGGGCCAGATAACAAAATGCTAGACTGAGTAGTTAGAGCAACAGATATTTTTGTAAACAGCTCTGTAGGCTGAAAGTCTGAGATTAAGATCTCAGTGGGACTGTGTCTCTTGAGGCCATCTTTTCAGTGTTTTACAAAGCCATCTCTCTGAGTAGGCTGACATCTAGTTGTGTAAACATTCCTTTTCCTATAAAAACACCAATCTTGTTGATAAATATCTTCTCTTATAATCCACTTTAGCTGAATGATCTTAAAGATCTTATCTTCAAATCAGGTTGTAATCTGAGCTACTGAGTGTTAGGACATCACCATATGAAATAATGTGGGAGTGTCACAATTTAGCCATTACAGTCATGAGAGAACATAGATTCTCTCAATGAGAGGAGGAACTTGTAACATTGTAAAAAGGGTGTATGGGGTTGGGTACACTGTGGGACCACTCCTGGAAAGTACAATCCACTTTAGACATAGTTCTAGTTTCTTTCTATTGCTATGATAAAACATCATGACCAAAAGCAACTTGGAAAAGAAAACGTTTATTTCCTCTTATAGCTTGTAGTCCATCATTCAAGGAAGTCAGGGCAGGAACTCAAGAGAGGAATTTAGAGGCAGGAACTGAGCAGGAAACATAAAGGGATTCTACTTACTGAACTACATGGCTCACTCAGCTTGTTTTCATATAACCCATCACCCAAGTGTTATATAACTTGCCCAAGTGTTGGAACCTCCTACATCAACCATTAATTGAGAACATTTGTTGCCTAGGAGCAACTGATAGAGGCATTTTCTCAATTAAGGTTCTGTCTCCCAAAATAACTCTAGCTTGTGGTAAATTAACGACAACAAAAAAAGCTGCATAGGCATCATCAACTTTGATCCATTCATAAAGACAAACTCAATTTTTTCCAGTTTTAGCCATGAGATTTAGATCTTGTACCTCCCCTCTCTTTGGTGACAGAGGTCTGACCACTCTATTATTTTTAATAACAATATGATCATCTCTATAAACCTGTATTATATAAAGCACACCCACTTGGGAAAATGTCACAAAACCAATGCACAGGTAGAATCTAGCATTGGCAAACACTACTTAATCTAGAGTCTAGACTGTAACAAATTAAAAGAAGACATTGCAGGAATAAAATTTTCCTTGTTAGGAAGTGGTTATCCTTTCTTAAACATATATAAGAAGACATTGTTCAGAATTTCCAAGGAACTAGTTGCTAAAAAAGAAGTAACACATATAGTAGAAAACAAACGTATACACAGACAACATACACACTAATACAAACACACAATCTCAAAGCTGATTTAAATAGGAAACTTCTCTTGACCCATGTCTTTAAGGATATGGTAGTTTCAGAAACAGTAAAGGAAGAAGAGTCTTTGTTGAGCACCTAATACATGCATTTAACCTATACACTCCTTAACTCTTTCATCCTTTGCATCTCAGTTTCCTTGCATAGCTAAGGAGATTGAAGTTCTGATGTGTTGGAAACCTGGACCAGGATCACAAAGCCAGACAGGTAGATCTATGGTTCTTACTAGAACTGTCAGACCCCAGGACCCATGCTGACCTTATAGCTCTAGCTGTGACCCAACCTTTTAAGTATTGAAGAGTGGCTGCTCTATCCTTGAAGATCCATGATAGTTGAGTAAGAGGAGCCATACTTGGAATGAGGCTGAAGACTCTGCTGTTGTTTGGAAGATCGCTAGAGTTTATTTACCCCAGTTCTAAAGCATTTCATAAGTCTGAAACGGTCACACAGATGAGGAAGAAGAACCCAGCTGGCTGTCATTGGCTGCCAGCCATGAGCAGACAGCCTCCGGTCATTTGTCAATGTTCCCCCGGTGCCTGCTTCATGTTAAGGTCCTGGCAGCATGCCTCACTCCACTGTATAATTGCACTGGCTTCAACAAGGCTGACTAAATCTTGATGAGTCTACTGAGTTCATGGGCCTTGCAGGCTCAAAAGGCTCAGAACCGGAACATGGCACACCCAAAAGTTCAGTCCAAAATCTGGAGACTTGAATCCTCTGGTTTATCCTTGACAAGGGTAAACATTTCATTGTCAAGTTTTCAACATGCTGCACAAGATGTCCTGAAGCCTAAGGAGGATGTCAGAACTGGAGTGTCCATCACTCATTCTTAATCCAGTGTTTTCCCTGATTTGCCGTGAGCCCCGACAGGTCTTGTGTTTGTTAGGCAGTCTGCAGAAGGAGGATAAATAAAGATTTTATTTTAACACATCTGGTCCATTTGGGCTGCCATGATAAAGTTCTGTGAGCGAGACAGCTTACAAACAGAAATGGATTTCCCATAGCTTTGGGAGCTAAGCTGTCCAGAATCAAGGAAGGGTCTATTGAAGATGCCTTGGCTCTCATGGACCTTTCCTCCTGTATTTTAGAGTAATAGGAAGAGAAAGGGGGTCTTTCTCAGGCCAGGGGCCTTTTTTCAAGAGCATTAACCCCATCCATGAGAGCCTCACCATCTCCCAAAAGGTCCACCTTTTAAGCATCACTCTGGGGCAGGTAAGATTTCAATACATGAATTTCTGGGAGATATTCAAAGGATATATAACACTTGCTGAACACAAAACACCTGCAAAACATAGAACACTTTCCATTCAAACAGCCTAGCCTGACTTCTCTGACTTTTACACATCAATTTGGGAAGATATATCAGCTCAAAAAAAATCTAGCAAGCTTTTTTTATTTTTTGTTTTGAGGCTCAGAAAGAAATCCTGGCCAGGTTTTTTGGACAGCGGAGCATGGAAGCAGGACCGGCAGCTGACCTTGCTTGGGAAGCTCTCTCCACTCCCTGGACTCCATCACCATGGTTTTCTTGTCTATCTTGTCCCTAGGTCTTCACCTTAGTGATGGGCTGATGTCTGGTTGTCAAACCCTCTTGTGACTCATCCTGTTACTCAGATTCCCCCTCTGTGATCTCAAGCACTCAGTAAGGGGAGTTCTGGCCTTTCTTCTGTCTACTATGACCTGAGTAACCTGCTTGGTGCAAATTACTTGAGCCCTACTGGAAGCTGAGGCAGAAGGGAAAAGGGTATATAGCATATATATGTACTTGATAAAAGCCCCCTGGGATATTGAGTTGTTTGTGAATCCAGGTTTTGCTGTATAGCCCAGGCTAGCCTCAAACTCAGAATCCTCACTTCTCAACCATGCTTGGATTGTTCTCCCACATTTCTGAGCCAGGGAAAGTACTCTTGAAAAATCTATACTCAAAACAAAAGGCCAAAATCCATACAAAATGAAAGCTTGCTTCCATGCAAGGTTCTCGATTAGCCACGTTGTTGCTCATCAGCCTTCCATAACCAACCCTCACAGGAGGCCCTCACACACAGGAAGACACAGGAGCAACACACACCCAGAGTCGGGGTAACCAGAAGCAGCTGACCTTGTCCCACAGCCACAAACAAGCAGGAAATAGCCTGTATTCATGTAAGCTTTTGATATTTTGTTCATTGTACATTTTATATAACTTTTCAAAATCAAAATACTACTTGAAACTATTTTTGATTTTCTGCTGTTCCTAGTATATCCTTAAATGTTGTGCCTAATATATAGCCCTTTCCTCCCCCAAAACATGAGAGTCTATATGGGTATGCAGTCTTTTATCTCTTATAAGAGAATTCCTTGTGGATGATATCTCAGGAAAGGCTGTGGAAGCTGTCCATCCTTTCCTGATCCCTCATACTGCATACCTCTTCATCCTCTGCAAGAACAAGTAATGGCTGGGGATGTGGCTCACTGGTAGAGCGCTTGCCTAGCAGGCACGGGTTCTGTCCCAGCACCACACAAACTGCGTGGCAGTGTGCAGTTGTAGTCCCACCACAATGGAGGTGGAGGCAAGACGAGGAAAAAAACTCAAAGTCATGTTCAAGGCCTGCCTAGGGTCTCTGAAACACTGCCCCAAACAAATGAACACAATAATAATAACAATAACAGTAATAATGATAATGATAATGATGATGATAATAATAATAATAATAATAATAATAAACATGAGAAAGCTTGAATTCACACTGTTACTTTTTAAAAAATAAAATTCATTCCCAAATCCCAAATGTGCTCCAACTAAGAATTTCTTTGCCAAATTATAATCTCTTTTTGTAAAAGGTCAGGTTTTAGGGAACGAAATCAGAATAGGGTAAGGCTCTGTTACCTTGAGAACTGAGTCAGCTATGGAAATTCCAGAAAGCTCTGTGACGAGGTTTCCCATGTGTTTACACATGGTTTGGGGTTCCAGTAACATTAGCATCCTCAAAACCTCCTTGGGCTTTGCAATCCCCTGTCTAAACAAAATTTCGTGGCTGGCCTATACTGGACTCCTCAAGGCACCTCTGTGCTTTCGGAACTACTGATTTTGAAATGCATGGCACTGACTGGGAAGCCTTACCCCAGGAGCATTCTTTAGAAGACCGGTTAGTCAGACTGCTGCCACGTTACACAGCCACTGCCGTCCCACCCTAAGCATGGCACTGCAGGTACAGTAACGCCAGGTTGGTAGGTGAGCTGGAAAATGTTCTGCCCTATTCCTTCTGTAACATCTCCCCAGTGTGCTTAGCAACATCCTTAGCCTGAATTATCTCCCAGCACTGGTGGTAGCTGCGGTGGCTGGCATTCCCCTCCTTCAGCCTTCCTGGATCTTCTGTAAGACCCAGGAAACTGCCTGCAAGAAGCACGTTAACACGCTGGTTCCTAACATGTTGCTCATGTCTGCTCCAGTCGCCCCACCTCTCTGTTTGTTAGCATGTCCCTGGGCTTGTTTCTGTTTCTAAATCTGGGCTGTCCCCCATGAATTCTACCGAGCCACTTCACGTTCTCATGAAGAGCGGAGGGGTTGTGTCCCTAGGGAGTCTTTTGGGATGTTCACATTTGCTCTTGCCTGTTCTTTTTCCTTGTTTTAAGATGGTGTGTGCTCGAGCACATGCGCGCATGGGTCACAAGTGTCTGTCACATGTCTGCAGGCTCTCTGAGAGGCCAGAAGAAGACACTGGATTATCTGGCGCTGGAGTCAGAGGTAGTTACGACCTGCTTAGCCCCAGGGACCAGGAAACGAACAAAGATCCTCTGTGCCAGAGTATCAAGTGCCTGTAGCTGGTGAACCATCTCTCCAGCCTCAGTAATCTAAACAAATAAACAAAGAAAGAAACAAGCAAAACCCATTTTATCTAGCATTCTGGTGGCTGAAATGGGGAGAACTGTCACAAGTTCAAGACTAGGCAGGGAATAGCGAATTCCGTTATGAATTCCAGGCCAGCTGGGCTCAGAAAGGCACAAGCAAACAAAGCAAGATCTTTTTTTTTTTTTTTTTTTTTTTTTTTTTTGTCTACAGTATTTATTTTTAAAACCCTGATTCTATGAAAGTAGGTATCGAGGGGTTACTTGATGGATGAGAAATAGAATTTTCAAAAATACTGTTGGTCAGACATCTCTAATGGAAAAATAGGTGGGCGAAGCTGAAGGTTGAAAAGAAACACAGTTTTAGCTCAGCCAGTATTTTTAGCCTGGTCTCTAAGTTCTAAGCACTTAGACACAAACTACGAACACAAAAATTAAGTCTGTTAGCCCAGACATTGAGGAATGCAATTCTTTCCCGTGACCTAGAGGACAATAAAATCTTCCCCTTCTTCTGGCCTGCTCTCTGTCACTGTTAGCCTGGAAAAGAAGATGATAAACTCATTTGCACAATCTACGAGAATAGATAGAGCAATGCTCAGCACTGGGGTTACTGAGGTGAGCCACGTGCCTGGATTTCCACGTGTGTGTTGTGATCTGAACTCAGGGCCCTGTGATCGCTCAGCCAGCACTTTCCCAGCTGAGCCAACTCCCCAGACCCTCCTTTACACATTCTTAGCACCTGCCTTCTGATATGGTGGCTGTTGGTCTCATGCACACTAGCACATTCTGTGCAGCAGGGGTATCTGACAATAACAAGTCCCCAAAATAACATGAAATGGAGCCTCGAATTCAAGCCGCACAGCTAAGCTGTGGTTTGTGTTGTCCGGTGCCCTTTGATAGGCACTCTTTCATTTGATCTGCCCAATACTCTAGGGTCTTCCTCTGTTCCCCATCCTGCTTCTCCAAATGAAATACTCATTAAATCTATTACGTTGTTTTTTATTTTAACCAGAACAGCATGTCTATTTTAGAAAGACAATTCTGAAGGTCAAAAGAATCACAAGATCCTTAATAGATTTTTCAGTCTCCCAGCATCAGAAATGATTTCCTATTTTCCTTGGATTCTAATAATTGAGCAGTGTATTGAAAACATAGCAACGGGGTTGGTGCGATGGCTCAGAGGCTAAGAGCTCCTGAAGTTTGCTCTTCCAGAGGACCTGAGTTTGGTTCCCAGCTCCTACTTCAGGAGGCCCACAACCACCTGTAACTCAGTTGCAGAGAACTGTCACAGGGACACATGCATAAAGATAATTTTAAAATAAAAATCCTAGTCCTAATCAGCACTTAATAAAAATACTCATAAAGCCTGGGTTTCTTGGGTTTGACTGTAACATCTCCCTTAGGGAACTGTGTGAACAAAGCATTATGCTCAGCAGGGGTTCCAGCCCTGCCACTCACTGAGACAAAGATGGCCTCCGGCCTCTTCATCTCCATCACATTCCAGCGAGCTCTGTCTGCAGGAGCACTGACCCACAGGGTGACCACTTAAGACTATCAGCGGCAGTGTGCTCTCTGTCAACTGTAAGGACACTAGCTCTGTCTGACCCCTTCAGTGACCACATTAATGTTACTCACACTCAGCAGCATCCTGGAAGATGGTTGCTATGGTGCCTGAAAACAGAAGAGGAGATTTGGACCAGTTAACAAACTCACTCAAGGCTTGACGGTCCATTAACAGATTTGAACTTCCATTCTGGGGCATTTGTTCTTCCCATTTTTCCACGGGAATCTTTTTGTGTTCTTTTATTTGTTTATTCACTTTACATTTCAAAATCAACCTTCCTCCTCCCAGTCTCCTCCTCACACTGCTCCTCTCCCCGCAGACTCTCCCCTTTTCCTCTGAGGAGGGGGAGGTACCCTGCTTGGATATCACCTCACCCTGGCACATGAGGTCACTGCAGGACTAGGCACATCCTCTACCACTGTGCCAGACAAATTGGCCCAGTTAGGGGAATAGAATCTACAGGCAGGCAACAGATTCAGGGACAGCCCTGCTCCAGTTGCTGGGGGGCCCACATGAAGACCAAGCTGCATGTCTGCTGCATGTCTGCTGCATGTCTGCTGCATATATATATTGGGGGGTGGTCTAGGTCCAGCCTGAGTTTGATCTTCAGTTGGTAGTTCAGTTTCTGGGAGCCTCCAAGGGTCCTGGTTAGTTGATTCTGTTGGTTGGTCTCCCTCCACAGACATTATCCTATGTCCCCAAATAACAAAATAACACAGGCGCATAAGAATTGACAGAGACAATCTCCCTGTGTAATTAATCACAGATCTGCTATACGTGGGAAACAAATGGCTTGGCTTTCTGCTCTACCCGATTGATGTGGTTCATAAGCAGTTTAGTAAGTGGCTCCATTTGGGTCTACTGTCTGGTACCAAGGACAGGTCTTGGAAGGCTAGTTCCTGGGGTGAGATAGTAAGCCTACCTATGGGCACCAAGCACACACAGGCTCCCACACTGTTCTCAGGAGGAGCAGGACAGTAAGTTATTTGCATGGTGACATGAGCTTCTTCTCAGTCAGACCAAGACCCTTTGCCCAGCTAATTCAAGGCTATTATCTGGACTAATCTGCCGTCTTATAAGGGTCAACTTCCTAATGATTATATTTGGGCTGCTCTTGGCTTGAGAAGCAAATGATTCTCAGGGAACTGTTGCTGCTGTTTCCCAGCCGGAGGTTCCTGGGTGCTTAACTGGATTTGCTGAATCCTGAGCCATTTTGCTTTCAGCTCTCAGGGACGATAAAGCAGGAAGTAGCTGAGATCCTGGCTGCCCTTCCATCAGACTTTCTCCCTGTACTGACTTAGCTGTTTCGATCAGAGCTTTAAATATCAGTTCTTTCCTGGTAGAAATGCAACTTTATTCAGCCTTGATAGTCTTGTGTAACCGTTGCCAAGTTATTGCTCCTGGGGTCACATGGATAATGGAGGTGGAGTGGACAAGTGTTGGCAGGTTACACTATTACAGAGGCACACGCTGTATACTTCCACACCCATTAACTCAGAGGCCAAACGGCCACACACGAGGATGAAAAAGCAGTCGCTGACCTCAGCACTAACTCACCCTGGAGCATGGCATTTAGCTTGGCCATGACAGCAAAAACCCAAGCTGAGTAAGGAACTATCAGAAGGCTTGAACTCTTCCCTGGCTTCTTTCACCCTTCAGGCCTTCGAAAGCTTATCTTTCAGGTGAGTCAACTGTCAATAACCAAACAGGTTACTCCATGGAAATAGACATAATGCCAAGGAATAGATGGTCCATGAAAACTTGTTTGTCAAATGGGAAAAGAGTGTACCATGATGCGTCAGCAGAGTGCAGATATAATGTTAACTATAGAGAGTCAAGAAAGCTCAAAGGTACTATTAATACATTTTAACCTATTACCCACTAAAAAATACCATATTCCTCTGTGTGTGTGTGTGTGTGTGTATTTCTAAATAGCAAAAAAAAAAAAGAAAAGAAAAGAAAAGAAAAGAAACAAGAAAGAAAGGAAGAAAAGGGAGGGGAGGACAGGGGACTAAGAAAAGGAGGGAAGGAGAAAGAGGAAGAAGAGAAGGAGGAGAAGAAGAAGAAGAAGAAGAAAAAGAAGAAGAAGAAGAAGAAGAAGAAGAAGAAGAAGAAGAAGAAGAAGAAGAAGAAGAAGAAGAAGAAGAAGAAGAAGAAGAAGAAGACCCTTTCTACAAGACAACCTTGGTCCTGGCTCATGTCCAGAGCTACATACTACTACATACTAAGCCTCCACATGTCAGGCCACATTCATTTTCTTTGCTGTTGTTCAGCGCTGCACCCTCTGTGCCTGTGATTTCATTTCTGCTTGACTTTGCTAACCAGCCTATGACGGATGTAAACACTCCATAGGAACAGTGGTAGCCAAGGATCGAGTCTGTGGGTCACCTTTGTTCCATACTGTTTGGAGTTCAGTACAGGGATAGGGGCTTGGGGTACAACAAGCAGATACATTTTGGATAGACCTGTCTACCAAGCAGTAGGGTCTTCCTGTCCAGAAAGCAAGCATGCAACAGTCAGGCCAGTCCCTCTGCCCAGACTATGACAAAGAGAACCACTGTATAACCACATCCTGCCCCAGAAAGCACCTACTTGCAGCAATGTTCTGACCAAGCTCTGCTCTGACTCTCAGAAGAAAGCAGTCGTCTGAGGATTCAGCACGCCTCCTGAGAAGCAGAGATGTTTTTACAATTGCGATTTGCTGGTTTCTTCCTAAGAGGTTTCTATCAGAACACAACTTACTGCAGGCTATGAATTGTTTGACCTAAAGGTCACTACCTGCTGGGGTAAATGTCATGATGGAGAATTAGACAATTAAAAAATTGTTTTAAATATGTTTTGGCCTGAGAGTCAATAGCCCATCTCAGGACAATTTGAGTGTTCTGTTGTTCCCTATATTGCCTT
This sequence comes from Micromys minutus, assembly GCF_963924665.1. NCBI lineage: Eukaryota > Metazoa > Chordata > Mammalia > Rodentia > Muridae > Micromys > Micromys minutus. Next base: position 60,962,072 of record NC_137974.1, read on the forward strand.
CCTAAAACCTCTTTTCTTTGTGTGTTTTTTGCTAGTCTGTATGTGTGTGTGTCCGAGTGTGTGTGTTTGTGAACATGCACATGAATGTATTTGGAGATCAAAAGATATCAGGAATCTGTTCTTTTCTTCAGGTGGCAAGATGATCCCTGGTGGTCCTCATCCAGGTGTCCATAACTCCTGTGGTCTCCTCATGCTGAATCAGGACTGACATGTGTGACCGTAAGACACAGTACACATGATAGAACCCGGTTCTGAGGTCAGGTCAGAAAAGTCCTGCATGCAGCTGCTGACTGGGCCTCTTAGATCGTTCACTCTCAGGGGAGTGTGCTGCCGGACTACAGGAACCCTCAGCCTCTCCAGAAAGAGTCTCGCTGTGACATCGCCCCATCACTAAGCATGTATTGAAATAGTCCTGGAAGCCATTCCTCTGCCGAGCCTTTCAGTCACTGTGACATGATAGCAAACTTATAGGACTGAGCGCCCACCCAGAGAGGCCTCCCCTGAATTTCTGGCCCACAGTCATTGTGAGAGACGATGGTGATGGAATAAATTTGGCGTAAATGTTGGCTATTTAAGACCCAGTGGGACAGAAGTAAATACAAGCCTCTTCCGAGACTTCGGGATCTAGTAAAAGAGATAAAAGTCTCTTGAAAATGAGAAGTTTGAATTCTCGAGACATAGCTCATACAGTGAATATTAGATCATATTGCTTGAGGCAATGGCAAACATTTGTGGAGAATTCTTTCCCGTAATTGGTGCTGGCTTTTTGACGTCCAGTTTTGCCTTTATGAAATTCAAGGGCGCACTCATGTAAAAGTCTTACATCATTGCCTTTGAGTATGACCTCACCAATGCCCCAGACTTGATGTTGTCCTTTTGGTCTATAAGTGGTGTTGTGGCTGTGAATACAAGCCACTAGATGAAGGCTTGGAAAGACTGTTCTATTATCTCCTTACCACTACTTGCCTGCAGTGCCCCGGACCCTGAGAGTTCATGTCTCCAGAGAACATACACCCACGCTGTCTGTCAGCTGGAAATCACACCGACTAGCTCGGAAGTAGTATGGGTGGAGACAATCTGGATGGTCTGCCCACTGCTGTCCCCCTCGGTATCCAGGTCAGGACCTCAGTGGCAGAAGAGGGTGGAGACCTAGCCATTGGCATTGTGACTGTATCACAGTGACGGGAGTGCAGAAACACAATCAGCTCTCGGACAGGTGTTTGAGAGGTGCAGAGGCGTAGCAAAGGCCTTAGGCGGAATTGTGCGGCTGAGCTTTGGAATTCTCTTTTAGGGGGAATGAAAGGGAAGCAAGGAGCCCAGCATCCTCTCTCTGATCCTCAGCATTAACCATGGGCAGGACGGTTCCCGGGCGTCCTCTGTCTCAGCTGTACAAGCGCTTCATCTGTTCCCTGCTGGCTCTTCCCCAAAGTGGCCCTTTCTATGACAGTCCGAGTGACACATTAATAATTTACCAGTAAGTCCAAGCAAGGGCTTGAAAGTAAGAAGGAGACAGAACTCCTCTTCTTAGGGAAATCGGGGAGGTAAGTATGACTCCCGTATGGAGTGAGTGCGTTTCAAATGCTAAGCCGCTTTCTCCCCAGTCCCTGCAGGGATGCTTGGAATATGGATTTATCCTCGCCCTCCACCTTTTTCTCCCCCTCCTCTGCCTCTTCCTCCTCTTCCTTCTCATCCTCCTCTACTTTCTCACCACCACCATTACTGTCGCCTTCGTCGTCATCGTCATCACCATCATCCTTCGGAACAGGGTTTCACTTTGTAGCCCTGGCCAACCTGGAACTTGATACAGAAATCCGGCTGGCCACAAACTGACTAGAGATTCTCCAGCCTCTACCTCCCAAGTTCTGGGATGAAAGGCGTGCACTGCCGCTGCCCTGTGTATCTTTTCTGACAAGCCTTAGATCTTTCTTTCTGAGGCATCATCTCACTCTGAAGCCTAGTCTGTCCCATAATTTACTATGCAGCCCGGGATGGCCTCAAACTCCCAGTGATCCACCTGCCTCAACCTCCCAAGTACTAGATGTTTCAGGTTCACACAGTCACACCCAGCTTAGTCTTGAGTCTTGTCACACCTCGGACCTCCCTACAGAAAGCACAGAAAGTGAACCTGGTTCTCCAGATGCCCAGGAAACCTCTTCCAAGGGATGCTCTACAGCATTACTGCTGAGGCCACATTAGACTAAGACAGTTAAGCAGCTTCAAATACCACGAGTCCGGTGATCACATGACACTTCACATTCAGGGTCGCAATAAAAAGTATTTCTCTCTGAAGCCTCCTTTGCAAGAGAAAAAAAAAATTGTTTTTTTTTTCTCACTCCAACCCCCAGAGGGCGCTGGTCTTCAAAAAACCTACCAGATCAGATTAGCAAAACAGTGCAGAATAGCAGCTGTTCTCCCTGCAGGGAGGGAAAACCCTTGGCGGGTCTCCGTGAATAATTGATACTGGTGAAATCTAACCACAGGCTTTCACAGCACTTGCAAATGGGGATCTTCTCCCCCAGTGATAAAGAAGCCCCTGCTTTATGTACCTTTGTTTCTCCTTTTCTCTCGGCCACTGTCTCTAGCCAGGCACTGGGAGACTTTCTCCAGAAGCTAAGCCCATACTTCTGCCAAACAATAAGAATGAAGTAAGACTAGTGAGTGGTTAGTATCAGAAAAAATGGGAGACGCCAGGCATTCCAGGAGCCAGACATTCACAGGCTGTAAGGCTTCAGGACTGCGTGACCGCAAAGACACCAGTCTTAGGGTTGCAGAGATCTTGCCTCCATCCAGACTTTGGGTACACAGTACCCAAACACCCCAGCCTTACCTATGCCCGGAAATGATCATTAATTTTGTCACATCTAGCATAGAACAAATTTATCTGGACATGTGACACGCTAGCATTTCGCTCTGCACAACAGGAATGTATTACAAAGTGAGTTGTGTCCCACAGTCCTTCTTAACACCTTTTCATGACATAATTGACACCAGTTCTTGGATGGTCTCCTCCAGAAGCCTCACCACGTATGTGAATTAAATTACTTCCAAAAATAAATAAATAATAAATAAACAAACAAAAAAAATTGTTTTTTAATTTGTCTTGCATCCTGCCAATAAGCTATATGAGATCCAGAAGCAAGATAATCAAGAAGACAGATGGAAGACTGGAGGGGGAGAGTCAAGAGAGACCCCAGAAGCAAATAAGGTCGGAAATTGCTTAGCCAGAAACCCTTCTATAGTGTGGGGAGTTATGCCCACCCCATGCCCACCCGATATCTTTAAACATGGCTCCGAAAGTCACATTTTGTTCTGAATCGAGAAAGCCCAAACGCAGTTTGTAGCCTAAGATGTTTTCAGCAGTCACTGAGCCAGGACCATGGAATAGAGACAGCTCTAAATCCCCAGACTGCTCCACGCTGTCCTCAATGGCCCTTCTGTCTAGCAAGAGACACAAACAATAAACAAGTGGTTACAGCACTGTGAAATAAACACCATGTATGTGGAGATAGGTGTCACATGCTTAGGACTGGAATGAAAGGAGATGGGGTTCTGGGCTTGGTTGTAACAGCCTGCATCCTTTATCACTTGCACATGCCTCGCTGACTTATCTGGAACAAACCATCTTCCAGTTCCTATCCTGTCTTATCCCATGACTTGTGTAAGTCAGATGGTCCTAGGGAAGAATCATAAACTATGCTTTGTGATGCCACAGAATTAACCAGATCCCAGGCTCACAGATATGAAAGAAGATATATTTAACTCTTTACTCACCGATTGTGTATCTTTTCCAAACATGTCTTTAATTTTTATTTAAAAAAAAACCATTTTTTAAAAAAATGTGATTCTCATTATAAAATTTAGACTGCTCTAAAAATGTGGCAATTGCCAATCACCCCAGCCACGTCAGGATCTGTTCCAGGCTTAATGTTAAAATAACCAAGTGCTGGGAAAACCCTCATTCCAGAACAAACTGCCACAATGGATCTGAGCTGTGTTCTTCATTATTCAGGGCACAGGGGGTAAAGGGGCCAAATCCAGTACTTAATCCTCAAAGCACGAATGTAAAAAAGAGTTGCTCCACAAGGCCAGAGTTGCTTCCTAGATATGAAGAGAAAACATATACTATTTAATAACCACAGACCCCTTATGAATGGCAACAAAGTGATGTAGAAGAAAACAGACATACCTACAACACACACTCAAGTTACCCAGAGTGACGAGGAAGTGCGCTTTTTCTGGGCAAAGACATGAAGGCTGGTAACGTGGGCTCTCATGTAAGATATGTGACCTCCAATTATGACATATCATTTATACTGCTGTGTGACTAGTCAGTTGCATGATCTGTAAATTAATCTCCTTTGCTATAAAACAATTGCACACCCACTTTGAAGTGTTCTCTGCTGCACGGTGCTGGGGGATGGCTCGGTTGGGAAAGTCCTTGTTGTACAAGCATGAGGACCTGAGTTCAGATCTTCAACACCCATGTAAAAGCCAGATATAGACAGCCACTATAACCTCAGTGTTGGCAAGGCAGAGACAAGAGGATTCCCAGTGCCTACTTAGCTGCTATTCTAGCTGAAGCAATGAGCTTCAAGTTCAGTGAACGACCACCTGTCTGGAAAACTAAAGGGAGGAACGGTAAGAAGACCCGAGGGTGAATGAAGGGTGCTTGCCAAGCAAGCCTGGCTTCCTGAGCTCAACCCTCAGAACCACATTAATGTGAGTGGAGAAAGTCAGTTCCACAAAGTTGTGCTCTAACCTCCACACGCATGCTATTGTGTCAGATTATATAGACATCACACATACACACATCATATATTCACATTCTACTGCTCCTGCTGCTGCTGCTGCTGTTGATGATGATGATCATGATGATCATGATGATGATGAGGAGGAGGAGGAGGAGAAGGAGAAGGAGGAGGACACAGCTTTTTAAAAATGAGGTACAAATTGGGGGAGAACAAGACATTAAAACTCTCTGTCTCTCACTCTCTCTCTCTCTCCCTCTCTCATCTCTCTCTCTCTCTCTCTCTCTCTCTCTCTCTCTCTCTCTCTCTCTCTCTCTCTCTCTCTCTCTCTCTCTCACACACACACACACACACACACACACACACAGAGAGAGAGAGAGAGAGAGAGAGAGTTAGAGAGAGACAGATACGAGCAAACACCCATCACAATACACATAATATATAGAGTACATATTGATATCAGTGGCTATGAAAAAAAGAGGAAGAAGAGGAGGAGGTAGAGGAAGACCAAGAGGAGGAAGAAGAGGAAGAAAAAGAGGAGGAAGAAGAGGAAGAAAAAGAGGAGGAAGAGGAAGAAGAGGTAAACAACTTGGCATTGGTTTCCTGGGTTGTCTCTGGCAATAAAGATAGTGAGGCGTCGTGAAGCACTCTGGGAAACAATTTTGCATGAGATTTGAAGAAAGCATCATTTAGACTCTCTTCCTGTGAGTACTCCTCCAGCTCTGTCCGTCTTTTCTGCTACCCTGGTACGCTGGCTGGCCTACACGGTCATGGGCAACAGCTGTTTGGCTTTCTAGATTCTAGTTGGATTTGGCTTAAACTAACTGGCTAAATTTCTCAACTAATGATCCCTAGTCTTTCAGGGGTCCTACCTTGTTTCCTAATTCTGGGGAGCACCCTCTGACCTCCTCATGTTTAAAATACCAACAGTTGCGATGCATTGTGTGATCTACCTTGGGGTTCTCTGCCAATCTTCGGAGACCCTAGCACACATTTGTAAGTTGTCCCTCTGAAAGTCTCTTCTAGTGATTCAGCTGAAACTGCCTCTTCGATCTTGTCAGAACTTTGACAGACGCATACATGAAAGCTTCTGGATCAGTGGTCTTAGGGCAAGCATTTGGAAACTGGCTCTAGACAGGCCACATCAGAACCATTGAGAGAGATGTTAAAAAAATACCGATGTCTGCCTCCAGGGGTATCCAGCGGGGTCTCAGAACACATGAAAACATGTAGCTAATGGTTCCTCCTGCTGACACAGAGCAGGGCGGTCAGGGAAGCACTCCCATGTTAGTTACCATGAGGCCCTCCTGCCTCAGAGAAGATTTTGGTTCTTGCTTCCATTCTTGTTGGGCCTGGGTCTCACTTTGAAATAAAACAAATCAATTCAACCAGGCACTTTATGTATTTCCAGAAAGACAACCTTCCTGGATTGTTTTCTTCAGGTCTAAAGTGTCACCCGGCTTGTTGTTGGTACTTAGTAAATGTTTCTGAAGAGTATACTAAGCAAATAACTTGTTAGGAATGCTCATAGTTGTATGAAGGGCTTAGATGGGATGAAGTATGGAGCCTCAAAGATGATATCACTTGCTCAATATTTTATTAAGATGAAAACAGAAGAAATCTTAATGAGGAAGGTGAATTCACCAAAGTTGAGCTCTTATGCAATCTTGGCCTAGAAGTTCTAAATGTGCCCTCTCTTGGTCCTTCTAAACTTAGTCCTTCAAAGCCTAGGCTAAAAGTCAAGATACTATTATTGTAGATGCCAGTCTGGCAATGGTCAGGAACTCTTTGACTCTTCTTTTCAAATTAATTTTACTATTTTAGGTGTGTGTGTGTGTGTGTGTAAAAGAGAGAGGAGAAAAAGATTTTGTGTGTATGTGTAAAAAGAAAGGAGAGAGGAGAAAGAGATTGTGTGTGTGTGTAAAAGAAAGGAGAGAGGAGAAAGAGGTTGTGTATGTGTGCACGTGCGTGCGTGCTTGTGCACAGGCGTGCAAGCATGCGAGAGAGAGCATGCATAGAGGCGAGCAGAGAATATCAGAAGCCTGCTCTATCACCCTGTGTGTCATCTTTTGAAGCAGGATCTCTTCCTGACTATAAGGCTTGTGTTGTCTTAGGAGCTGGGAAGCCCCAGTGACCTTCTTGTTAAGTCTCAAACCCTGGGTCAAATGGCTGATGTGCCAATTTCACATACCAGTGTGGATCTGGCAGCCAAGATCCCCCCAGCATTCCCCAGTCCCTACCTGTCCCTACCTGTCCTTACCTGTTACTCTGCCCTCTACCCACACTATCACCACCACCATCACCACCATCACCACCACTACCACCACCACCACCACCACCACCACCACCACCACCACCACCACCACCAAAGTTGGGCTGCCCTTTCCTCAGGGGCTCTCCTCTATATAATCCAGCTATTTTGGCTACTCTCTCCTGTTTTTCCTCTTGCCTACTGCCCCTCCTGATTCTCCTCTTCTCCCTCTCCCTTCCCTTCCCCTTTTGCTCAAATAGCTGAGGATCATTAATAGTCTGGACTCTCCCAACTGTCTCTCTCTCTGTCACTGAATATGTTCTCCTTTTATCTACAATAGACTTTCTTCTCCCTCATACCTAGGAGCAGCCATGTCCTTCCTTTTTGTTTATTTTATTTTCATCCACTTCCTTTCTCTGTTCCTCTGAGAACTCGGGTTACTGAGACACCCAGCTTGCTATGGGGGTGCCCAGATAGAAACTCTTAAGTGCTGACTCATCTTGGTAGCCCCTAGTTGGGGAGAGCAGTTATCTTTAAGGCAAGACCTTGTTATGTAACCCAGAATGGCCTCAAATTCCTAGTCCCTCACATTTGTCTCACGAATACTGGAGTTACAAGCCTGTGCCTATGAGCCCCTGCTATAACATATATCAGAAGAGGAGTTTATATGAGAGAGCTCATCTTAGTTGGAGAAATGGTACGAAATAAGAAAAGGCTAAGAGTCTGCAATAAACTAATTTGTTAGATGTCTGAAATTTGAAAAAAAAAAAAGATTAAGATGTGTGGGTTAGTGAACTCAGAAAATGAATCTGAAGATCGATCAGAACTATTGACCACTTAGGATTTACAGCTCCCAACCAAGGGCACCTAGACCAGATGAAGACAAAGACTAGCTTGCTTTGGTGGCTTGTGGTGCCCTTCTGAGGGAGTCACAGAATTGCCAGATCTTGCAATCTCTAAAATTAGCCCGACTGACTAAATGCATTTGCACTCCTGCCCCAGGACAAGGAGATGACCACGAGGGCTCTCAAGTTTCCCGATCACTTCAGGACTCCCCTGTCGCAGGCAGCTGAGCGTGGCCTATAGGTTCATATTAGGTGTGGCCTCTGTCAAAGCTTTGCTCTGTTTGAAATGTTGCAGAGCAGTGATGCTGTCTACCCTCTGAAAGGAGAACAGAGATCCGAGAAGAAACTTCAGGGTTTTCAAGAGCCTTTGCAAGCAGGTATACGCTGAAACACGCTGGCTCAGTTCCTGGGGTCCTGGTCTCTTAGACGCACCTTATACAGCAAAGAAGCATAGAGCATCAGGAGGACAACAAACTGCGAAAATACGATTTAGAATTCCCAGAATCTTCTGCAAGATAGCAAGTGCGTGAATCTGTACCTGAAGCATCTCACACTGAGATGGAACCCCAAGGTTCCAATGTATCCTCAGACAGGAGCTTCAGGATGATCTTCATAGTATCTTTTGGTGTGGATGTCTGCCCCACCTTTGTTGGGTGAAATTTTGGATCTCTGCTGTTACCCCAGTATGTCAGGTTTGGATGAGCTGAGTGTGCTGGAAGTCTGGTCTTGAGACCACTTGGTGCTGATGTGGGAACGAGGTATCAGAGGCTCAGGCAGGGTCAGGTGAAGCTTCGGATCATCAGGATGAGAGATGCAGAGCCAGCCCTGCAACCATAGATCCCCAGTCCTCAGCCAGCAGGGACTGAGGATACAGCAGAGGTGGTGATACTACTAGTTGAGGGTACCCAGGACCCTCTTTAGGTGGTGGGGGTTGGGTAGTGTTCTTTCTTATGCATGAGAACGTCACTGTGTGTGTGTGTGTTTCTATTTGTGTATGTGTGTGTTTGCGTGTTTGTGTGTTTGTGTGTGTATGTGTGTATGTGTGTGTGCGTGTCTCTGTATATGTTTCTATGTGTGTCTGTCTGTGTAGGCACATGCACCTATGATGCAGAGGACAACCTTAAACCTTAGACCTCACATGTGATCTACAGAAACACTGTCTCCTTCCTTTGAGACTGGGTCTGTCACTGGCCTGGAGCTCATCAATTAGACTAGACTGGCCGGCCAGTGAGCCCTAAGGAGCCCCTCGTCTCTGACCTGGGACAGCAAGTACACACTATCATCTCTGTCATTTTTACATTGATGCTGGGACTCAAACCCAGGTTTCAGTGCTTTCAAGGCAAGTGGAGGTATCTCCCTGGCCCACTCTAAGATGTTCTGAGCATAGTATTTGCTCTCTCAATGACCTGCTTTTCTTTATATAACCAGGTTTATGTAACAACTGGATTCTACCTTTCTAGCAGTAACGTGTGGAGCCAACACTCCTTGGTTACCTCAAACTGGTCCAACAACATACTTGTTACTAAAGAAACAAATTTTGTCATATCGGGGCCAACGGAAGTGCTCATTGACTCTAAGGGTTCCTTCCCTAACTCCGTTGTCACTCCGTCTGTTTCTAGAGGAAGATGCAGAAGCTGAGTCAGAATCAACTCTTGAAGCACTGTCTCCAACCTTCTCCCACGTGGCATTCAAGGGGCTTTCCTGGTCCACTGACCTACGAGACATGCTTCCAGCCAGGTCCAGTCCTGGAAAGGAAGAGGTCAAAGAACACTAGCTTTGTATAGACCCCTCCCCACACACAAAGACATACTGTGCTCACAAGGGTTCCTCTATCACCAATACTTAGGCTGTCCTCTTCTGGAGACCTACTGAAGAATGCTAAAATATTCAGAAGGCAAAGTGTGTTGCATTTTTCTTTGTATGTTTTATTTTATCTTATTTTATTTGTATGTACATGAGCCTGCAAGAGCATGTGGAGGTCAGAAGGGGGTGTCAGGTCCTCTAAAATTGGAGTTATAGGAAGTTATGAGCATTGGATATGGGCATTGGAAACCAAGCCAGGCTCTTTTGTAAGAGAAACAAGCATTCTTAACCACTGAGCCATCTTGATGAAAACCCCGGCCACTAATTTTCCAAAAACAATACACTTGCCGTCTCTCACATTCTGACTTCTGACATTTTTATACAGTGGCCTGTAAGCCAGTGCCACACTATCTCACTGGTGCAGGAGAAACAGCCAAAAATACCGTGGATTGTGCCCTCCAAAATTAGCCCCTGTGCACTGACAGGAAGGAGGGGATTTGCCAAAAATAGTGATGTTTAAAATACAAGTGGAGACATCTATAGTCCAGAGGAATTTATTTTGGATGAGTGTAGTGTTTCCAGTTAGTTTGATTTTCTACTTGACACTACCCAGAATAGTTAAGGTTTCTATGGTTGTGGTAAAATATTATGACCAAAAGCAAGTTTGGGAAGAAAATATTTACTTCTGGGTTATAGTTCCACATCACGGTACGTCATCATGGGAAGCCACGTTAGGAACTCAAGTAGGGCAGGAACCTGGAGGCAGGAACTAAAGCAAAAGCCACTGAGAAAGGCAACTTACTGATTTGCTTTCCAAGCCTTGCTCAGCCTGATTTTTTATGCAACCCAGGACTACAAACCTATCAATTACCAATTTAGAAAATGCACTATAGATTTGCCTTCAGGCCAACACAGTAGAAACATTTTCTCAATTGAGGTCTGTTATTAAAAAATAAATAGTTTTCGTCTTATTGACATAAAACTAGCCAACACTCTATACTCACCTAGGAAGAGGAGACCTCAATGTAACCTTGTGTGGTGGTTTGAATAAGAATGATCACCACTGGCCCATATATTTGAATGTTTAGTCATCAGGGAGTAGTATTAATTGAATGAATTAGAAGGATTAGGGGTTGTAGCCTTGTTGGAGTAGGTGTGGCTTTGTTGGAGGAAGTACATCATTGCAGGTGGGCCTTGAGATTTCAAAATCCCAGGTTCTCTTTTGCTGCTTACGGATCAGGATGTAGAGTTCTCAGATACTGCTCCAGCACCACGCCTGTGTGCATCCATGATGCCAAGATAATGGGGTAACCTCTGAAATTGTAAACAGGCCTACAACTAAATCTTGTCTGTTATAAGAATTGCTTTGGTCCTAGTGTCTCTTCACAGCAATAGATCAGTAGAAATTAAGACACCATGTCTGGGAAAGACTATCTGGATTGATGACTGACATGGGAGGGCACAGCCCATTGTGGGAAGGTAGGCCTAGGCTATATAAGAAAGAAGGCTGAGCATATACCAGTGAATAAGCCAATAAGCTGTTGGGGATTGGTCTGGTGCTATGTATACAGATAGTAAATTCTGAACCCCAAGATCTGGTTGCTGTCCAGAGGAATGCATTCTCACATACATTCTCACATACATGGGCCTTTTTTTGTGTAAACCTTACTCCCCAATTTAGAGGTGATTTGGTTAATAAAATATAATAACTGTGCAGAAGTAGATGGGGTTGGGGGTTTCCAAGCTTGGGGTCAGAGGTAGAACCATGAAGAATAAAAAGATAGGAAGAGAGGAAAAGAAATGAGAGGAGAAGATGCAGGGAAAGAACTGCTTGGGTTTGGACCCCTGGACAAGGGACTGAGTTGCATATTTTACATATCAAAACAGACTTTGCATCCAGGTTCCTTCAGTCCCTACCTGGCATACCCCACCCCCAACCCTAAATTTTGCAGCCCAGTCATTTCCCCAGAGGCTCTTCCCTGTATAATCCAGACATGTTGGTCTCTCCTCTATCCTCTTTTCCTTCTCTCTCTCTCTCCTGTCTGCAATTCAGTGCCCTTTCTCTATTTCTCTTCCCCTGCACACAGTCATTTCCTTGGCCTTGGTCCTTGGGGTCAGGTCACACATCTGAGAGCAGCTTCCCAATAAATCTGCCTTTAATATAGAATCTAATCTGGCTTGACTTGAATCATTTTTGCTAGCAGTGGAGAAATGACCTATCAAGAATGTAGCCTAATGGAGTAGATTCAGCCCAGTCAGGACAAATGACAAATACTGGCACATAACTTGGGGAGTGTGGCTGGGAGGTAATCAGACTAGCTTAGAAGATTAGTTTAAAGGTACCTGCCTGGTTAATGAGCTCTTAAGCTTGTTTGAATAAATCCTTAGATCTCTTCCAATTCCTTGGGAACTAGCTGGATGAGAACAATATATAAAATATTAATTATTCCACAATGGTAAGCAGCATTTTTTCATAGTTTCTGCTCCAAGCTCCTGCCTTGAGTTCATCCTCTGACTTCCCTTGATGATGGAAAGTGTAAAATGAAATAAACCCTTTCCTCCCTAAATGACTTTTGGTCACGGCAGTGATCAAAACAATGGAAAGCAAACTAGGACAGTGAGCTGGAGATGCTAATGGTCATTTGGGAGAAAAACCAGCAGGCGACTAAGGATAGAAGAAGCTTTCTGTAGCTTCACAAAGAATGGAGGCCTGAAGACCTAACAAGAACATCACTGGAAAAGAGGACCAACCTTTCAGACACCTTAAGATAGAAATCTCAGGCCCTAGAACTGTGACGCGATCAATTTCTGGTATCTGAGTCACCTAATTGTGGAGTTCTTTTTTTTTAACCCAAGCAGACAGATGAACTGCCCATCCCTCCCAGCATAGCTTCAGGGTCCACCCTGACACGTCACACTACCTTGCCTTATCACGCTCCCTGCTTTGGTGGAATGTACCCTACCACACCCTCCTTTGTCTGGCTTGGTAAACAATTACCGTCTTTCTTTGAAACGTAGCAAGGGCATCCCTTCCAGTATGACTCCTTCAGAGAACATCCCTTCCAATGGCACGACTGAGCGCTTCCTTCTAGTCTGTGACTAACATAAGCATTCCTGTCATAGCACACAACAGGTGAAATTGTCAGGACTGGTAGATTCTCTGCCTTTGGACCATTCTTAACATCTGCTTCATAATAGCACCATCTGAGTGACTTTAAAGATAACTATCATGCATAGCATCTACCCCTGAGATCTGTAGCCAATAGACACCCCAGTGTGACTCATGTGCAGCCAACCATGAGGACCATGGTGTGAGGCAAAGCTCACGAAGGCTAGACAGTTGTTCAATAGATAGGCGGTGCTCCCAAGACTTAAAGTGCTCCCAGAGAAGAGATGTGACCCTGAAGGATAGATGATGTTCCCATGGTTTGGCCAGTACTCTGAAAAGATAGGCTGTGCTCCCACAAGGTAGGTGGTGCTCCCAGAGCATAGAGTCTTCCCTAGGTGTAGGTAGTGTTCCCAAAGAGTAGACAATGCTCCAAAGAAAGGGATTTCTGAGTGAAACTTCTGAGTCTATTACCAGCCTTCGTCATGAGCAGAGGTCAGCGATGAGGAAGAGCCATTGGGTGATCTGCAAGAAGCAGCCCAGGTCTTCTGTCACGTCGATTTGCCACAGCCCTTTGGGAGATGCAGATGTGGGGTCAGTGCTTTAGGCTGAAATCATCCCTAGCTAAGGAAAAGGGAGTATGGTAGTAGTTTTCTAACTCACATGCAGCCGGGAGCTCACTTTAAATTTTATTTTCCTTCATTCAAATATTTAAAGCAATCTTTCCTCTTCTTAGCACAGGACGTGGGAACGTCGCTTGTCAGCCTGACACTTCTGCTCTCTGTCCCTGTGTTGTCCCTTGAGAAATTCCCAAAAGGAAACACAATGCTATCTTTAAGTGTTCCCAGTATTTACACCCAACCTTTCCTCAAATTGGAGTATGGGAAGATCCCGAGCCTGCTTTTCTTCTAATACTTCTTCCCTAACCCCAAGTCTCCTCTAAACTCTTTCTTCTCCTAGTATGGAATATACTGAGGGGGATCTTTATTATTTTCATTTGTCCTGAGGATAAAATTAGTGTGTACTCTATACTCACAATTCAGAAAAAAAATTTTAGATGTTCTTAAGGGCTGGAGTGACCCCAGTTACATCACCTGAACCCATATAAAGTGAGCAAACACGCTGACCAGGCTTCTGATCCCAGCACACTTGAGGCAGGAGGGACAGCTCCCTGGAGAATTCACGTCCAAGCAGCCTCATCCTGTCAGTGATTCCTGGGTCATTTGTGTCTCTTCCTCAAAAATTAAACGAAAAGAATAGACTGTGTTATGAGACTGGCCTCTGGTCTCCATATGTGCACACACACCAAAAAGAGCACTAAAAATAAGCAACTGGGCAGGGCAGTGGTGGCACACGCTTTTAATTCCAGCACTCAGGAAGCAGAGGCTGGTGGATCTCTGAGCCCCAGCAAGTTTTGGGATAGCCAAAGCTACACAGAGAAACCCCATCTTCAAAACCAAAGAAAGAACAATTGGTAATTGTTCTGTGACTAATCAACTGCTGATGCTTTTATAACATTGTTATAAATTATGTATCTATAGAAAGAAAAGTTTTCCACAGATGTCTGTTTTCCAAAAGTGTGCAGGAGAGACTCAGAACACACAGTGTGATGAGGGGCCTGGCCATAGCACTGTGTAAACTCCCTTCTCTACATATCCATAGAACAAAATCCCAGCCCAATAGTGCACTGGACTGAAGGAGTGTCTAACCACTTGGATGAGGTGGACAAGAACCTTTCATAGCTTTTAAAGCATGTCAACACGTAGTGCGGTGGGGGAGATGTATTCAAGGTGACAGGAAATTTTAAAAACAGAGCCATGCTGTTCTCTTGCTGCTGGTGCAGAAGATCAGTTGCTGACTTTGAAGGAAGGGCTGGCAAGCCACAAATACACCACGATGTCAGAAGCGCCTACACCAGCTCCTGCCTTCCACGGCAAAGCCGCATGCTTGTTCCGGGGACCGTGTGGTTTGCACAGATGAAAATATTTACAGCTGGTTCCTTCATCAGGAGAGAAAAGGAAATTGCTGATCTTTGACCCAGAGAAATTCCTTGCAGTGCCAGGGACTCTCAAGGGCAGGGTTTCTGTTTGTGTTTGTTGTCCATTTTGGCTGATTAGGAGGTGAGTACTCAGGAGACAAGATGGTAGAAGAGAGTCTCCACAACTCTGCTGAAAGCAGAGGGGGTGACCTCAGAATTTAAGATTGGGGAGAGAGGCTAGAAGAGGAAGAGGGGTTAGGCTCCCTAGACATAGACTAGGCCTCAACGGCCTTTACTATCTCTCCATCTCCTCGGCAGGGCCACAGTGGGGTGAATCACCTTAACTCTAAATTATATATTTCAAAAAAGTTAGACACCAAAAGATGTTGGCATTACATGGTCCAAAGCTCTTCAAGAAGCCTATGTCCTTGAATAAATTACAAAGTATCACAGTGAAATTCTTTGGTCTGGGGTCAGGCAGACAGGTGTTGGCAGTCTATGATCTGGGAAACCTGGGAATAATAGTGGACTCTGTGCACAGTTATGTGTCCAGTAGACACAACAGTGTGTGTCTGTGGGTTGATGTCTATATGCAGGTGAAGGCAGCCACAAAGCAAGGCCTGTTATTGGGCAGTGAAAAAAGAGACGTGGGCACAGAGTTTTGAGAGGCAGGGGAGATAGGATAAGAAGGAGAAGAAACCAAGATGGAGGAAGAGAAGATGACCTAGATCTATGTCACTTTAAATATCCAGAGGAAGCTATAAATATTTTATAAGGGATGGATTGTCACAGGATAATTTGTATTATCTAGGTGAGCAGTTTATATCAATATCAATTGGTTTATTCTGTGGATGTTTTGTGGGGTGAGAATTTACTGATATAAATCTGATTGATAAAATACAGCCCTCTAGAGTTTTGATTTTCCTGGGTTACTGGGAATTGTGACTATAACCACAGAAGGTAGATGCTGGGAATGTGAGCAGAGTCTACAGCAAGAGAGCCACGAGATAGGCAGCCACCGCATGGGGCTAGGCAGAGAGGCAGAGAGATGACCAGGGACAGAGAGTAGCGGAAGTAGAGTGGCATAGTATCTTTTTTTATATTTTCAAATATTTACCGCTACACATGTCAAACATCCATAGTTGAGGCAATCACAACTGATCAATAGCTGCTGTTAAATGAGGATTCATAAAGGCGAATTGGACATTCAATAGACATCTGCTTGTTTCTTTATTTAACAACGTTTTAAATTTTATTTTATGTATGTAAGTACACTATAGCTCTCTTCCTGCACACCAGAAGAGGGCATCAGATCCCATTACGGATGGTTGTGAGCCACCCTGTGGTTGCTCGGAGCTGAACTCAGGACCTCTGGAAGAGCAGTGAGTGAAAATGTAACCACTGAGTCACATCTCCAGCTCCACGGGTAGACATCTGAAGAAGCAGAATTGTTCTTCAAATTGTTGATCAAAACAGCTGACAGCTGCAGTCTCTCTGGAAGTAGAGACTATGTTTATGTGGCATGTCCCGGGAACTTTTGATATAGAGGCTGAGTTGTAAGTTGGGGTTGTAGTTGTCCTTTTGACACAGGAGCTCACATGGTCCATACTGGGTCGGAATTCTCTATGAAGCCAAGAATAACCTTGAACTTCCAATCTTTCTACCTTGAGAGCTGGATTTATGGACACTCACCCCCACCCTGTTGCTAATGTTATTATGATGAAGAACATTTTCTGGCTGAACTAGAAATATTTTTATTTTGGTATGTGCACACGTGTGAGAATGTATGGAGGCCAGAGGTCAATCTTGTATGTTGTTCATGTACTAGAAATGTGACCTTCGTTTTCTTAGGAGAGTTTTGAAGTGTTATTTGTGTGCCTGCTGATGTTTAGTGTAACCTAAATATAACATATAATACAAATATAACATAAATATATACAATATAAATATAATATAATGACATAAAGCTTTAAGGGAGAACTTTAGGGATGGAAGATTCCCTTGCAGTCTCCAAGTAACAGATTACTCAAAGAGGTATGTTGACCTTCTCAGAAGCTTCCAGAACTTAAAAACCTACTGGTGTCATCAATAAAGGCAACCAGTCCATACCTTCTCAGTTCACCAGAGGAATTTGGGTCAGTTAACCACCACTAACCACTAGCACTGATTTGGGTTGTGATTAGTTGTTAGTGGTATTGTTTTCAGTAGTGCATTTCCACCATTTCTACTTCCCTCTCCCAAACCTGCAACTCTTCTCAGATTCCCCCAAATCCCTCTCAAAATCATGACCCTCTCTTTTAATTATTGGCATGCGTATGCATGCACTTACATGTATACAATCCACTCGGCTAAGACCATTTAGTGTTTTTCATATGTGTATATGTCTAGAGCTGACCCTCTGGGACTAGATAACCCATCAGGGGCTTGTCCCTGGAGAAGCCACATTCTCCCTTTCTCAGTAGCCATTAATGTCCTATAATTCTTCATCTGGGTAAAAACCTCACCTAGAGGATGAGATTTCCCTCATCCATGCTGTCACATCAGCAGGTGATGACAATGTTCATGTTTTTAGGCAGCCATATTGTTGACAGTTCCTGGGTGCAGCTTCCCTGTGGAGACACTATCTCACAGCAGACATCCTGATCTTCTGGCTCTTGCAATCTTTCTTTTTTTTTTTTATTTTTTTTTTTATTTTTTTAAACGACTTTATTTTACAAAACAAAGATAAATGTACAGATTTTAAACATTTTTTGCTTAAAATTATACTTTTTTGTCAGTACTGTTTTTTCAGACATTAAAATAATTTTTCACATAAAACCATGTGAATATTTTTTTTTTAGTCAGTACTTAATTTTTTTCAAGGGCCCGACAGTAAGCATTGAAAACCCAATAGTTACAATAAGCGTAAAGTACATGCAAAACAAAACGAAACATGTAAACAGTCAAAGTCTTCTTGTTTGTAAATATATGTATATTTTTTTGTTTTCTTTATTTCTTGGACTTCATACAGTCTGTGAGTTGTTTCTGGGGGAGTGCAAGCCTCTGGGGTTAGCATCCCACTATCAGTGACTGCATATTATGTCTGTTCTTTTGTGACTGGGTTATCTCACTCAGGATATTCTCTAGATGCAGCCATTTTCTTAAGAATTTGGTTAAGTCATTGTTTCTGGTGGCTGAGTAGTATTTCATTGTGTATATGTACCACAATTTTTGTATCCGTTCATCTTCTGAAGGACATCTGGGTTCCTTCCAGCTTCTGGCTATTATAAATAGAGCTTCTATGAACATTGTGGTGCATGTATCTTTGTTGTGTATTAAAGTGTCTCTGGGGTATATGCCCAGAAGTGGAATAGCTGGGTCTTCAGGTAGTACTATATCCAATTTTCTGAGGTATCGCCAGACTGATTTCCAAAGTGGTTGTATTAGCTTGCAACCCCACCAACAGTGGAGAAGTGTTCCTCTTTCTCCGCAGCCTCGCCAGCATCTGCTGTCATCTGAGTTTTGGATCTTGGCCAATCTGACTGGTGTGAGGTAGTATCTCAGGGTTGTTTTGATTTGCATTTCCCTGATGGCTAAGGATGTCGAGCACTTCCTCAGATGTTTCTCGGCCATTCGGTGTTCCTCAACTGAAAACGTTTTGTTTAGCTCTATACCCCATTTTTTAATAGGGTTATTTGATTCTCTGGTGTCTAGCTTTTTGAGTTCCTTGTACACCTTGGATATTAGGCCTCTATCTGATGTGGTGTTGGTAAAGATCTTTTCCCATTCTGTTGGTTGCCGTTTTGTTTTCTTGACGATGTCCTTAGCCTTACAGAAACTTTGCAATCTCATTAAGTCCCATTTGTTAATCTTTGACCTTAGAGCTTGAGCCATTGGTGTTTTGTTCAGGAAATTTTCTCCTGTACCTATGTGTTCTAAGGTTTTCCCTACTTTCTCATCTAATAGTTTCAGTGTATCTGGTTTAATGTGGAGATCTTTGATCCACTTACACTTGAGCTTTGTACAAGGAGATAAGAACGGGTCTATTTTCATTCTTTTGCATGCTGAGTGCCAGTTGGACCAGCACCATTTGTTGAATAGGCTGTCCTTTTTCCATTGAATGTTTACTGCTCCTTTGTCAAAAATCAGGTGACCATACATGAGGGCTCATTTCTGGATCTTCTATTCTATTCAATTGATCCACATGCCTATTTCTATACCAGTACCATGCAGTTTTCAGCACAATTGCCTTGTAATATAGCTTGAGGTCAGGGATAGTGATTCCCGCAGATGTTTTTTTGTTGTTGAGGATGGATTTCGCTATTCTAGGTCTTTTGTTATTCCATATGATTGACCCATCTTGTGCAATGTCCCCTGCAGTACAGGGGCTGGGTTGTAAATCTATCAGTTGGGGTTGCATTTGTCTCTTTAATATAGGAGCTCACATAGCCCATACTGAATTCTCTATGAGGCCAAGGGTAACCCTGAACTCCCGATCTTTCTAACTTAAGAGCTAGAATTATGGACACTCAGCCTCCATACTGCTGTTGTTGTTATTACGAAGATTGTTGTCTGGCTGGACTAGAAATGTCTTTTCTGGTGTTTGCCCATGTGTGCAAACATATGGAGGACAGTGGTCAGGCCTATGTGTTGTTCATGTACCATAAATGTTGTGGCCATGATTTTCTGAAGAGAGTTTTGAAGTGTTGTTTGTGTGCCTGCTGGTGTTTATTGAATGGCATAACGAAGATGTGGTTTGTACACTACTATGGTTCATGGAGCATCTTTGAAACTTTTAAAATGTAATACTTGAGAATAACTTTATATTTAATAATCAAGCCCATCGTGTGTGTGTGTGTCTCTCTCTCTCTCTCTGTGTGTGTGTGTGTGTGTGTGTGTGTGTGTGTGTACAGGAAGTGCCCATAACTGAAAAAAAAGTCCATGGAATAATTCACAATTTATCTACATGCAATACACTTTACATTTCATAGTATAGTTTTTAAGTGGGATTTGAGAATCATGTACTCATGGGTCACCAACCTGAAAGCTCTGATCTCACGACTCTTACTCTAGTTCAACCATTTTTTTTTCCATTTTGAGACCTATAATACCTTTCTTTTTTCTTTTTACTTATTTTATATTACGGTGCATTCCAGTTTTAATTTTGCTGCTGTGATAAAACACTCTGGCCAAAACTATGTTATGAAATAAAAAAAGGGTTGTTTTGGTGGGGTGGGACTTGAAGGCAGCCTACCCTCAATTCCATAAAGTATTCCAGCCATAGAAGTGTAGCAGGAGCCAGAAAATATTTCTTGCTAGCTGTTTTGCAGGGTGATTTATACTCAGCTTGTTTTTCATAGGGTTCAGGACCACCTGCCTAGGGAACAGTGCCACCCACAGTGGGCAAAACCCTCCTGTATCAAATAATAGTCAAGGCAATGACATGTTCCCATTCCACACTGATCTAGGCAATTCCTCACTTGAGGCTCTGCTTTTGGATAGGCTAAGCTATGTTAAACTGACAAAGCTTATTAGAATACTATGCATTGTACCCTTAAATGTATCTTTTGAAGTCAAAGTAAAGTTTTATTGTTAACTCAAAAACTTCCACAATTTTCTACCACAGAGGAAGCAAAAGAACTCTCAAAAAATTGTTTTTTAGTGAAATCGATTTTATATCTGCATAAAATTGAAGAAAGTAGATTGTTCTGTTTGTCACAGGAAATTTCACAACCCAAAATACAAAAGGCAATCAAATGCCAAAATTATCTTCCTATTGAAGTCTAGACTCTGATGTAAAAGTTGTTCGGAATGAAACGTTAAGCAAAATAGATAAGAAGAGAGAGGGAAAAAGCAGCCATCTCTCTTGGTTCTTACTTCTACTTGTCCTTACATGGGAATGCTAATGGCAAATGCTGAAGGGCTGGACATCAAGTCCCTTATGTTTTTGTTGTGCCATGTGTGTGAATAGGCACATGTGTGCATGCATACGTGTATGCCACATGTGTGCTGTGTGTGGTTTGTGCTTGTTGTTTGTGTATACAAATGCACATGAAAATCAAAGAGCATCCTCAAGTGTATTTAGTTAGTTAGTTAGGGTGTTTTGATTAGTTTTCTATCAGCTTGACATAGCTATCTGAGAGGAGGGAACCTCAACTGAGAAAAAATGCTACCATAAAATTGGGTTGTAGGCAAGCAAATGAAGCATTTTCTTGATTTATAATTGGTTTAGGAGGACTCAGCCCACTGTGGGTGGTCCTACTCCCTAAGCAGGTGGGTCTGAGTTATACAAGAAAACAAACTAATAAACCCAGGAGGAAGAAAGCCAATACGAAGTATTCTCTATGGTCTCAGCTTCAGTTCCTGCCTCTGTGTTCCTACCTTGAATTCCTGCTCTGTGTTCTCTCAATGAGGGACTGTAGTCTGTGAGGTTAAATAAACCCTTCCAATCCTCAGGTTGCTTAGGAGCATAGCAATAGAAACCAAATTAAGACAGGCGGTCTCAGTATGTAACCCAGGCTGCCCTGAACTTGCTATAGGCTGGCCCTGAACTCAGAGATTCACTTGTGTCTGCCTCACAACCACTTAGATTAAAGGCACACCCCACCATGATCAGCTCCAGTTATCCTTTTTATTAATCTCCTTTGAAACAGAGGCTGTCTGTAGAGGTCCTCTGGTCTCTACCTCCCTAATACTGACATAATAGTGTGCTCTAATTTTTTAGTATTTGAAGGCTCTGAAGGTTCTAAGGACAAAATTCAGGTCCTTATGTTTGTGAGGCAAGCCCTTTACCAATTGAGCCATCTCTTCAGCCACAATTTCTGTTATGTCTTGACATAGTATGAGTTGTTGACCCAAAAAGCATAGCTCTCATCTTAAGGGGAATGAGAGAGAGTTTATTCTGGAGCCATTTTGTGTGACCATAGCTGGGGAACACAGATTTAGATTACTCTAAGTTCCATGATCCATGGTAGAAGCAGTTTCATAGTTCTATAGAACAAAAAAAGTGATAAATCAAGGCAAGTTTAAATTCATTGCTGGGTATATTTATGAGACAGTTACAAGATGGGGAAGATGTCCTGTAGGCCCAAGATGGTAGCTAATAATGTTCATTGCTTTGAGGTTGACAGAAGATACTGGTCAGCTAAGTTAGTATATTCTAAAAAGGTTTCTGTATATTGGTCACAAAGTGTTAGTTCTGACCCAGAAGCAGACAAGGAAAGACACCCAGGATAAGGTAACTTACCTTTAGACCCCCAGCAGTCCATCTCTTCCCAGTGAAATCCCAGCCATTGGCAGCCTCTGAGGACACAGCTTCTTTTCAGGGGTTCCTGTTCAGAATTGGTCTTCCTATCTTTGCTTTCCCTAACTATGCCCTTTATGACTTGAATTCTCGCCCAGACAGAAACACAACCAATACTCTGTTTCTGCCTTGTGACCAGATCAGAGCTGTAAAGTTGTGAGGATCCCAAAAAGATTCCAATTCAAGACCAGGGATGGTGGAACATGCCTGGAACGCCTGTACTTGGGAAGTACCGTGGAAAGAGTGAAGAGTTCAAGGCCATTTTCTTTTAAGTAGCCTTCTAGGCCAGATAAGGCTACTGAAAACCCTGTCTTACAGAAGAAAATAAAAAGTGAATGTTCTCTCTTCTCCAAGCCTGGTTTCCCAAGCCAGAGAGCTTTGTCTAGCCCAAAAATCTGTTGGTAACCCTGGACCAGTTGAGATCAGCCTTCAGAGTCCTGAGACCTCCTTTTCCTACCTATTTTCACATACATTTACATTTCAGACTTGAGAGTCTACAGCTTACAGCTCATTGTTCATTCTGGAATTTCTATAAAGGTCATAGGTTTCCATTGTTGTGAAAAGGCACCATGACCAAGACAACTCTTATAAGGGACAACATTTAGTTGGGGTTAGCTTATAGGTTCGGAGGTTCATTCCATTATCACCAAAGAAGGAAGCATGGCAGCATCCAGGCAAAAGCATGGTGCTGGAGAAGGATCTGAAAGTTCTACATTTACATCCAAGAGAAACCAGAAGCAGAGTGCCCCCAGGTAGCCATAAGGAGAGACTCAAAGTCTACCCCCTCAGTAATACACTTCCTTCAACAAGTCCACACCTCCTCCAACAAGTTCACATCTCCTAATAGTGACACTCCTCCTGGACCAAGCATATTCAAACCATCACAGTTATACATGCTCAGCATAGTAGGAAGACCTTTGGCTCATGATCACCTTGCCTTAGTACCCTGAAGGCAAGGATTACCGACAGTAGCCACCATCTCTAGTTTTATTTCTTTCTAATTTTCTCAAATGTCCTCCGATGAATTAAGAGATGAGAGAGATTGTCTTCTTTATAACTTGAGTTTTTGATGGGGAGAATTTCACACTTGAGTCTCTATTTACATAATTTATTTTCCCCAGTCTCCCTTCCTCAACTCACTGTCCACTTCTCCTTTTGATTACATGAGAAAAATCTTAATCATCTTGTGCTTACGTCCGAGCTGGTGATTCGACAACTGAGGGTCCAGGACAAAGTCAAGAGACCTTTCATGTACAGCAGTAATTCCAGGAAAGATAACAAAGGATCCTATCATTAGACACATTGCCATTGTGTGATTGTGTGGCCCTAGACTGAATCCTCGTGATTAAGCATCCGTTTTTGTATTAGAAAAATGAAGTCTATAATAACACTTTGGAGTAGAGCCTACTATAGTATCTTTGCTAAGAATTTTATAACATAAATATGGCTGGTAACTCGTATACATCAAGACCCTGGGAAAGCAAGCTCCAAACATTTTTCTTATCTCATTAGACGTTTTATTGTTTTTGTTTTCATAAGTGTCCACTTCCAAAGCCCCAACCCTAGATAGAATAAGGACTCCAGAAATGTAACAGGCAAATATTTACATCCTGTCCTGCCAAGTTCCCCCCAATTAACAGCCTGTCTTAGGTCTGAGAGTTATGAGAATCCCCTCCAACATGAATACCCAGCCCAGGAACACTAGGTTACATCTCTGGATGCATCTGGCCTCTAGCTCTAGACTCTCTGGGCCCAAGGAGTCCCGTATCAGAAATGTACCTTCTAAGTTGCCCCTGAAGCAAACAAAGGCAGAAACATGCCTGCTTAAGGTCTACCATGTGACCCCTGGCAGTAGATGATCTGAGGCAATAGCAAGAGAATGGGAAGAGCTCATGTTTCACAACACTACCCAGATCCCCAGACTCCACAACTTTGACCCTATGTCCTAAACTCAGAATCTTGGAGTAATGAGATGGTCACACATCATCTTCAGTTCCCAGAGAGAGCCTGCCAAGAAACTCCTTGCACACCATTGAAGCAGTACAACAAGGCGAGCTTCCAAGGTCACCCGGTCTGTTGAAACATGACCTGCTGAATAAAATGTTCAAGATAGATCACCTGAAATGGAGAGGCTCAGACACTGACTGTCAGAAGCTAGCCCTCTGCTTTCTCCAGTGTTCTCTGATGCCCTTGCAGAAAGCAGTGAGACAAACAGTGAACTCTGGCTACTACCCCGGCCCCGAGTTTTGTCTAGATGCTTTCACATTATAGATGTTAGGAACTGATTAAGCATCAGTGTGGATAAACTAGACTGCAGATATCCCACTTCATTTCTCTGTCTCCACCTTTGACCAGTTTGAAAATTCAGGGGGCTGAGAACAGCAAATGAAGGCGTACGGCCGCATGTTCGATTCCCATCACCTACGGTTTCGTGTGAGATGCACAGCTCTTCCCGAGGCCCATCTCTTAGACTGAAGACAATTTGAAGGGTGTTCTAGGTCATCCTCCTTAAGAACTAAGTCCAACTCATAAGATCCATTCAGGGTTTTATGAAATTTACATCCTTTTTATGAATAATCTTTAGTTAATAAAGTTAGTGGTGATACTTTTGTCTGCCTGTCACTATATGTGGCTCTAGTTATTTCAAATGTAATAGTCTTTAAATATGTTTCAGACCCTTTTCTAGGAGGGAGCTTTCAATGATCAAAGGGCTGAATATTCTAATGCAGTCAGAGTGTAAGAATTGCTCCTCAGACTTGAGCCAGATGCTCCCATGGGCACAGTCTCTGTTTTGCTTCTGATGAGGCACATACAATTGTCACACATAACACAAAGCTCCAGTTTATACTCAGTGTCCTTCAGTTGAGCCAGGCCACTGTGAAATGTATAAAATGTTTGCAATTCAGAGCTTAGAACTTCCTGCATACAGAGAAGAAGGGTAATATACTATTGTGCTTTGGACCCTGATCGCCTGCCTGTGAACCCTAACAGAATAATCAAGCCAGGGAATAGTAGACGATTGTTGATGTAGGAATGGCAAGAAAATGGGCTCACAGGTTCCTTGGACATGGAGTCATTGTAGAGACCATTTATTTAGACTTTAAATTTGCACCTAGGAAAGATAAACCTCAAATGGAGAATGTATCATAAAATATAACATTTATAAATATTTAATTTTATAAAAATTATGCACATATTTTAAAAATGATAAGTACTTGGGGTGGAAGGGATCACTAGTAAAACAGCTACTTCATCACCAGAAGCACCAAGAAAAATATAATGGCTCTCCAGCAATAGAGCACGAACAAATTATTGAGTATTTATATGTATACTGGGTAGTTTTTGTCAGCTTGACATGAACTAGAGTCACCTTGCCAGAGGATACCTGAATGAGTTGCCTATAAGCATGTCTGTGGGACATCTTGATTCGTGTTTATGTGGGAGGGCCTATCCCAATGTGAGTGATGCGACCCCTGGGAGGTGTCTTGGGTTGTATAAGAAGCTGAATAAGCCAGAGGAGGCAAGAGAGGAAGGAGTATTCCTTCTTGGTCTCTGATTCTGTTCCTGCTTTGGCGTAGTGTCCTGAGTTCCCTCAGTGGTGAACTGCTATCTGGGAGTGTAAACCAAATAAATTCTTGTAGAAATTTTTAATCCTGACCTGGGGTTTCTACCCTGCCTTGTTCATTGAGTTCCTGGATAAAAGACACATGTGACCTTACATTTACAATAAAACTCAAACAACACAGGAGCTGGCCAGTTATCCCCTCTCCACGTTATTGGAATCTACGTTCTTATCAATAACCCCGAATCAATACTTACTGCTAACTATGTTTCATCTGGGCTGCTCTTAACTCAAGTGGCCAGCCCTCAGGGCTTACCTAACCAGTGGTGGCTTCTCCTTCCTTCTCCTCCTTCTTCTTCCCATCATGGTTCTCCTCCAACCCAAGCCTAGGAAACCTACATCCCACCTATGTCTCTTCTGCCCAGCTATTAGCTGCCAGCATCTTTAATAAGTTGGGGGGGGGTGTTAGGATAACGTGCAGACTCCAGGTGTTAGGACCCTCACTTAGCATTACAATTGGCAGCAAAGACCAAACATAAACAAATTCCTTCCTCTTCTAGCTGCTTTTACTTGTACATATCACAGCAGTGGAAAGCAAACTAGGGCAATGTGCATATATGATAAAATCATACATTTCTTCCATCTCTAGCACAGACTTGAGGAAGGGAAACTACAAAAGTGACTGGAAAAGAGCTGTGACTCCCCCTCTCCCTAAGTCATCCCTGAGTTGGAAGCTGATGTTAGCATTTGAGATTAAGTTTACAAGTCTCCCTCCCAACACTCCTTTTTGTAGTGGAACAATCCTGGTTCCATCGAGCATCCCTCAAGCATGACTCATCTCCCAGTATGCCATGTTTCAGTTCACTTATGTCCCTCTGAAAGTGTGATGTCCTGACTGTTAGAAAAGGTTCGAAATGCAATCTGATGCAGCAAAATCCACATTATTCTGGCCACGTTGCTCCCTTATTGTAGCATTCTGTCTAAGCTCCAACCCACAGTTACCTGGCAACAACCAGGTATGCCTGGCACTATAAAAGGGGCTGCTTGCCCCCTCTTCACTCTCTCGCTCTCTTACTCCTCTTTTGCTCTTCTCTTTCTGCCCTCACTCTACCCAGTCCCTTCCCACATGTGCCCATGGCTGGTCTCTATGTCTCTTCCCCTCTACTCCTCTCTCTCTCTCTCTCTCTTTCGCCTCCCCCTCTTAACCCCCCTCCCCATTCCCTAAATAAAGGTGGAAGGGAAGCCTCAACATGGGTCACCCTGAGGCATCTCCCCTCCCCCCATACCTCACCACACCTCCATAGAACATATCACCCCTCCTTATCTTTTTTTATAAACACATCATAACCTAATGTCACGTTGAATTTTTTGTAGCTATATAAAGATCACAGCTGACTTGTATTGTCTTTCTTGTCAGTTAAGTATCACCTTGCCTTTTTCAAATAACTGTTTTCTTATACCAATGCGGCATCTTTGGTTCTTTTGTGTTGATTGTTGTCTGACTAAAAGTAATAATCCAACTATGTTCGACAGCATCATGTTGATCTCACCTGCTTGCTAATCTAACTTACTGAACTGAGCCCAGTTAAGATCTAGATTCTGATGTTTCATTAGCTGTTCTTTTTAGCTTTGTGTATTAGTACACATGGCACTTGAGACTTCTTCCAAATGGTTCATTAAAAATATCAAGGTGTCAGATATATGCACCACAATGTTCATAGCGGCTCTATTTATAATAGCCAGAAGCTGGAAGGAACCCAGATGTCCTTCAGAAGATGAATGGATACAAAAATTGTGGTACATATACACAATGGAATACTACTCAGCCACCAGAAACAATGACTTAACCAAATTCTTAAGAAAATGGCTGCATCTAGAGAATATCATCCTGAGTGAGATAACCCAGTCACAAAAGAACAGACATAATATGCAGTCACTGATAGTGGGATGCTAACCCCAGAGGCTTGCACTCCCCCAGAAACAACTCACAGACTGTATGAAGTCCAAGAAATAAAGAAAACAAAACAAAACAAAAAAAAATATTTACAAAACAAGAAAACTTTAACTATTTCCATGTTACATTTTGTTTTACATGTACTTTATGCTCATTGTAACTATTAAGTTTTCAAGGCATACTATCAAACCTTAAAAAAAATCAAGTACTGACTAAAAAATATATTCGTATAGTTTTATGTAAAAACTATGTTAAATCGGAAAAAAAGTACTGACAAAAATGTATAATTTTAAGCAAAAAATGTTTAAAATCTGTACATTTATCTTTGTTTTGTAAAATAAAGTTGTTTAAAAAAAATAAACCCCCCCAAAAAAAATATCAAAGTGTCGGCTCAGTGAATAAAGTGCTTATTGCAAAAGAATGAGGACCTGAGTTCAAATCCCCAGAACCCACAAAAAAGCCCAAATCACAATAAAGGGATTTGTCTGCACTCCACCTTTCACCTTCCAGTGAGCTCCAATCTGTAGACCAGGTTTCAATATGGTGGCCATGGGTAATGATAATTACCCAGGAGAGAGCACAGCGACATGAAAAAAAGAAAGCCAAATCTGAGAATGCCTATTGGAATCAGACCATAGCAGCCTTGGATCTGTGTTTCCACGGGGCTCAGAGTCCACCAGCCTTGGCTATCTGCTTACATTACTTCAAGATAATCAAGACAATAAACACCTCTTTTTCTTTTTCTTTTTTTTTTTTTAAGCCATGGCATATATTCACTATGGTATTTTATCCTGTGTTCTAGCTAAGAGAAAGAAAGATGAAGAAAAGGTATAACGCTGGAAGAGAAAAAGGACAAAGAAAGGAAGGGGTAAACGTGGATGGGTAAGAACTTGGAAAGAAGGCTAATGTTAAGAAAAGCTATTAAGCAGCCTAGTACTCATGGACCAAGGAAGCATTACGGAGATCTTATATGTAGGTATGAACAAATGTAGGGGTTGAGGACTACATGGCCTGGAAACCAGGTGGATTGGATAAAGAAAAGCCACACAGACAAGAAGGAAAAGAGACATGAGAGAGCTGGCCCAGTGCCTACCCTTAACACTCTGACCTAAGTGCCCCTTCTTCTCCAACTCAGAAGGAAAGTTAATATCCTATGGGTATTTACTACATGCTGAGCATTTTCATTGGAACACTTCATTGCACAGTGTTCTTAGGAGTAAGTACTCTGACCATCCTCAGCTTCCATATTAGGTCTAAGAAGTTAAGTAATAATCAAGATACATTGGTGGCAAGTGACTGAGATAGGATTCAGGTCTTGTTGTTGGTAATTAGTACCCTACACATTCCAGTAGGATGGAGTCATGGGGGAATCCCAACCAATGCTTCCTCATTTCAGGAGAAAGTTCATGTTGAATCAGTGCTGGCAATAGCACTGAAGAAGTACACCATGTGCTCAGCAACTCACTCTCCTGCCTCTAGTCAGTAGAGTTAGGAGAAGCACAGGTCAAAATTCAGTCAATCACAGTGTCAATGATGAACACATAAGTTGTGTCCAGTGCATAACTATGAGCTATTATTAAGATTCTTTGCTTCTAAACTTTAACTTGAAGACATCAACATGTCATGCAGTTGGCTCTGGGCACTTAGGTTAAAATGTTACAAGGCTGAGGCAGAGGCTAGAGAAACTAGAAGAAGTAGTTCTGAAGCGAAGAGAGATCAAGAAGCTTGGGAGAAGAACAGAGATGGTAAAGAGCTGTGGATAACATAAGATGTATCCCATGAACCCCAGCCTCAGAGAAAGTACATAGTTTGAGTTCAGGCTATTCATAGCTACAAAATAAAGCTGTTTTTGTCTGACCCAACCTGAGGAAAGTCTTTTTCCCCCTCTGCTGCTGAAGATTGTGCCACGAATCTTTATCGAATGTGCTGATGGCTTCTTGACTGATCTATAACACCTAGCCTAGTAGGGCAGAAGTTCCCTTCAACTCTAGTACACATTAGTCCCACTTGAACTAAATACTTGAACTGAAGGGACAGAAATGATTAAAAAAATATCCAACCAATAGCTTAATCCCAGATAAAAACACAGAATCAAGGAACATAAAAAAAAAAAAAAAAAAACAAGGCAACCTGATTGCTCTAAACTCTGCAGTCTCCACAGTGATGGCTTCTAAAGAGAGAATGGTAGGTGAAATCATGCAGTCTTAAGAACAGTTGTAATAGTGACCACTGAAATCAGAGAGGACACCAATAAGCTTCTGTGGTGGCTTAATGAGAAATGCCCCTCAAGGCCTTGGTCATTAGAACACTTGGTCCTCCATTGGTGTTGTCTGAGAAGGTTTCAGTGACATGACTTTCTGGAGGTATCACTGAGGATGGGTTTTGAGATTAATAAAAAGCCTCCAGCATTTCCAGTTTGCTCTCTCTGCTTCAAGATTGTGGTTCAGGATTCAAGCTCTCGACCTTTTTCTGCAATCACCATGCCTGCCTGCTCCATGCCTTACTATCATCACAGACTCGCCCTCTGGAACAGAAAGAGGAAATAAACTCTCATCTGTAAGTTGCCTAGGTCATGGGGTTTTATTCACAGCTGAAGAAAAGGAACTAATATATTCCTGAATGATTGGGGGGGACGTTGCTGAGTGAACTAAGGAAAAGGATACAGGAAGTGGAGGGTAAACTGAGTAAATAAATAGAAATACTACAAAATCAAATTAAAATCTTATGGATGAAAATCTTAGTCAACCAAATAAACACAGTAGACAGTCTCCTTGCTACAATGTATCAAGTAGAAGACAGACTATCAGGGTTTGGGGGTGCCAGGAAGACTCAATATTTACATGAAGAAAAATAAAGTTAGATTTGCCTTTTCTCACCCCATATACAAGTTAATTCCAGACTAGGAGGATGGCTCAACAGTTAAGAGCACTGACTGCTTTTCCAGAGGTCCTGAGTTCAGATCCCAGCAACTACACGGTGGCTCACAACCATCTGTAATGGGATCGAATGCTCTCTGCTTGTGTGTCTGAAGACAGCTCTAGTATATTCATATAAATAAAATAAGTATATCTTAAATAATAAAATTTCAATTGGAGGAAAGAGCCTGGTGTAAGATTTGAAACTGAAATTATTGAAGGGGATAAAAGCTAGAACACTTCAAGTTATAGACATAAACAGGCAAGGACTTTCTGAAAATCATTTTGATTGCTTGGGAAATAATAAGCTAAAAAAAACATAAATAAATACGCAAACATACATCTTCAGCTCTCTAACCTCAGTCACCTGGGCATTAATTGAAAAACAGCTAACCACTAAACAACTATGGAAAAAAAGTGTAAGACATACTTAAAAGCCAGTAAGGAAAACGAAGATTGCTCATGGGGCTGTAAATTAATTGATCCAACATTTCAATTAGCACAGATAATCCTAAAGCAAAAAAAAAAAAAAAAAAAATATTACAAGTGTCCTGTGATCTGGGTATTTATACCAGAAGAAGCCTAAAGATCCAGAGTATAGACCTTAGATCTGTTCCCTACAAATCACTATGCACTAAACTACTGTTCACAACAGCAAAGCCAGCCTAGACACGCACCAGCAGATACATCTGAAATCTGTTTAGTTTTGTTTTTTTCTGGACAGTGGATGGAACTGGAGATTGTTATATTAATCACAGTTTTAGTTAGGATTTTACTGCTGTGAACAGACGCCATGACTAAGGCAACTTTTAAAAAGTACATTTAATTGGGGCTGGCTTAGAGATTCAGAGGTTCAGTCCGTTATCATCAAGGCAGGAGCACAGCGTTGTCCAGGCAGGCATGGTGCAGGAGGAGCTGAGAGGTCTACATCTTCATCTGGAGGACGCTGTCAGAATAATGGCTTCCAGGCAGCTAGGATGAGGGTCTTAAAGCTCACACCCACAGTGACACACCTACTCCAACAGGGCCACACCTAATAGTGTCACTCCTTGGGCTGAGCATATACAAACCATCACAATCTCTGTAACTTAAAATATAGTCTGATAATTTTAGCATCACTGCTCTATCTGAAGACTAGTCCAGAATTAAGAGCACTTGCTGCCCTTATGGAAGACAGGGGTTCAATTCACAGCATCTACACAACAGCTCCCAACTGCCTGTAACTTCAGTTTCTGGGCATCTGACCGCTGCAGGTACTGAACTCACATGGTCCAGACACACATGCAAGCAAAACATAAAATAATATTTAAAAATGTTAAAAAGAAATAAGAATAAAAAATTAATGAAAATCTTCTGGTTTTCCCATCTGAGTGGGACAGATTGTCTACAGAGGGTTGGGAGATGTTGGCAAATCTATTAGACTTTGGTAAAATCACAGTGGGCTAGCCTTTGCTTCTGTGGTTTTCCTGACAACTGTCCTTGTTAACATCAGAATATTCTGATATGTTTCCAGTTGATGACTTTTCTTTTCACCCCGCAGAAACATGTGGGGATACGTCTCCAAAATTCACTCAAGAACCTCTTTAAAATCCTAGGGATATGATTCACAGAAGTGAGCTGGAGAGATGGTTCATTGGTTAAGGGCACACACTGCACTTGCACAGGGCCAGAGGTGGATTCCAAGTACCCACATCTGGTGGCCACTAATCTCCTGTAACTCGGCCTAAGGAGTGTTGATGTTTCTGGCCTCCAGAGTCACCTGCTTACACACACACACACACACACACACACACACACGCACACGCACACGCACACGCACACACACACACACACACACACACACACATGCACGAGCGGCTCAACTCACACGAGCATGAGAACAGACAAAACTAAAAAACAAAACAAAGCAAAAAACCACAGATCTGAAGAGAAGCCTCATGATTCTGTATGACATCCTGAAGCCGTCAACACAACCTCCACCGATTCACCAGCTGAACTTTAGGTTCACCCTTCTCCGAGATCAATGACAACTTGTTAAGACCATTTGGTTACCCAGCTGCCTATTTCTGTGCCATGGAGTCTTCTGTCCCAGTAGACTGTGATTATTCTCCTAGTTCTCTGATCCCTCCCTTTGTGTATGAGCATGTGTGTGAGATGTGGGTGTAGACATGAATGCATGTATGGGGCACACGTATCTGAAGACGTATGTGTATAGAGACAGAAATTTTAATGTGCTCTTTACTTGAGCTCCACTTTATTTATTGAGTTAGGGTCTATCGTTGAACTTGGAAGTTCATCGGTGCTGGCTGAACCGCTGCCTAACTTGCCCTGGAGGCATCCAGTGACTGTCTCCCAAGCCTGTAACTGCAGGTGGCCTCACAGCCGATGGGAGTTTCTGTAGTTTTGGAGATTCTGACTCCAGTTAAAGGACTTTGTCCTATAACTTTGCTTCTTGTGCTTAAGCAAGAAGAATCACAGATTTCTCAGGGGTCCCCCCACCACCACCACACATACACTTTTCTTAATTCCCTAGCTGGCCTTGGACTTCTGTCTCTTGGTTTGATTGATCCAAATCCCCTTCTCACTTGGAGTTTCATCTTGCAAGGTTTGTTCCTTGGCCACAAATGCGAAGCTCCCTGTCTCCTCTGAACCGGTGCACTCTCCGGTCTCACCTGAGAGACTTGGGACTGGAGTGACTTCTCTTTGTGGCACTGACTCTACTGTTGTTTTAGAGTTACTCTTTAATTATGGCCTTAAGCCTCGGATTTCCAGCTGACTTCACTTAGCAGGTGCTTGTCAACAAATTCAAATGAACTCAATTCTTAACTAAAATCGGCGACCAAACGCCTTCTGTTGAAATACCATTTCTCCTGTGAACTATTTATTTCAAGCCAAAGCATGCAGTCTTCACCATGTCTTCTAAATCTTTGCAGATCCAAAATACTAGATAGACTTTGAGAAGTGGCAGTAGGGCCAAGCACATCTTAAGGACATCTAGGCACCAATGGACTTAAATATACTAAAAGCTCCCTTGCCATTACTGTTGAAGATAATTGCTTAACAACAAAAAATGTGCTGCAGCAGCATTTGCTCAAGAGATGCTAACCATTACTAAATCCTGTCTATCACCTTGCAAACTATTTATCATTATTATTTCTATTCTTCAGAGGTAATTCCCCCTGGACTCCCAGCTGGTCCATAGGTTTGGTGCCAGACATCTGGGTGTAAGAGTCAGTAGTTTTAATTACCACACTGAGGACTGATTAAAGAAAAAGTGTATGAATATTTCAGGTCAGACAAACTTTAGGATTATTTTATTTCAGACTTTTTTTTACAAAGATTTATATATTTATTTATATATATATTTATGAATGTGAGTACACTGTCACTGTCTGCAGGCACGCCAGAAGAGGACAGACATCAGATCCCATTAGAGATGGTTGTGAGCCATCATGTGGGTTGTGTTTATAAAAAAGATAAAGAAAAGACATGTCCCAGGTTTCGGCACCAATGTTAGGAAAAAGATAATGAGAGTAGGGGGTTATGTGCTATGTAGTTGTGGTGAAATAGAAGGGAAGGAAATGTCTCTGGCGGACCCAGGTTTGGTCCTGAGGGACCAGCCACATGACTTTATTCAGGGCATGGGGAGCGAAGTTAAGAGGGGAGTAGGGGCAATGAGAGAGAAGAAGAGGAGTAGAGAAGTAGAGACCGGCCATGAGCATGTAGAGAGAGGGGGGAAAAGGGAATTGGGAGAGAAGGGACAAAAAGGGGGTAAGAGTGAGAAGACAAGAGAAGAGCAAGATTGTGAGGAGGGGGCAAGCAGTTCCCTTTATAGTGCCAGGTAACTGTGGGGCGGAGCATACCTGGCTGTTGCCAGGGGGCGGAGTTTGGAAGAATCCTAACAATGTGGTTGCTGGGAATTGAGCCCAAGACCTCTAGAAGTGGTCTTAACTGCTGAGGTATCTCTCCAACCCCCCATCCCCAGAGTTTTGGGGGAATTGTTTTGGTTTGTCAAAAAATAGACATTGAAAGAGTAATTTTCCCTCTGCTTTAATTCTTTTTATCTAATATTATTCTTACTAACAGTGCAAAAAAAAATTGACAATCGCTCAGTATCATAGATGTGATGTGGATAGTTCATCCCAAGTGTCTTATCTCACAAATATTAGAAGTCGTCAGGCTGGAGAAATAACTCAGTTGTTAGAATATACTCTTCTTGCAAAAGACCCAAATTTGATTCCCAGCACTCATGTCGGGTGGCTCACAACTGCTTTAACTCTATCTCCAAGGACTCCAGTGTTCTCTTCTGGACTTACGGGCACCTCCACTTAAAACAGACAAGCCTATTGGGGTGGTTTAAATAAAAATGCCCCCCTTAGGCTCATATATTCAAATGCTTGGGCTTTAGGAAGTGGTGTGGCTCAAAAGGAATTAGGAGGTATGACTTTGTGTGAATGGGTGTGACCTTCTTGGAGGAAGTGTGTCACTGGGGGTATGCTTTGGGTTTTCAAGCCAGGCCTCATGTTGTTCTGTCTTCCTGATGCTAGCAGATTTGGGTGTTGAACTCAGCTCCACTCCAGCATCATGCCTGCCTGCATCATGCTTCCCACCATGCCAATAGTGGACTAGAATTCCTTTAGAATTGTTGCCATGGCAATGATGTCTCTTCAAATCAGTGGGACATTGACATTTGTGGGTCCCAATATTAGTGTTCCTACAAAATTCATATGCTGGGACCTAATCACTAGGGGGCATTTGGAGGCTTAGGTGATAAGGTCTGTGCTCTTATAAATGACACAAATGCCCTAAAGAAACCCAGGCCGAGCAGCCCCCTTCCTTCTAACACGTAAAAAATCAAAGAAGGTGCCATTTATGAGTAAGTAACCTTTACTATTGTTCTACCTTGCTTCCTGTTTCAGGGATAAAGACCGAGGCTCAAAAGAAGCTTGGTAGATGTCTTAGTTAGGTTAATACTGCTGCGAACAGACACCATGACCAAGACAACTCTTATAAAGGACAACATTTAACTGGGGCTGAGTTATAGGGTCAGAGGTTCAATCCAGTATCAATCATCAAAGTGGGAATTTCACAGCATCCAGGTAGACTTGGAGCTGGAAGAACTGAGAGTTCTACATCTTGATCTGAAGGCAGGTAAGAGAGACTGACTGTCTCCCAGGTAACTAGGAGGAGGGACTCAAAGCCTACCCCCACAGTGACACGGTTCCTCTGACAAGATCACACCTACTCCAGTGAGGCCACATCTCCTAATATTGCCACTCCCCAGACCAAGCATATTTAAACCAGCACAGGAGGAAAAGGTTTATTTCACCTTAACAGCTTATAGTCCATCATCAAGAGAAGCCTAGGCAGGAACAGGAGGCAGAAACTTAAGACCACTGAGACATTTGCTTACTGACTTGCTCCCTTTGCCTTTCTCATCCATTTTTTTATATAGCCCAGGCCTTCCTGCCTAAGGATTGCATTGCCCACCAATAGTTCCTTCATCAATTATCAATCACGAAAATGTACCTATGGACATGCTCACAGGCCAATCTGATAGAGGCAACTCTTCTTCAACTGAGATTCCCTCTTCCACATTTAGTAAGAGATCCTGACTTAAAAAATCAAGTGGTGCTCAAGTAAAGGGTACACTAAAATTCTTATCTTTATACACATAAGGGTTCTCCATGGGTCTGTGAAATTGTGTGTGTGTGTGTGTGTCTGTGTGTCTGTGTGTCTGTGTGTGTGTGTGTGAGTGCACACTCACAGACGCATGTGACCTTGGAGGCTAGAAAAATCATCAGCACTCCTATGAGTTGAGTTTCAGTAGAGTGGTAGTCATCAAATATAGATGTTTGAATTGAAGCCTGGTCCTTTGCATCTCTGCATCTCTGCATCTCTGGTCCTTTACATCTCTGTATCTCTGCATCTCTGCATCTCTGGTCCTTTATATCTCTGTATCTCTGCATCTCTGGTCCTTTACATCTCTGCATCTCTGTATCTCTGTATCTCTGCATCTCTTCATCTCTGGTCCTTTACATCTCTGTATCTCTGCATCTCTGTATCTCTGTATCTCTGTATCTCTGTATCTCTGTATCTCTGCATCTCTTGTCCTTTGCATCTCTTCATCTCTGCATCTCTGGTCCATTGCATCTCTGCATCTCTGGTCCTTTACATCTCTGTATCTCTGCATCTCTGAATCTCTGGTCCTTTGCATCTCTGTATCTCTCCAGCTCACCTCTGTGAGTCATACCTCTAGTATTTTATTTTTATGTTGTATATAAATATACAGCTTTATGCGTTTATATGAAATCTAGAACTACAAGTAAGAGAAAATGTCCTCTTTTTTTTTTTCCAGACTGGCATAATTCCCTCAATATGATTGTCTCCTATTGAATTTTTTCCTTCCTTGTCTCTCTTTTCACATGTACCTGTCACCTTTTACTGGGTAATAGTTCTCCGTCAGGATGTGAAGAAATTGAGCCTTCAGTGAATTCTTCACAGATGGAAGCCGTGCAGGCTGTTATGTTCAGGAGTACATCGTGCCTGTCACACCAGCCCCTGTTCAGTGGTATTGTGTTCCTGCTGCTCATGTTTGATTCCTCCTAAGAGTGGCAGTAGCTGGAAGGTAGGTCAGATGCCCTCACTATATTAAATGTAAGCATGGCACTCCTTTTTATGCTGACAAGATTATAATCCAGTTGTAGCCTCTGGAATCTGGCAGCAATACCTTTGGGGGTGAAATTTCCCCATCGATATCCAGTTTGGTAGTTTCTCCTGATTAACATGCACACGTTTCATTTCCCTTCACTGACACCACCGAGGCCATCTTGGATTCCTCGGCATTCATTCCTATTATTTGTAAATGAACAGAGTCTGAGATGTTTTCTTACAGCAGTCAGGACAACCAAGACAGCTGAAAGAGGGGCAGCTAACACTTTTCAAATTAAGGTACGATGATGCTGGGGTCCAGGGAGTGACACTATTAGAAGATGTAGCCATGTTGAAATAAGTGTGTCATGAGGGTGTGGGCTTTAAGACATTCATCCTATGTGGAGAAATAGGAACACTTCTCCACTCTTGGTGGGGTTGTAAGCTGGTACTGTACTCTGAAAATCAGTCTGGTGGTTCCTCAGAAAATTGGACATAGTACTACCTGAAGACCCAGCTATACCACTCCTGAGCATATACCCAAAAGAAGCTCTAACATCTAACAAGGACACATGATCCACCATGTTTATAACAGCCTTATTTATAATAGCCAGAAGCTGGAAAGAATCCAGATGTCTTTCAGCAGAGGAATGGATACAGAAAATGTGGTACATTTACACAATGAAGTACTACTCAGCTATAAAAAACAATGACTTCATGAAATTCCTAGACAAATGATTGGAACTTAAAGTTATCATCCTGAGTGAGGTAATCCAGTCACAAAAGAACACACTTGGTATGTACTCATTGATAAGTGGATACTAGCCCAAAAAGCTTGGAATATACAAGAAACAATTCATAGGACTTATGACGCTCAAAAAGAAGGAAGGCTAGAAGGTGGGTGCCTCAGTCCTTCTTAGAATGGAGAACAAAACACTCATGGGAAGAAATAAAGTGACAAATAGAGGAGCAGGGATTAAAGAAAAGATCATCCAGAAACTGCCTCACCTGAGGATCTATCCCATATGCAGCCATTAAACCCAAGCACTATTGCTGATGCCAAGTAGTGCTTACTGGCAGGAATCTGATATGGATGCCTCCTCAGAGGCTCTGCTAGAACCATACTAAACTGATAGAGATGAAAATGTTTGCAGCTAACCATTGAACTGAACACGGGGACCCCAATGAAGGAGCTAGAAAAAAGTCTGAAAGAGCTAAAAGGGTCTGAAACACCATGGGAAAAACAAAATTACCAACTAGCCAAACCCACCACAGCTCCCAGGGACTAAAGCACCAACCAATGAGTTTGCATGGAGAAACCCTTGGCTCCAGGTGCATATGTAGCAGAGGATGACATTGTCTGGCATCAGTGGAATGAGAGGCCTTTGGTCCAGCAAAGGCTCATTTTCCCAGTGTAGGGTAATGCCAAGGCCTTGAGGTAGGAGAGGGTGGTTGAGAGAGGGAGCACTTTCATGGAAGCAATGGGACGGGGAGGAAGGATAGGATGGGGGAAAGAGATAACATCTGAAATGTAAATATAGGGAATATCCAATAGAAAAAGACACTCATCCTAGCTGCCTGGAAGTCAGTATTCTATTAGCAGCCTTCAGATGAAGATGTAGAACTCTCAGCTCTTCCTGCACTATGCCTGCCTGGATGCTGACATGCTTCCACCTTAATGATAATGAACTGAACCTCTGAACCTGTAAGCCAGCCCCAACTAAATGTTTTTATAAGAGTTGCCTTGGTCATGGTGTCTGTTCACAGCAGTAAAACCCTGACTAAGACAGGTACTAAGAAGATTAAGGGCACAACTGAAGTCAAACTACATAAATATTATTGAAACACAGCATGATGCTTGATAAATACATATAATGCTTTTTTATGTTAGTAAAACTAGAAGGGCTGTGGAATCAGAAAGCCGGGCCAATAATGAATAGACTGGTTCACAAGTAAACACTGGGGTGAAAATAAACCATGTCTTAGAGTCATAGTTCAAACTTTCTGAGCACACCAGTCAAGACAATGGGAAGATGACAGAAGCCCTAAGAGCCATCTTTCTCTTTCCAAAAGGCACAAGTGTGAACACCAGAGCT